>NW_020173400.1:531777-543377 GCF_003031525.2 Neophocaena asiaeorientalis asiaeorientalis
TTACTTAGCGTCATGTTGTGTTCATTAGGGGCACACAGCATCCCAGAACTATTTGGGCTTACTAAAATTCTGTGTGTTTACGATCAGAGTTTTCTTAGGAAAGTTTGGATACAAATGAATTTATATCAACAAATGCAAAAATTTCATTTAGTGACTTTATTTGGCTCATGGTAGAGTGAAAATACCATTGATTTAGTAAAAATGAGCAAATATGTAAAGCAGCAAACTTACTCTGCATCTCAAAGTATATAAAACAACCAGATGATAGATTTTTGTATTTTCACTTTTTATTTTGTCAATAAATAGAGATATTTACTCTATGGACAAAAGCCAATATTGATGTTTGGGTGGCAGTATAGTCTTAAAAATAGGGGCATGATTTTTGGAGTCAGACAAGGCTATGTTCAAATAGAGACTCTGCCACTAAGAATTCTTTTGCTTTGAGCATGTTGCAGTAAAATGGAAGTAATTGTAGGTTGTTGTGAAAATCAAATGACACAATGTTTATAAAACTTTAGTAGAATGCCTGAAAGAGATATTAGCTTCAAAATGTAGAGGATGAAGAATGAAAAGGTAGCCAGATTATCAAAGGGGACATCATTTTTCTCTAACCTATGGAGTATCCTTGTATAAGTTAGAAAAACATGTCCTCTCTGGGAGGATACAACCTCAAGATTGCAGGCTTGGCAATTGGATGCTGCCTTTGTGCAAAGTCAGACATCTTTTCCTCCAGGCTGCAGCAGCCTTGTGCCAGAATGCAGAGCTTGGCAAGCCAAGTGTAGACTGAATTCCAGCCTTCATTTGCTCCATCTCTTAGATATCCTTACAGTGAAAAACTTATATAACATAAAACTCTGTCTCAAATTAAACGCCCAATCGGTTTGTCAGTGAATTTTTTCTGGACAAATACAGTACTTTCCCTGAAGGGAGTTTCAGTGAATATATTTTTCTCCATCTCATTACAAAATTTCAGTTGAAGAAAACTCCTAAGTAAAGAGAAAAGAATTCCCTAACAATTCTCTATATTGTCAATACTTGGCTATGCATCTTGCTATAGTGTCCTAACAAATCAAAGAAGTATAGTCCAAAATTCTGTAGTCAAAGCTACTTCTAGCAGAAGGACTTAAGAGACATGTCTATTTAAAAGTTAGATGGGCTATTCCAAGTTAGATCACAATCCCCTCCACATACGTAAATTGAGTGCTTTGAGATATCAAGAGATGGAGTCTTCTTCAACTTGGCAGAACCCAGACAAGGAAGTAGTATGGTATACTGGTTAGGAGCATGACTTTTGGAATCTAATAAGGTTGGATTTTAATATGAATTACAGTCTGTTATTTACTAGTTATTTGGCCTTGATCAAGTTCTTTACCACACTAAGCCTTAGGATTTTCACATGTAAAGGGAGATAATGCCAGCTTTGCAGAGTAGTTGGAAGGATTGAATAATAATCTATATAAAGAACTGGCACATTGCATTCACTTAATAAATGACACTTATTTTTTATTGGCTCCTGATGCATGTTTCAAAATGCTTAGTGTTCTTATGTCTGTAAAACCCAGCATCAGTCAGGTTAGATCAACCTGGGATGAGTAGGCTCATTTGTACTGTATTGGCAACCAGGAATAAGATTCACACCTTTTTTGCCCATGATTGGATGAGGCTCTTTCATGTTCCTCAAAGAGATACTGACAGAAGGCAAATGTTAAATATCTTTGAAGAGAAACATGTAACTGATTTAGTCTGAGTGGCATGATATCACTTTGACTATTTGCCATTAGAAGGGTAAGACGTTTAATTGTGTATAAAACTTCAAATACGATGCTCTCATGTGGACCCTGATAATCTACAAAATTGCAGGTAAAATGTTAAAAGTATGTTTTCTTATCTCTACCACCAATACACTGTGGCATTCTGCTTCCAGGAGTCCTAAATGTTGCATAAACATTTAGCTGTGTCTTTGCTTCATTCTCTTCACAGAGTCAAGCACAGGAGGTCAAGTGATTTGCCCAAGGCAGGGTATTGTGCCAGTAACAGAACTGGGAATTGAACCAGAAGTCAGACTCCCAGGTAATGCAAAACCTAGATGAGAAAGTCTTTTTGCTGTTGTTGGTTCTGTCGCTTATCTTGTTTCTCTTTATACTAACACATAAACTACATTCCCTCCCTTTATGATCTAGTTCAGTGTTTGTATGGCTGTACTAAATCACTGGTGCCTGTTTTGAACGAGAAACTATGAGAAGGTAGGGACTACATTTATGCAACAAAGACAAATGGAATTAAAAGTCAACTCTCCAATAATTCTACAATTCTTTTATAATCTGACAAACCCTGCAATAAATGTGGCTAGAAAATCACAATATGAGGGAGAGCTGAGGCTTTCTTCCAAAAAATAATTGCCTTTCCACTTCCCTTTTCAGAACTACTATTCTGAGGGGGTATTAGACATATCATGATAGAAGAGTGATTTCTCTTAACCAGTAGCTGTAAAGAGGGAGAGCTTCTGAGATTTCTGTTGGTCACTATGATTATAAAAGAAAATTGATGTGGCTTGAGTATAGTTTATTTTTATGTCAAAGTTCATTAGTCATTACCAATTTTACCAACCTGTCTCCTAGTGAGGCAGAAATTAATTTAGCAGACAATTAATCTGGTAGTAAAATGAATCAAAGACCATACAAGCAGTCACAGCCTCATCATCATATTAATAATTTAAATTAGCATGCTAAGGTTCATCAAAAATTTTCTAATACACCATTTCATTTGATTTTCACAATAGTCCCATCAAGGACACAAGATATAAATTTTTATCCCATTTTATTTGTTATCTATCTTGATACCTGACTGACAAGTGGTAGATTTAAAACTACAGAGTGATATAGGCACTGTATTGTCCATTATATTGATACCTTGCTTCTACTGTCTTCCCTATCCATTCTCATATCGCTGTATATAAGTAGGGTGGGCCAGTGGTGTGCTAATAAACTGATATGGGAGGGGAAGGGGGAAGCCCTGATTTGTAACACTTGATAATATGCATTGTGTAAATACTCCCACCATTGTTGATTTTGAGCTAATGATGAGACAATAATGAACACAGAATTGAGAAGAGATGTGCATTCAAGCTCTTGTAATCTGGGATGAACTGGCTTTAGAACACCATGGAGAAGGAGATCTAAAACATCAAATTATGAGGACATGGACAGACAGCATGAAACAGTTATTCCTTGATTCAAACATGTACTCAGCACCTACTCTATAACTGGGGTTCTTTTAAGTTCTTGTGAGGGGAGGTTGAGATAATAATATATACCATTTTTATTTTTTTAACATCTTTACTGGAGTAAAACTGCTTTACAATGGTGTGTTAGTTTCTGCTGTACAAAAAAGTGAATCAGCTATACATATACATACATCCCCATATCGCCTCCCTCTTGCGTCTCCCTTCCACCCTCCTTCTCCCACCCCTCTAGGTGGTCACAAAGCACCGAGCTCACCTCCCTGTGCTATGCAGCTGCTACCCACTAGCTATCTATCTTACATTTGGTAGTGTATATATGTCTATGCCCCTCTCTCACTTCATTCCAGCTTACCCTTCCCCCTCCCCATGTCCTCAAGTCCATTGTCTGCCTCTGTGTCTTTATTCCTGTCCTGCCCCTAGGTTCATCAAAAACATTTTTTTTAGATTGCATATATATGTGTTAGCATACATTACTTGTTTTTTCTCTTCCTGACTTACTTCACTCTGTATGCCAGTCTCTAGTTCCATTCACCTCAATAGAAATAACACAATTTCGTTTCCTTTTAAGGGTGAATAATATTCCATTATATATATGTGCCACATCTTCTTTATCCATTCATCCGATGATGGACACTTAGGTTGCTTCTATGTCCTGGCTATTGTAAATAGAGCTGCAATGAACATTGTGGTACATGACTCTTTTTGAATTATGGTTTTCTCAGGGTATATGCCCAGTAGGGGGATTGCTGGGTCATATGGTAGTTCTATTTTTAGTTTTTTAAGGAACCTCCATACTGTTCTCCATAGTGGCTGTATCAATTTACATTCCTACCAACACTGCAAGAGTGTTCCCTTTTCTCCACACCCTCTCCAGCATTTATTGTTTCTAGATTATTTGATGATGGCCATTCTGACTGGTGTGAGGTGACACCACATTGTAGTTTTGATTTGCATTTCTTTAATGATTAGTGATGTTGAGCATCCTTTCATGTGTTTGTTGGCACTCTGTCTATCTTCTTTGGAGAAATGTCTATTTAGGTCTTCTGCCCATTTTTGGATTGGATTGATGTTATTTTGGTATTGAGCTGCATGAGCTGCTTGTAAATTTTGGAGATTAATCCTTTGTTAGCTACTTCATTTGCAAATATTTTCTCCCATTCTGAGATTTGGATTTTCATCTTCTTTATGTTTTCCTTTGCTGTGCAAAAGCTTTTAAGTTTCATTAGGTCCCATTTGTTTATTTCTGTTTTTATTTCTATTTCTTTAGGAGGTGGGTCAAAAAGGATCTAGCTGTGATTTATGTCATAGAGTGTTCTGCCTATGTTTTCCTCTAAGAGTTTTATAGTGTCTGGACTTACATTTAGGTCTTTAATCCATTTTGAGTTTATTTTTGTGTATGTTGTTAGGGAGTGTTTTAATTTTTCCCAGACCTTCTGGCACCTGAGGATTGATCACTGTCAACCAGAGAATTATGCACAAGCTGATTACATACCCTTGGATGCCCCTCCTTCACCTGGCCTTTAAAAATGCCTTGCTGAAATCTTTTGGGGAGTTTGGGTTTTTTTTTTTTTTTTTTTTTTGAGCATAGGCCACCCGTTCTCCTTGCTTGGCCCTGCAATAAACTTTTCTCTACTCCAAAGTCTGATGTTTCAGTTTGTTTGGCCTCACTGTATGTTGTGTTTGGTAACAGTTGTGTCAGGGGGTTGGTTACAATATTAAGGGGTATAGCTGAGAAGGCTAAGACTAAGGTGAGGCATGGGAGGCACCCAGAGCACAAAACTTAAGGAGGCATCCACTCTCAGTTGCTAACCCTGCACTTGTATAAGCCTGAGAATGAGCATTTCCTTAAATCTTTTGTCCTGTCCCACTCCTGAGTCCTGGAACGAAGTATTTGACTAGAAAAGTATTTGAGGATACAAGTCATTCTGACATCTGAAGGACAGCGTTGCATCGTGTTCGAAAGAGCTGAAGCAAAGAGTTTTTATGAGAGTGTGGTAAGACAAAGGAAAGGTAGGTGAGATATGCAGAAGTGAGAACATGGAGGACCTTGCTTGCCAGCTGAAGAATTTGAACTTGATCCTAAAGACAATGGTGAGCATAGGGGGCTTGTGTTTAATAGGTTTTAAATAAGGTCGGCACATGGTCAGGTCTGAATTTTAGAAATATCTTTGTGGTTGAAGCATGGAGGATGGTGTGAAGGAAGAAGAGCATATATAAAAGATGTTTAAGAAGTAAAAGAAATTAGTCATTGCTGAAGAATTGTGTTATTAGGATATTATTATGGGCTCAAAGTGAAGACAGAGGATGATCAGAAAAGGCAACTTGGTTTTCCTTAAGACGTTCCTGTGGTCAGTCTTAGTCTTCGAACATTTACACTGTGCAGAAAGAGATGAGAATGAGTCATTTCCTTCACAACAAAATGTCGTTTGGGTGGTACATAATATCCAAAATGGCAGGTGCTATTGTCTTGATAACAATTACACAATATGTGGGTTATACCTCTTCTTACTTAGAATGAGAGATTAATTTATAAATTCAATTTGGTCTACTATCTTCATAATAAATATTCATTATTGAGAATGGACCTCAGCAGACTATTTTCATGGAGGAAAAATAGAAGTTGTAAAACATACAGAAAAAATTAAAATGTCTAACAACAATGAAAGAACATCTTTTGCTTCTGTGTGTGTGTGTGTATCTGAATATAACTAATTTTTGGATAAACAAAGAATGGTTCATTTCTTCTGCACTTTTTCTAACTTTCCAATCTTTTGGTGCTGATCTCCCATCACTCAGGCTGCCTCTTGTTCTTTTGTTAGAAGTGAGGACATCAGGGATATGTATATATAAATAATGGTGTTCTTTACTCTTACAAGAAAATATTTCTATGTCATTGTATTAAATGTGGGAATGAAATATATATATCAAGAACAATTATACTTTATTTGGTAGACATTTTATCACAAAATATATTAATGTTAAAACTTTTTTACTGTTTTGCTAATAAAAGTTCTTTGGTTACAGATGAAAAAGGTCATGTTGCTCTAAGTTACACAAAATAAGGAGAATGTATTAAGCCACTTGATACAGTTCTTGTAAAATTCCATCAAATAAAATATGTAAAATATTTGGTACACTGTCTGGTACATAATAAATGCTCAATAAATGTTAGTAGTTATTATTATCAGTGTTAATTCAGCAAAATATTTACAGATGCTGGGTAACAGTTCCAGGCACAACAAGCCTATGAGGTAGGTATTATAATCTTCATTCTACATACTAGAAATGAGCTCAGAGAGGTTAACTGACTGTCCCAAGATCACAAGGCTAGTGAATGAAAGACCTGAGATATGAATTCAAGTTTACTTTCATGGAGACAACTACCAAAAGGGGCTGGAGTTAGTGGAACTGAGAACACAGGTGGAGGGTTTTGTTTCAGAGAAAAAGGTCAGGAAGAAAGGATGAATTTGAAAAAGTTCTACAGTATAGATGATGATATTTAAGCAGTTCTCACTAAAGGGAGAAAAGGAAAAGGAAGTCAAATTTGTTTAATATTTACTTTTATTAGATACTTTGATATTTGCTTATATAGAGTATTTAGAATTTTTTTTTTTTTTTTTTTTTTTTTTTTGCGGTACGCGGGCCTCTCACTGTTGTGGCCTCTCCCGTTGCGGAGCACAGGCTCCGGATGCACAGGATCAGCGGCCATGGCTCATGGACCCAGCTGCTCCGCGGCATGTGGGATCCTCCTGGATTGGGGCACGAACCCGCACCACCTGCATCGGCAGGCAGACTCCCAACCACTGCACCACCAGGGAAGCCTCTAAAGTATTTCTTTGAATACTAACAAGAAACCTGTGAGACAGATGTTATCATCCCCATTTTTCAGGTCAGGAAACTTGAGGTTCAGAGTGCTTGATTATCTTGACCAAGGTTACATAGTTACCAAGTGCCAGAGTTAGGATAAAAAAGCAAATCATTTGACTCCAGTAAATTATGTTATCTGTACTTTGCTTATGGTAATTGACTTATTTATGAAATAGGAAGTTAGTCCAGGTGAGTGGTTAAAAATATTCTAGTAAGGGGTGTTGTAATGGGCTGAACTGTGTTCCTCCAAATTCGTTATGTTGAAGTCCTAACTCCCAGTACCTCAGAATGCGACTGTATTTGGAGGTATGTAGAATCTTTTTTTTTTTAAGATTTTTTTTTGGATGTGGACCAATTTTAAAGTCTTTATTGAATTTGTTACAATATTGCTTTTGTTTTATATTTTGTTATTTTTTGGCCACAAGGCATGTGGGATCTTAGCTCCCTGACCAGGGATCGAACCCCCACCCCCTGCATTGGAAGGCGAAGTCTTAACTACTGGACTGTCAGGGAAGTCCCTGTAGAGTCTTTAAAGAAGTAGTGAAGTTAAAATGATTATCATTAGGGCTGGTCCTAATCCAATATGAATAGTGTCCTTGTAAGAAGAAATTAAGACACAGACATGTACACGTACAGAAGGAAGACCACGTGAAGACATAGGGAGAGGCAGCCATATACAAACCAAAGTGAGAGGCCTCAGAAGAAACCAACCCTCCCAACACCTTGATCTTGGACTTATAGCCTCCAGGATTGGGAGAAACTTAAATTTTTGTTTAAGCCACCCAGTCTGTAGTACTTTCTTATGGCAGCCCTAGCAGACTAATACAGGTTTTTAGAGTAACACACAGGTAAAATCATACTGAGACAATTAATTTGTACTCTCCTGTATTTATTTTAATAGCAAAAGTTAAATATATACATATTTATTGTAGAAAATTTGAACATCACAAGAAAGTATTTTATCTAAATACAATCACCCTACTTCCTACCACTCAAAGCAAATATTAACATTTCACTATTTCCTGCTATTTGTATGCCCTTTTTTCTTGTATAAAATATTTATCTTACTTTTCAAACAACATTATAAATTTACCATTTTCTCATGCTACTGAAAACTTCTCACAATCATATTTTTAGTGGCCTTGTTATATTTCATCATACTTGTCTATTTTTGCACGTTTAGAATGTTTGCATTTTACTATTCTGAATAACGTTGCAGGAAGCATCTATATGAGTTAAAAGTTTCTAAAATCTGCTTATTCCCTTAAACTAGATTCCTGGAAGTGAGATTATTGGATCACAGTTCTAGAAATGTAAGTCCAACATATACTATGTATACAACAATGCTGCAAATATGGTTAACGCGGGCCTCGCACTGTTGTGGCCTCTCCCGTTGCGGAGCACAGGCTCCGGATGCACAGGATCAGCGGCCATGGCTCATGGACCCAGCTGCTCCGCGGCATGTGGGATCCTCCTGGATTGGGGCACGAACCCGCACCACCTGCATCGGCAGGCAGACTCCCAACCACTGCACCACCAGGGAAGCCTCTAAAGTATTTCTTTGAATACTAACAAGAAACCTGTGAGACAGATGTTATCATCCCCATTTTTCAGGTCAGGAAACTTGAGGTTCAGAGTGCTTGATTATCTTGACCAAGGTTACATAGTTACCAAGTGCCAGAGTTAGGATAAAAAAGCAAATCATTTGACTCCAGTAAATTATGTTATCTGTACTTTGCTTATGGTAATTGACTTATTTATGAAATAGGAAGTTAGTCCAGGTGAGTGGTTAAAAATATTCTAGTAAGGGGTGTTGTAATGGGCTGAACTGTGTTCCTCCAAATTCGTTATGTTGAAGTCCTAACTCCCAGTACCTCAGAATGCGACTGTATTTGGAGGTATGTAGAATCTTTTTTTTTTTAAGATTTTTTTTTGGATGTGGACCAATTTTAAAGTCTTTATTGAATTTGTTACAATATTGCTTTTGTTTTATATTTTGTTATTTTTTGGCCACAAGGCATGTGGGATCTTAGCTCCCTGACCAGGGATCGAACCCCCACCCCCTGCATTGGAAGGCGAAGTCTTAACTACTGGACTGTCAGGGAAGTCCCTGTAGAGTCTTTAAAGAAGTAGTGAAGTTAAAATGATTATCATTAGGGCTGGTCCTAATCCAATATGAATAGTGTCCTTGTAAGAAGAAATTAAGACACAGACATGTACACGTACAGAAGGAAGACCACGTGAAGACATAGGGAGAGGCAGCCATATACAAACCAAAGTGAGAGGCCTCAGAAGAAACCAACCCTCCCAACACCTTGATCTTGGACTTATAGCCTCCAGGATTGGGAGAAACTTAAATTTTTGTTTAAGCCACCCAGTCTGTAGTACTTTCTTATGGCAGCCCTAGCAGACTAATACAGGTTTTTAGAGTAACACACAGGTAAAATCATACTGAGACAATTAATTTGTACTCTCCTGTATTTATTTTAATAGCAAAAGTTAAATATATACATATTTATTGTAGAAAATTTGAACATCACAAGAAAGTATTTTATCTAAATACAATCACCCTACTTCCTACCACTCAAAGCAAATATTAACATTTCACTATTTCCTGCTATTTGTATGCCCTTTTTTCTTGTATAAAATATTTATCTTACTTTTCAAACAACATTATAAATTTACCATTTTCTCATGCTACTGAAAACTTCTCACAATCATATTTTTAGTGGCCTTGTTATATTTCATCATACTTGTCTATTTTTGCACGTTTAGAATGTTTGCATTTTACTATTCTGAATAACGTTGCAGGAAGCATCTATATGAGTTAAAAGTTTCTAAAATCTGCTTATTCCCTTAAACTAGATTCCTGGAAGTGAGATTATTGGATCACAGTTCTAGAAATGTAAGTCCAACATATACTATGTATACAACAATGCTGCAAATATGGTTAATATATGTCACAAGAAGGGAAAATAATATTTATTGGGCACTTAATATGAGCCAAATTCTATGTTAGGCACTTTAATATATATTTCTCATTGTTCACATAAGACTGAGAGTCATATTCATTTTAGAGATGAAACTGAGGCTCAGAAGGGTTAAATAACTTGCTCAGTGTCACATAGTGAGTGGCAGGGCAGTAGGTTACCAAAAGGCACAACCCTATTGAACTGAGGGAAAGACTGTCCTATCTTCACTGTGTGGATTTTTATTTACTTATTTGTTTTTTGTTTCCTATGAGGAGAGCAATTTATATCCTAGGCTGTATGTCATTCTTCTTTTACTGTATCTGTTATATAGAAAAGCTGTAATCTCCAGTGTGCTCTGCTTCTATGGCCCTTATATCTGTTGTATATTGGGAATTGTTTTTTCTAATGGATGGAGGGAGAGAGTAACCTTTGGACTTGTGAGAATGAGGCAGTTCTGGCTGTTTTAGGAATTGTCTGAATAGATGACTGCTACAAACCTATGGGCAAGTAAGACAGGAGGGGCCAAAGCAAAAGACTATACATTTGCTATCTGTGCTGTTTTTCTTCAGTGGTGAACTAATTTAGACCACCTATGTATATGTTTGTCTGCCTAGCTCCACTGGTGTAAGAGTTAGTGGGAGTTCTCCCCATACCCTAACAAGGGATTTGGACTGAATTGTCTCAAATGCTTGGATTTCAATGCTTTTGCTAGTTTTGTCTTTTATTGAGTAATGTTTTGGAACTTGGGAGATGACAGATCAAGGGCTGAACACCTGATTATCATCAACAATCCTTATATAGAAATCTAATTCCTAAATATTAAAAGTCTATCCCTTGTAAAATGTGTCATCTTTATAGTGCATGTGCATGCCTATTTGCTCAACTTGGTCAAAAAAGGAAAGCTTGTAGCATATTTTAGCTGGGACAGCATAGATTTAAATGGCTTCTGAGTTGAGTGCCTATGCATTTTTACAGTTATCTAATAGTAATACCCTTACTCTGATGGATTTATGTAGTTTTTAGTTATGATATTACCTTAACAATTTGCATGGCAAAAGTCAGATTGGAATACTCTAATAATATTTGAACTCTGACAAGAATAAGTCCATGCTTGGGCTTCCCTGGTGGCTCAGTGGTTAAGAATCCGCCTGCCAATGCAGGGGACATGGGTTTGAGCCCTGGCCAGGGAAGATCCCACATGCTGCGAAACAACTAAGCCCATGTGCCACAACTACTGAGCCTGCACTCTAGAGTCCACGAGCCACAACTACTGAAAAAAAAAACCTGTGCTCCACAACAAGAAAAGCCACCACAATGAGAAGCTCGTGCACCACAACTAAGAAGTAGCCCCCACTTGCCACAACTAGACAAAGTCCACACGCAGCAGCGAAGACCCAATGCAGCCAAAAATAAATAAATAAAATAAATTTTAAAAAGCACTCAGGCCAGGAGGAGGGAGGGGCACGGCCTGCGGGGCGGGCCTGTGGCGGCAGAGGCCATCGTGACGTTGCACCAGCCTG
>NW_020173401.1:0-84590 GCF_003031525.2 Neophocaena asiaeorientalis asiaeorientalis
TTCTTGGATTGATCCCTTGATCATTATATAGTGTCCTTTTTCTCTTGTTGTAGTGTTTATTTTAAAGTCTGTTTTGTCTGATATGAGAATTGCTACTCCAGCTCTCTTTTGATTTTCATTTGCATGGAGTATCTTTTTCCATCCCCTCACTTTCGGTCTTTATTTGTCCCTAGGTCTGAGATGGGTCTCTTGTAGACAGCATATTTATGGGTCTTGTTTTTGTATCCATTCATCCAGTCTGTGCCTTTTGGTTGGAACTTTTAAATGATTTACATTTAAGGTAGTTATCGATATGTATGTTCCTGTTACCATTTTCTTAGTTGGTTTGGGTTTGTTATTGTAGTTCTTTTCCTTCTCTTGTGTTTCCTGCCTAGAGAAGTTCCTTTAGCATTTGTTGTAAAGCTGGTTTGGTGGTGCTGAATTCTCTTAGGTTTTGCTTGTCTGTAAAGGTTTTGATTTCTCTTTCGAATCTGCATGAGATACTTGCTGGGTAGAGTAATCTGGTTGTAGGTGTTTCCCTTTCATCACTTTAAATATGTCCTGCCACTCCCTTCTTGCTTGCAGAGTTTCTGATGAAAGATCAGCTGTTAACATTATTGGGACTCCCTTGTATGTTACTTGTTTTTCCCTTGCTGCTTTTAATATTTTTTCTTTGTGTTTAATTGCTGATTGTTTGATTAATATGTGTCTTGGCGTGTTTCTCTTTGGATTTATCCTGTATGGGACTCTTTGCACTTCCTGGACTTGATTGACTGTTTCCTTTCTCATATTAGGGAAGTTTTCAAGTATAATCCCTTCAAATATTTTCTCAGTCAGCTTCTTTTTCTCTTCTTCTTCTGGGACCCCTATAATTCGAATGTTAGTGTGTTTAATGTTGGCCCAGAGGTCTCTGAGACTGTCCTCAATTCTTTTCATTATTTTTTCTTTATTCTTCTCTGTGGTAGTTATTTCCACTATTTTATCTTCCAGGTCACTTATCTGTTCTTGTGCCTCAGTTATTTTGCTATTGATTCCTTCTAGAGAACTTTAAATTTCATTTATTGTGTTGTTCTTCATTGTTTGTTTGCTCTTTAGTTCTTCTAGGTCCTTGTTAAACATGTCTTGTATTTTCTCCATTGTATTTCCAAGATTTTGGATCGTCTTAACTATCATTCTTCTGAATTCTTTTTCAGGTAGCCTGCCTATTTCCTCTTCATTTGTTTGGTCTGGTGGGTTTTTACCTTGCTCCTTCATCTGCTGTGTGTTTCGCTGTCTTCTCGTTTTTCTTAACTTACTGTGTTTGGGGTCTCCTTTTTGCAGGCTGCAGGTTCATAGTTCCTGTTGTTTTTCATCTCTGCCCCCAGTGGCTAAGGTTGATTCAGTAGTTTGCATAGGCTTCCTGGTGGAGGGGACTAGTGCCTATGTTCTGGTGGATGAGGCTGGTTCTTGTCTTTCTGGTGGGCAGGACTGTGTCTGGTGCTGTGTTTTGGGGTGTCTGTGACCTTATTATGATTTTAAGCCACCTGTCTGCTAATGGGTGGGGTTGTGTTCCTGTCTTGCTAGTTGTTTGGCATAGGGTGTCCAGCACTCGAGCTTGCTGGTTGTTGAGTGGAGCTGGGTCTTAGCGTTGAGGTGGAGATCTGTGGGAGAGCTTTCGCCATTTGATATCATGTGGATCCAGGAGGTCTCTGGTGGACCTATGTCCTGAAGTCGGCTCTCCCACCTGAGAGGCACAGGCCTAACACCCAGCTGGAGCACAAAGACTCTGTCAGCCACATGGCTCAGAAGAAAAGGGAGAAAAAAAGAAAGAAAGGAAGAAAAGAATAAAATAAAGTTATGAAAATAAAAAATAATAAATTATTAAAAAAAAAGAAGAGAGCAACTAAATGAAAAAACAAATCCACTAATGATAACAAGTGCTAAGAACTATAGTTAAAAAACAAACCAACAAATAAACAAAAACGGACAGATGGAACCCAAGGACAAATGGTAAAAAGCAAAGCTATACAGACAAAATCACACAGAGAAGCATACACATACACACTCACAAAAAGAGAAAAAGGAAAAAAATAAATATCTTTTGGGAAGTCTGAGGTCTTCTGTGAGTGTTCAGTAGGTGTTCTGTAGGAGTTGTTCCAGATGTAGATGTAACTTTGATATATTTGTGGGGAGGAGGGTGATCTCCACATCTTACTCCTCTGCCATCTTGAAGGTCTCCTCCATGTGCCTGCTTTTTCAAGTACTGAAGGGCGAGACCCGTGGAGCTGAAGTTCCAGGCAACAAAGCAGAGAGCAGCAAAAATGGGGTACGGGAGAATATTCAAAGTCCGAGTGCTCACAGCTTTCTGGGGGAAGGCAATTTTATTCTGAGCCTAGATTCCTTTTTTGCAGCATCTTTCTCAGATATGCCTCCCTCACCAGACCATGGGATCTATAGCACATGTGCCTCATCTGATTCCTCTTTGAGTCTCTAGTAATAAGTGAGCCTGTGGCCCGGTGCATAGTAGGCACTTAGTAAGTAATGCACTGGATTGGACCGTTCATCTGCAGTTCATTGTTTAGCACATGGTTGGGACCCTATGCTTCTGTCCTGAGTTGAATTAATCTTTGCTCCACTTCCTTTTTTCATTGGCAGAGGCAGCAAGGGAATAAAACCAAGTTCTCCCCTACTCCAGGGCACTCTTCTACCCAGAAAGATTAGAGCTGCAAGTGGTGACCAAGGAGAGGCACAGAAGCCACAGGAGAC
This sequence comes from Neophocaena asiaeorientalis asiaeorientalis, assembly GCF_003031525.2. Taxonomy (NCBI): domain Eukaryota; kingdom Metazoa; phylum Chordata; class Mammalia; order Artiodactyla; family Phocoenidae; genus Neophocaena; species Neophocaena asiaeorientalis. Next base: position 2,725 of record NW_020173401.1, read on the forward strand.
AGAAAGCGTCAGGGAAGGGCACACGTGTGTGTATCCACACGCACACACACACACACTTATGTATACACATGCAGAGAAATGTGGACAGACAGATCCACACACACACAGAGACAAATCTAAATGTCAACAGACAGATCGAGAGGGGTTGGACCCACTAGAAAGGGGTAAACAGAGTAACAGGCATAAATGGAGGGAAGGAGAAATAGACAAAGAGAATAGAAGGAGGAAGAGGAAGGGAGAAAATAAGATCAAATAATGTGCTAATTGGGAAAGTAGTGAATAAAAGCCCCTGGAGGGAGGTTTCCCACCTCCCAGGGCAGCAGGGATGGAGGCTGGGGCTGCAGCCACTAGCTCTTCGTCTCAGTCCCTGTTGCTGGTCCTCAGGCGGAGGTACGTACAGCGTTGTTGCTGTCGGGGGAGGACGAGGGGCTGCTGCGGGCCATCCGGAGCCACACGTCCCGGCACACGTCTGCTGCCATGGTCTGGTGGCACCTCCTTTGGTGGTGAGTGGTGTGTGCTGTCCGCTGGACCTTCTTTGTGCCTTCTTTTAGGGGCTCTAATCCACAAGGAACAGCAGAGGGAGTCGGCAGCTGCCACGTGTCTGCCCTTGGCCTTGTGCTGTTGGATTTGCGGTGGCTCATGAAGGAACAGTCACCCACATCAGTTTTTAAAGCTGCCTAAGGCTCCGCTCAACCCAGCTGTCTAGAAGTTTGCAAAACAGGCAGCAAGGCTCCCTGGGAGACGGCCACAGACACAACCGAGTATCAGGCCTGCAGATGTCACTGCCAGCGCCCTGGACGGTTCCTGGGCGTTGTCATGGTGCTGGGAAGGGCAGAGAAGTGGTCCCACCTTCGTCTGGGTCAGAGGGCAGGAGCTGAGAGAGCAGAACCTCGTAGTACTGAAGGTCCCATATGCTAGCAACCAGCCTGGTCCCAGGCCAATCAGGTAGCTCACTTAGTTACTGCCTTAACAATTTTATATCAAGATAGCAAGGCTTTATAGTAAAGTGTCTCTGTTAAAGTACGGGTGTGTGAGCTCTGTCTCCTGATGGGAACTTGGCGCATGCTCACGTGGAGTCCTCAGGAATTCAATCAGAGAGCATCTGTTACTTGAGGGGAAAATCCAAAGTGTCCCACTAAGGACTATTACCTTGTTTTATTGCTGCTATTTTGATCACTAAGGCTATAGCAGCAGCTGCTGCTCAGGGGATAACAATACCTCATATACGTACAGCACCTCATGTTTCACAAACACTGCCGGCCCCCTTTCCTCACTTGTTTTCCACAGGAGCTCCGTGGGCTAAGTACTGTTATCTCCAGTGACTTCACGGAAGGAGAGTGACTTGCCCACAGTCATAGCTCGTCACAGATGACTGGGTTTCAAACTAATTAAAAAAAAAAAAAATTCCAGTTCCTCTTTTTACCTTGCAGCTTTTCCTGAGATGAATTCATTTGCAGGCAAGCAGTAGTTACCTTCCTTTCCTTTTTGGCTTCCCACCCAGCCTCCCCAGCTCTCCGCTCCCTAAGCTTTTGAATGTTATCTAGCTTTCCTGGATGAAATGGACCATGGGGATGCATGGACTAGGGGAACTAGGCTGTTTGGATCCTACCCATTCTTCTGGATAGCTCCTTAATGCTGGCATGGCTCACATTTCCAGTGGGTTTGCATTTAAATGGAAAGCTTTCTAGAACCTTGGACTTAGACCTGGTGCACTTAAAAGGCACTTCCCAGAACACTCAATTTTATTAATACCATAAAACAATCTGCATTAAATAGCTGGATCATTTCACATTCAGAAGACATCTCCAATTTGAACTGCTTTATTTAGATGGTACTGAAGTATTCCTGTAAATGATGTTGCAGGTGGCACTGGGAAGGCTTGCCTGGAAGATGGAGGCCTTCCTTTCCTCCCTCCCTCCCTCCCTCCTTCCTTCCCTCCCCCCCTCCCTCCCTCCCTTCCTTCCTTCCTTCCTTTCTTCCTTCCTTCCTCTCTCTCTCTTTCACTCTCTGTCTCCTTCTCTCCCTCCCTCTTTCTTTCTTTCTTTCTGCTCTATTGTGGTATAATTGATATAAAAAAACCTGCACATATTTAGAGTATACAAGTTGATAGGTTTGCACATATCATACACCTGTAATACCATTACTGCCACGATCAAAGTAACAAATATATTTAAAACGTTAGTTTTCTTGTGTTTCCTTGTGCCCCTTTGCTTTTTTGTTGTTGTTTTGAGAACACTTAACATGAAATCTGCCCTCTTAACAAATTTTTAAGTCCATAGCACAGTATGTTAACTATAGCATGATGTTGACCAGCAGATCTCTGGAACATATTCATCTTTATAACTGTAACTTTATATGCACTGAACAACAAATCCCCATTTCCCCCTTTTCCCATCCCTTGGCAACCACCATTCAATTTTTATTATTACGATTTTGTGGGTTGGCTGAGCTCTGCTGGGAGGTTCTTCTGCTCTACATGGTGTTGGCTGGGGTCACCCATGTGTCTACATTCAACTGGGAGTTTAGTTGGGGCAGAAAGTTCAAGGTGGACTCATTGATGTGTCTGGTGCTTAGGTGTCTAGAATGGCTGGCATCTGGTGAGGCCTCAGTCTCCAGGTGGTCACTCAACATTTCTTCACACAGATGCTGGGTCCTAAGAGAGTGAAAATGGAAACTGTCCGGTCTCTTCAGGCCTAGCCTCCAGAGGTTGTATGACATTATCCTCACACTCGATGTGGAAAGCAAGGTTCAGTTCAGCCGTGTAGCATCTGAGGTCACTCAAGAAAAAGGAAAGGGCCTCGTAGAGGGTTTGAAGGATCTACCAGCTCTCAGGGGCTTTGTTCCCACTGAAAGCCATGACATTTTTGCCAGAGAATCTGTCAGTCCCAGCTTGAGGAAGAGCAAGTAAAAGCTGCTTACTTGGTTCTAGAGAACACATTTTATTTATCTCTGAGAAGTAAGCTAGAAATGCAATGCCCTCAGGATTTGAAAACATGTCTTTAAATTTTAGGCACTTAAATCCAAAGGGAGGTGATGAATTTTGCTGCATCACTAAAGCTTCAACCTCTTTGACGAGCATATGTAACAAAAACAGAAAACTAAATACACAAAATTACCATGGTGATGGCTAATTGGGGTGAATCTGCGTCAGCTCACAGAAACGCAAATAACGCTCCAGTGAGCTCACGTGCTGCGGTACAGAAAGTATTGTTCTGTTCAGAATGTTGTGAACATCACAGTCTGCTCTGATTCAAATACAATGTTAGCAAATTAAATATTGTTCAATAATGAAGAGGAAAAGAAAATCATTTTTTCCCCAAAGCTATTTGAGAATCTGGTTTAGGATGATGGTGTGAGGGGCTGGAACGTGGTTGATGTATACTCTTTACTGGAGAGAAATTTGAAAAAGGGTGTGGATCTTTGTGGTCCTCCTGTCTCCCTCTCAGCAGCTCTTTTTATGACGGCATCCTCTTTCCCAGATGCCCAGACATCTCCTCGGTAACTGACACCGTCTTGGGAACTACAGGGAAGACAAAGAGATGGACCCTGCCTGTTAGGAGAAATACCAGCCTGAACTTTACCTACCGTCGTGCCCAGGAGGCCTAGACACCTGCCACCCTTGGGCAAACATTTTCCCTCCGTGAAACTGATAAAAGCTGTAATGCAAATAACACTCTCACTGGTAGTTACAGAAAGTATTGTTCTGTTGAAAATGTGAAAAATCACAGTCAGCTCCGTTAGACTTAATCTCCTCATTTGTAAAATGGGGAGACTATGTACCTTGAATGAGATAATGGATATCAAGCATCCAGAATGTGACAGTTGTTTAATGTCAATGATATTAGAAAAGGCCAGTGCACTTGAAGTAATGGCAGAGTCAGGGAGACCCTATAGTGATGTGCCAAACTGTGGTTTGGACTCCAAGTTCTGGAAAACTTTAGCAAAGGAGGTCAGCTTCCTGAATAAGGAGAGGCTTTAGCTGGGCTTGGCGGGGGCAGAGAGGATGTTCTCAGAAGGTATCTTAGGAGAGAAGGTGTGGAGGCAGAACAGGGTGCGTTGGTGGACAATGGGGAGACTTAAATGATTTCCATGAACTAAATGGAGACTAGTGTTGGGATCTGGGACCGTGAAACCCAGACACAGGAGTCTACTTAGCAAGGAGACTTAACTCTGAGTGCCCTTAGGAAACTGCATCTATTCCCTTCTCTTTAAAATTTGTGACTCATCTTCACTCTATAGTGTGCTGGGCCAAAAAGGCCCAGGAGTGGGCCTTTTAAAGGACTGGGCCAGAAAACAAATGGAGCACATCTTGCCATCTCTTCCTGCAAAACGCATTACATTTGTTTAACTGTGACTCAGATTTGGAACGACGGGAAAAGGAAAGGGCAACACTGTTTGGGTGATGACAGCACCATCCATTACCTTGCTGGGAGCCAGTGGAACTACGTGCGGAGGGGTGAACCGTGAAGCAAACAGTGGTTCAAGATTAATACTAATTCCTCATGTCTGTATTGTGATGTATAAGTGTTTCAAACGCTCTCATAGCCAGTAACTCATGTAATTTTTAGGACAACCCTATGAGGTTGTTAAAGTAAATGCTGTCTTTATTTTACACACGAGGGAGCTGAAATGCGTAAGAAAAAGACGGCTTGCCCCAAGTTACACAGCAGGCAGACGGTGAAGGGAAATGGAGATTCAGGATGTTTGTTATGTCACCCATCACATGTTTGTTTGGTGGTTACTTCTCCCCCCCAGCCCTGTCCCGGTGGTGGACTATCATTTGCAGACTTTTTGACGATGGCCATTCTGAGCAGTGTGAGGTGGTACCTCATTGTAGTTTTGATTTGCATCTCTCTAATGATTAGCGAGGTTGAGCATCTCCTCATTATTCACGTTTTGCCTACCTCTGCAGCTTCCTCTTGCTCTATTCTCTTAGTTCTTCCCACTCCTTCTCACATCAGGGTGTCTGTACACTTTCCCCCTTTGCGTAGAATTCTGCCCTATCTCCTCACTTATTTAACTCTTCCTTGTCTTTGCACACACAGCTCGGAGGTTGCTTCACAGAGGCGCTTCCCTAACCTACCATATGTGGCCTCCCATTCATATACCTTCATAGCTCTGGCTTTGTTCCTAATGGGGTCTTTTGCACAGTTTGCAATTGTATATTTACGTGAATATTAGATTAATTATGGTCCTCCATTGTTGACTGTGTGCTCCATGAGAGGAAGGGCTGATGACTGTGTTTACTTAAGGACCTAGCAGAGTGTTTGATGTGTAATATACACTCCACAAATGATGTTTTCTGAGTATGAAATAGATACAACTGATGTTGGTCATCTTCACATGAGTGAATATCTTGAAGCCATGCCTCAAACTGAACTCATTCTTTCTCCCTTAACCCTTGCCCTTCCCCTCTTACCTTGGACTCCCCTCTACGTGAATGGCCTGGCCATCCACCAGTCACTCCACTAGAAATCTCTGTGTCATCCTTGATTCTCCATTTCCCGCCACATGTAGTCACTAGAGTCCTATAGAGTCCATCTCTTTAATATCTCTTGGAGGTGTGCCCTTCTCCTGAACCCCACCTTGCCTGTCCTAGTCAAGAGATTCTTTTGTTTGAAGTATTACAGTTTTCTTATTTGAGTTCCTGACTCTACCCCTGTCTCCCTTTCACTTTCTAAAATACTAATACACATATTGTTTCCTTTTCAGAGTTGCAGTGGTCTTCTGTTTGGGTGAAAGATCCAATCTAAACCCCTTAGCATTCCTCTCATGCTGATTGCTGCTAACAGGTCCAGTCTCCTCTTCCTCTTTTCCCTTCCTCTCCTCCGTTCCTTTCTTCCTGACACAGTGATGCTCTTCCTGTGGTCTTCAAATGTTGCCAGGCTTGCCTACGCCAATGTGTTTTTGTTCATGCTCTTCATTCTTCCTGGGATGACCTTGCACAGCCCGCAGATGTTTCCCTCTCCTTCTAGCTCAGCTGCCTCACATCACCTCCTTCTCCTGGGAAGCCTTTCTTGCCCCCCACCTTAGGTTCCCCAAAACACTTCTTATACACCTGTTCTAAAATAAGTACTTATTTCTGAGTTTGGATTCCCAGTAGAAGGGTACCTGCAATGCTTAGCACAGTCATGCCTGGCTGGCACTGAATCAGTGATTTTAAAAAATATGGATATGTTTTCCTCAGATGAGGCCATTGGTTGTCAGCCACAGGAACCCACCCACTTAAGGCTAATTTGTGTAAACAGGATTTGTGGAAAGGTTCCCGGGAAATCTCATGAAACCCAGTCGTAGGCAGTTCAGCTGGGCTTTACCAGCAGTATTAGAAGTTGCCAGGCAGCTGCTCTCTTTATTTCTCTTTCTCTGGAGCTTCATTCTTTGTTGTCTCCTTTCATCTGCACATCTTCTCTCGTCTCTGCAGAGCTTGCAGTCTCTGAAGCTCCGTCTTGGGTCACCCAGCTTGGGTCACGAGTCTGCCCTTGACACATGCTACAGTGCCAACATCTGACCTTCAGCAGTCCCTGTGTCTCAGTTCAAATTATCTAGAAAGGTTATTGGTTCCTGGCCAGCCACTGGGATGGCTGGCTTTGCATCAGTTCTATTCACTGTTGCTAGAGGGAAAAGTCACTTGGCCTGAAGCTATTGGTTGGAGGGGAGTCTCTGAGAAAGGATGTGAGAGGGGCAGGAAAACTGATTGATGTGCTAAAGCAGGAACAAAATCATAGGTTTGTGATTTGCTTATCAGGACCACTGCAGCTGGGAGGGACGTGAATAGCTGAAATCAGGGACAGTTCTCCAAGCCTTCAGAATCCCAGAGTCTGATGTTGACCTTGGCCCTATGCCAACCAGCTCCCTCATCCTGTCTCTAGCCTTAGTGTCTTTTAACCCAGCAAAACAGTCTCACACATAGGACATCCAGTAGAAACCAACTGTTAAGTCAGCAAGGGTGTGGCTGGGCTTTCAGGTGTTTGTTCGAACTGGGTTTACTCATCCAAAAGTGATTCTGGGCAGACAGCGTGCTTTGTCCTGAACTGTCATTTCTGGAGGGAGTAGCTGTAACTACAGGTACAGGAGTGGGCTGTAGGCTCTGGCTGGGCCTTGCATTCTCCAACTCTTCCGCAACGAATTACTTTCCTGGATTTGAAAGTATCAAGAAGTGGCATGGAGTAGAAAGACCACAATTGTGGAGTCTGTTTCATTTTTATCTACAATCTTTGCGTGCTTCTATTTTTCCTTCTCTGATTATGCAGAGTAATTTCCTAGGGAACACATTTATAGAGCTGGGTTTTCTAGGCCCATTTTGGGTTTATGATGCAAAGAAGTCCTGGGATACCTCATCTATTGCCTCCAACCAGTAAGCAAGTGTGTCTTTTAACTCAAGGCATCCTGATTCTCTAGGCCATCTGATAAAAAAAAAAAAAAATGTTTGTGCTCGAGGTTCAGATGTGGTGGAACTGATGTTGCCAAGTCCTATTTGGACATTTGGCTGTAGGGCTTTAAGTCCAGTTTAAGAACTGGCTTTTTGAATATTATTTGGGCATCTAGGGGCAAGAGAATCAGGCTGAAAAGAAAACATTTCAGGGAAAATTATTGAACCTCCCAGGCTCTCAGTTTCTTTCTTTATGAATTGTGGACCATAAGGAATATAATGTCTTGAACGTGGTAGTTGTAATAAACAGTCAATTGAAGAAGGTGAAGGTTGCTGCTGTTTCTCCAACTGTCTCTGGTAATAAATATGGTGCAAGCTGTGCTAATTCCCAGGACACCAGAGGGCCGGTGAACACACTGAAGGAGAAGCTTGAAATTTGGTGGTCTCCAAACTGTAGGCAAAAACTAAGCCTATTTGGGCGCTCCACCTACACTCACAATGTTCTGTGGCCATATAGGTAGACTAAACTCTGCCTAAAAAGAAGTTAAGCAGGTTTTCTTTGTAATTAAAACAATCTACTGCAACACTGCTCAGAATTTTTAATATGCTTAGTAATATATATTAAATCTGGAGGTGCATATAATATCTAGTACATCAATCTTATTTTGTGTTACAGCCTTTTACCCTCTTCTTTTTTAGTAGAATATCTTGTAAGGCTGTCATTATATGAAACACAGATATAACCATGTAACAAGTGAATTCAATAAATACTGTTGAGCATTGCTTATGGACACAGGGCTGTGTTAAGTATTGCAGGAGACAGACAGCATTTGTGTACCAGGCAGGACTCCTTCAGCTGTAAGAGACTGAGACCCAGTTTTAGCTAGCCTAAGTAAAAAATGGAATCTATTGACTCATGGAATTTGGAAGACCGAGGAGGGTACTAAGGAGGGTAGCATGATCAGATCAAGGTGTTCAGAGAACATAGTTGGATTTCCCTATTTCGTGTCTCTTCTTGGTATCATTATGAGACAGGCTCAATTCATGCACCAACTATCTTAAGTTGGGTTCCCAGGAAGCAGACTCTTGAATGGAGAGTTGTGTAAAGATTTACTGGGCAGAGCTCTTGGGAATTATACCTAGGAAGAAGTGAGAAAGCCATGATTGGGCAGAGGAAGATGCTGACCCCTGGAGTGGTTGCAGCTGAAGCCTCAGCTAATCCTACAGGAAGTTCTAGAAGCCTTCAGAGTTGTCTCCACATTGAAACGGAGTCTCTGCAATTGTATCTCTCTATTAGCAGGGCATTGGTTATAAGCTACTCTCCGGGAGGGAGCATAACTTTGGTGAAACGTTTTTTCGTGGCAGATTCCTGGTGAGAGACACAGCTCTGAGCCATCAGTAGCCAACACTTTGGCAGTTGGGGAAATGAGTGGCTTGGCTTGAAAAGGGTAGTTGGACAGAGCATCAGGGTCCACTAAACTCAACCAACATGGCCCTTCCAGCTCAAGCCTTAGCCTTCTTACTATTTCAGAAGGAGAGAGACTTTCTTTTCAGGTGATGTTTGTGAAAAGGGAATTTCATTATCCAGCCTGGGTTCTTGCTGCCCCTGTGATGGAGGAGGTGAAGTCATGTGGTTGATGCACCATATGAGGGAGGGGCAATCCCCAAAAGGAACACACACGGCATAGACAGAAAAGGGAATCAATTATAGCCTTCAGCTACTTATTGTACCAGAGAATGAGAAAGCATATCCACAAGTGATGAGTAATAGCACAAAAGATTTTATGGCAGATACTTCTAAAAACTGTGACCTGGGGTCACTTAGTCTTCATGTTTTATTGGTTAAGATGGAGAAGGGAAACTTGTTTCTAATTTACATTTGCACTTACCACTGTCTTTATTATATGTTTTAATTTTGAAGATAACTGTACCTATACCATAGTGTGGGCTGGTCTGCTTTCATTAAAAATGTTTTTCGAAAAGACAAGATAAAAATTGTATAAGTTGGAATAATTTCCAACCTAAGGTACATAGAAGTACTCTTCTGTGAATATTGCTAACTCCATTAATTATTTATCTAAAACTTTCTGTGGCTTCATTACTAATGATATACTTTCTTATAGTTTTTGAATACTTATTATTTGCCAGAAACTCAAATAAGCAGTTGATAATCATCCTCAATCAATCTTTACAACAACTCTCACATAAGCACCAATGGTGTCTCCATTTTACAGATGGGGAACTGAGGTTAAATGAAGTAATTTTTCCAACGTCTTATAAATAATAAATGGGATTTGACTCTAAAAGCTGGTGCTTAACCCCCCTGCTATGTTGCCTTATTACTCAAGTTGCCATTTTTGAATAGATCTTTTCAAAGCTAGTTCTTACTCTAGTTGAACACTTAATTCACTGATTCTTGTATGATGAATTAAAGAATTGAAATGGGAAGATATAACAAAATTGTACTCTTTAACTTATTTCAAGAGATATTTTTATCTGTATAGCAATCGTATCTTCAATGTTTTAACATTAAAATGGGTTTTACACATAATATCAGAAGAACATGAAAAATAACAAGGCTGGAAAGTTAATGCTTGATACTACCACCTTTCAGCCATTTTTCTCTTTGTGTTTCCTCATAGGTCTAGTTCAAAGGAAGATATTTATATCTACCTGTATCCATGGCAGAGCTATTAGGTTGAACCATGTGGAATTTTCAATATTTGACCATTTTTTCCCTACAAAAATAATAATTTCATATGGTTCAACCTAATATTTTTCAGCGTTAAATTTAACACTTTGTATTAACATTTTCCATGTTGTTATGTAGACTTCATAGTTGTCATTTCAATGACTGTCCAATGTTCCATCAAGTAAAAGCTCACTTTAACTATTCCTTGTCTGTTGTCTTTAGCTTTTTAGTATTGTAAATGAATATCTTCATACAAAGACATTTATCTCTCCTTTGGGTCTTTTCCTTAGGATAAATTCTTACTGATGGAATTACTAGATCCAAGAAAATTAATATTTTATGGCTTTTGATATGTATAGTTAAATTACTTTACAAACAGAATCTATTTAAATTGCAATCAACAAGTGTATAAATGTGCTAACTTCATCAGAACCTGATTAGCCTTGAGTATTATCATTATTTTCGATAATATAATAGGTGTAAAACGGTACTTAATGAATATTTTAATTTGTTTTTCTTTGATCACAGCAAGGTGGAGCATTTATGCATGTTTGTTTACTAATTTCAATTCCTTCTGCGTAGATGATCAGATCATATTTTTTGTTCTTTCATCTATTGAGCATCTTATTTATGTATAATTGTGCATTTAATGTAATTTAGATATTTACCCTTTATCTTTCTTTAAAAAGAATTTTAATCCCTTATTTTACTCTTAGTTTTCATTATGTTATTTTAGAAGTCACAAAATAAATATTTTATACCATTAAATCTGAATTTTTCCCATCAATTAAAGCTTAGAAAATTTAAATTCCTGTATATATTTAAACATTTAATTTTTCTTCACCACACCTTATATAAGATTTAAAAATATTCACTCTTTTAGTGATCTAAAATTTATCTTGATTTATGGTATAAGGTGAGGATATACACTAATTTTATTTTAAATTTGCTGATCAGATATCCCAAACTATTTCTTATACCAATCTCTTTTTCCCCATTGTTTAGTGATGTTTCCTACAAGAATGTAAAAATGTTTAATGTGATAGAGTCTATTTCTGAAGCATTTATTTGGTTCCACATTTTTTTTATAGTGCCAGATGTATTTTAATACCTAACAGGATGGTCTCCTCTAATGATTTTCACATCGAGAATATTTAAAATATCCCCCCCCAATTTGGTCCCTATTTTTTTCTTCTTAGGGTAATTTTATAATAATATGTCACTATTTCATAATTTGGTCAGGTTTAAAACTAGTATATTGGTTTCCTTTTGCTTCTGTTAGAAAATAATACCACAAACTTTATGTCTTAAAACAACACAGACTGATTACCTTATGGTTCTGCAGATTAGAAGTTTTGCTTGGTTAAAATCAAAGTGTTGGTAGGGCTGCATTCCTTTCTGGAGGCTCTAGGGGAGAATGCGTTTTCTTGCTCTTTCTAGCTTCTAGAGGCCCTTGGTTCACGGGCCCCTTCTTCTACCCTTAAAGGCAACAATGCTGCATCTCTCTGACTGTTTTTCATTCTGAGCAGAGCCAGAAAATATTCTCCAATTTAAAGGATCTATGCGGTTAGGTTGGGCTCTGGGTAATGCAGGGTAATTTCCCTCCATTGCAAAGTCTTCACCCTTAATCACATTTGTAAAGTCTACCCTGTAAGGTAACATATTCAAAGGTACTGGGATTAGGATATAGAAGTATTGGGGGGGGGCATAAATTTGCCTACAACAAGTAGCATCAGAATTTTGCTTGGGATTCTGTTAAATATATGTTAAATGACCTTGGAAGAATTGGCATTTGTGCAATATTTCATGTGCATATCCATCAGTAAGGTATAGTCCAGTCTTCACGGTGATCATCTGGTGACATTTTGAGGATTTCTTTAGTAGTTTTATAGACCCTATCTCCTTAATCATACTCCTTAAACTTCCCTTTTGTGTGTTGCTGTTGTAAACAGAACTTCCCTTTGCCCAGATTCCTCCCTAGTACATTTTTCTAACAAGTTACTGTATGATGTCCTTAATTCTTTATGAAAATTTATTCCCTAATGTAATCTTAATTTGGCATCCAGTCTACAAGGAGAAACATATGCTGGCAATATGTGGTGCCGTGTGAATGCAGCTCCCAGGGAATCAGCCCAGCTATGCCATATTGAGAAGTCTCCACTTTCATTATTTATTTGAAAAGATGCAAAAATGCTGAGCATTGAGATGACCTTCAGCGCTTATGAAAGGTTGCTGAATACCACGTTTGACCTAGTTTGCTCAATGTCCTGAGCAGAAGGACACCCAGCAGTCCAGGAGCTGCCCTGGCAAAGGGAAGTGGCATATGGGCCTGGGGTAGAGAGGCAAAGCTTTGCTTAGGGACCCTGCACAGCCCCTCTTTCCAGGTGATTAATTTCTACTTCAGCAGGTTGCAGTTTGTGATCCACTTCCTTCAAAGTTTGATGTTCATGTTGAAAGCATTCTCGTGATGCGAAGGAAGGAGCTTGGGATTGGGAAACAGGAGGCCTGCTTCCAGCATCACCTGAGAAATTGGTTGAGCCCATATGGTCCTGAGGAAGTAATGTGATTCCTGGGGGAATCAGTTCTCTTATTTGTAGTAATGGGGGTTGGATCCATGAGTCTGTAAATTGATGGAGATTTTGAAGATGGCAAAATGCATTTGAAGAAGGAACAAATCACCAGTCATTTTAGTTCCCACTCTTTTCTCTTTACACTGATTCTAGGGTGACAGGAAGCAGAGCTCTTTTTGACCCATTTACTCTGACCTTGTGAGCTAATTCTCATCTCAGCCTATGAGCCCTTGCGATGTCTCAGAATTCTCTGCTCTAAGTAGTAATGACATCCTTCCTAAATGATGGGCATGTAGGATTAAAAGCACATTGGTCTTCTGACATTGGAGCCTCCAGCCTCTGTTCCGCAGAAAGCTTTTGCTGCAGAGGCCAAGAAGAGAAACCTCATAGGCTTGTCTTCAGGACCCAAATAAAGTCTGGATGGATTTGGCCTTTCCTAGGCAATCCTTCATATGGATCTTGTTGAAATTCTCCCCTCCCACTCTGTGTGAGCATTGAAATGTTTTGATATTGTGTTTCTTCATCAGCTACTATTTCCGTTCCCTGAAGATCAGTGGCTCTGATGTCTGACGAGCAGGGATTGGCCAATGGGATCCAGAGAGTAGCTTGGAGATGGGAGGAAGAGGGAAGCCCTCAGAGCTGTGCTTCAGTGAAGGAAATCCCCAGAGAGTCTTGGGGAGAAGAAAAGGGAAAAATCGGTGCTGTTCTACAACCATGGCTTTTGAAAAGACACTACAGCATAGCATGCAGGAGCAGGAAGAGCCCTCAGCCTGAGGACCGGAGGGTCAGAGGGAGGGGCCAGGGCCCCAGCTGCCCGGCCAGATTGGAATTCGAGGCACCAGATATAGCAGATGGCCATGCAGCGGGCTGCCTGCCTTCCCCCAAGCTGTGAGCACGAGTGGGATCAAGCTTTATGCTTCCTTATGTAGCTGCATTAAACTGAATGTAGGAATAGGGGTATTAGCAAAGGACTCCCTTAACAGCATTTTTAAAGAGAAGATGATGTGGTGGAAATGAGGTTGGAAAGATCAGTGTGTGAAATGCAACTTTATCGAGGTGCAAGTGAGAGGTGGAGATGGCCTCTGAAGAGGGAGCTGGGAGCAGGAAACTTTCATCTTAGATTCACTTTGGCATTTGTACCAGTCCCCTGACATTTTACAGATGACATTGTCTTTTGGAAATCGCCTTGTTTGTTCTTGCTCTGTTTTGGAATAACCCTCCCAAGTTAGAAGGAGCTTGTCCTGGAGTTTATTCACAGCCTGTCGCAAACCTTGCCTGTGGCCAGGAGCACAGTTTATAATCTGTTCCTGGACTTGTTGAGAATCTTCAGGCGGACTTTTCAGTAGAGTTCTATCTTAGCTCGGGCTGCTGTAACACAATACTGTAGACTGGGTGGTTTAAACAGCAGAAATATATTTCTCACAGTTCTAGAGGCTGGGAAATCTGAGATTAGGGTGCCAGCATGGACGGGTCCTGGTAAGGGCTCACTTCCTGGCTTGTAGATGGCTGCCTTCTTGCCATGTCCTCACATGGCCAAGAGAGGTGGAGCTCTAGTCTCTTTCTCATCATGGGGACTCCATTCTTGTGACTTCTTCTGAGCCTAATTACCTCCCAAAGGCCTCATCTCCTAATACTATTCCATTGGGGATTAAGATTTCAATGTGAATTTTGGGGGCACACATGCATGCAGTACATAACAACATCCAAGCCTTGGTTTAGCAGGTAGTGACACAGGCTCAGACTAATGACCACTGTGTTCACAGCCTGGAATTGAGGAATTGACCCAGACCAGGGACCACAGGACACATACTCTGCCACTCACTGCCTGAGTATTCACTGGGCATATTATTTATCCTTTCTGAGCCTCAGTTTTCCTATCTGGACATGCTGGGATGAGATTTTCTATACTCTACAGGGTTATTGGGAGGAGTTGCTGGGATAAATTATGCAAAGCAATTCATTTCTAGTAAATGATCAATAAATATTAATTATTCTTATTATCCATGTTCCAAATACAACATAATTTCCACCTATATATGTATTCCTTTGCAAACAGACGAAGAAACTGTCAGAAAAGATAATTGCTTTCACAGATAGAAAGCATTTGAATAACCTCTAGTTGGCTGGGTAAAATTTTCTGCTCATCTTTATTTGCAAGGTCATCATCCAAGCTGCATGACTAGCCATCAGAGAGACATCTTGAAATAAACATTTTCAAGGGCACGTGGAGATAATGATACCTTGTGGAGCTGGACTGATAAAAAGCAAAAGAGATGGAGGAGGAGGGATTTATTGATGAGACACTCCCAAGAGAGAGCCGCCTGTAAAGATGAAGCCACACTGTCCATGACAGGCCCTGGCTACATACATTAAATGAGCAAAAGAAGGCCTCAGTGATCCTACAGCAAAGCACCCCAGGGAGCGGTGAGTTTGTGCATGTGTGTGTATATGAAGCCTATGTTAATAGCATGCCTTGTTTGGGCTGTGAAATAAACTATGGGGGAGCAGAGCAGACTTGCCATTCCGTTAGTCTGCATTTTCTCTGATGCCCAATTGGCATCGTTATGACCTGGGAGGAAGTGAGGTTCACTTCCTCTATCCAGCAAGAGAGCTCCCAGGGCAGGCTTTGAGGATAATAGTGGTGACTAAGCAGCCACCGTTTACTGACCAGGAGCTACTTGTCAGTTATGTACTTATACTCATTATCTCCAACCCTGACAGCAGTCCTGTGAAGCACCCCCATCTATGACATCAGTCTTTGCCTGGAGACTTAGGAAACTGAGGTCCAGAGAGGTTAGATGATTTGCTCAAGCTCACAAAGTTATAAGTGGCTGAGTTATAGGTCAGACACTTGTAGTCTGAATCCAAAATCTGTGGTCCGTCCCCCATACTTTCTGCCCACCTCCCCGCAAAATACTCCAAACAACAAACTGAGTGTAGAATCCTGCCTCTAGCATCTGTGTGGCTCTGCCCTGAATCCACATCGGCACTAGAGTGTGGGATGACCATTGTAGGAAGGGCTGTGGTGACCCAGTAGAGTTGGACAGTGCCACGCAGTGGCCCGGGCTACAGGGGAACTGGTAGTGTCCATGGGGTTGAGAGGCTACTATTGCCAGCAGAATAGCAGCAGGCTAAAGGGTGGAGGGCACATGACCCTGCTGGTGATTCTTTAACTCCATTGCTCTTTGCCTAGAGACCCAGAAGTGGGATTCAGATGTCTGCTGCCAGCTGTCTTCCAGACCTAACTCCTTAGTCTGTTCTAAGTCTGCAAAGATAGTTGTTCTCAAAGCTTTTGGTTTGAGACAACCAAACCCCTGAAAAAATATGTATTTTTATCTTTTAGAATGTGTCAGTCAGTCCTATGTGATTAATTTGTGTATTTAGGTTTTTCATACCTTACTTATATTCTTTTTCACATTAAGTTATGGGTTGAGAGAAGTGGATTAAAGTCTCCTGTTAATGTGCTTCTGTTTATTTTTCCTTTTTTTAAGTATTTATTTATTGGCTGCGTCAGGTCCGAGTTGCAGCACGTGGGCTTCTCTCTAGTTGTGGTGCAGGGGCTCATTACTTGTGGCATGTGGGCTTCAGAACGTGTGGGCTGTGTAGTCGCAGCATGAGGGCTCTGTAGTTGCGGCATGCAGGCTCTCTAGTTGCAGCGCATGGGCTTAGTTGCCCCGTGGCATGTGGGATCTCAGTTCCCTGACCAGGGATCGAACTGGCATCCCCTGCATTGCAAAACTGATTCTTAACCACTGGACCACCAGGGAAGTCCCATATTTTTTCTTGTTTTTGATGATTTATCCTATGGTCTGTTTAGTGCTTTTTGCCCTGAATTCAACCCTAAGAGTGAGATTCAGAGCTTCTATTTTCTTTCGATTCGCATTTGCTTTTTGCTAACCTTTGTGCAGCCTCTTATTTTCAACCTTTCTGAGTTAGGCTGTCTTAGATATGCCTCTTGTATTATACATATAGTTGGTTTTTCCTTCATGACCCAGTATAAGAATTTGGTCTCTTACTCGATGTTTACATACTTTACATTTATTATTAAAACAAATGAGTTGGATGTTAGTTCTGTCATCATATTTGATGTTATGTCTTCTATTTTTTCCTTTTTATAATCTATCATTATATGATCAGCTTCCTTTGTGTGTGTGGAGGTTGGGTGGTATGTGTGTGTACTTTCTGATGATTTGAAAAGTTTGTGCTCTGTTTTAATTTCTTCTGGTGTTTACATTGGTAATTTCACTCTTCTCTTCATTTAAACTCTATTGACTTTGCTGTAGTCAGTTTTGCTTCTACCTGTTCTCTCTCAATCTTTCCCCTGGCTGTACCGAATCTTTGTCAGTTCTTTTTTTGGGGGTCACATTTCTAGGGTTCACACTTATTCCTTTCAATATATTTATCTTACTCCATTGCTTTATCAGATTTAAATGATGTATGTTGACTTCAGCCTAGAAAAAAATGACAAAGTCAGCATCCTTATACCACCTTCCACCTTTGTCTTCCCCATCTCCTCCCAATTGTTGTTAGTAATATCATTTCTACATTATTGTGTATAACATGTATATGCTATTTATTATTTTTAATGGTGATAAAATACATATAACACAAAATTTCCCATTTTAATCATTTTAAAGCTCACAGTTCAGTAGTATTAAGTACATTCATGTTATTGTGCAACCAATCTTCAGAACTCTTCTTATCTTGCAAAACTGAATCTCTATATTTGCTTAAACAACTCCCCATCCTTCCTTCCCCACAGCCTCTGGCAACCACCCTTCTTTTTTCTGTCTCTGAATTTGACTACTCTAGGTACCTCATATAAGTGGAATCATACAGTATTTTGTCCTTTTGTGACTGGGCTTATTTCACTTAGCATAATGTCCTCAAGGGTCATCCATATTGTAGTATATGTGAATCTCCTTCCTTTTTAAGGATGAATATTCTATTGATTGTATCTACCACATTTTGTTTATCCATTCATCATCCATTGGTGGACGCTGGGTTGCTTCTACCTTTTGGCTATTGTGATTAATTCTGCTATGAACATGAGTGTATAAATATCTCTTTGAGACCCTGTTTTCATTTCTTTTGAGTATATACCCAGCATTGGAATTGCTGGATCATATGGTAATTCTGTTTTTAATTTTTTGAGGAACAATCATCTTGTTTCCACAGCTACTTCACAATTTTACATCCTATCAGCAGTGCAGAGGGTTCTAATTTTTCCACATCCTTGCCAACTTTGGTATTTTCTGTTTGTTTTTTGATAGCAGCTATCCTAATGGGTGCAAAATACTATCTCATTGTGGTTTTGAGTTGCTTTTCCCTTATGACTAGTGATGTTGAGCATCTTTCATGTGCTTATTGGCTGTTTGTATATCTTCTTTGGAGAAATGTCTGTTCAAGTCCTTTACCCATTTTTAAAATTTTTGGTTGGGTTTTTTTTTTTTTTTGATTGTTGTTGTTGAGTTGTAGAAGCTCTTTATATGTTCTGGATGTTAACACATTATCAGATGTATGATTTGCAAATATTTTCTCTCATTCCATGGGTTGTCTTTTGACTGTTGTGTTCTTTGATGCACAGAAGTTTTAAACTTTGAGATAGTCCCAATTTATGTACTTTTCCTTTGTTGCCTATGCTTTTGGTGTCATATTCAAGAAATCCTTGCCAAATCCGAAGTCATGAAGATTTTGCCTTTTCTTTTCTTCTACTTTAAGTTTAAAAAAAAATCTTTTAAATGCTTAGTGATATTAGTAATTTTTTTTCCTGTCCTTTGTCAACAATTTTTGTATTGTTTTCTGGTCAGTGTTCTCATTTCCTGTTTATTTCTCTATCTCTGTCTTTTATTTTCATATGGTCTTTTTATACAAATTTGCATTGATTCTTTTTTATTAGATCATCTTTGAATGAAACACATTCTTCATGGATTTTTTTCCTTTTTCCATTAGGTTTTTCCATTAGGTTTGGGTGAGGAAGAGCCTTAAGGTACAGGGTTGGATGCACCTGGGAGTGAATGAATCATTTTAGCTTTTAGTTGTCCCCTGACAAAAGGACCAATGCATGGTTGTTTGCAATTGAGAATCTATCTTCTATTTACATCAGTCACAGTCAGCTTCCTGCAAAGTCTGTGTGATTCCTCATTGAGCTCCTTTCTCCTGCGACACTTTGTGCTGAATAGGATCCTAGAAAACCTCCTCTGCCAGCTCACTGATGCCCTCTTGTTGCTCCAAATGAGAGATTGTTTCTCTCCCTAGTATGTACCATCTTGCTTGGACAACTGTGATCTGACAGTTTGCCTGAGATCTGTGCCTGCTGGATTTCACTAGATTTCATAGCCCTTTGTCTTTCAGCACAGTTCAGAGTTCCAACAGTCTATTTTAGTTTGTTGAAGGTGGACTTTGGGTTTCTGTTTTTCCCATTCTCTTTGCTGTTGGGGTGACTTCCTAGAGAAAAAGGAAGCAGGACCTTACAGTGGGAATCCAAGTGGCTATATTCACTTCAGTTCTCTATCCCTTTTTCTTTTTGACCAGTTTGACAGCCTCCCAGTTTCCTAAGATACAGATTGGAGCACTGAGAGTCCAACTACGCAGAAGTTATAGAACAGGATGTTATAGACTGGACTTCTGACTCTAACACTTGCTAGCCATGTAACCCTGGGCAAAGAACTCTTCTGTGCCTTGGTTTTCTTCACAGTATAATAGCCAAGGTTTTATTGGGCGCCTGCTCTACTAGAGGCACTGTTCAAAGATTGTTGTATGGGGCTTCCCTGGTGGCGCAGTGGTTGAGAGTCCGGCTGCGGATGCAGGGGACACGGGTTCATGCCCCGGTCCGGGAAGATCCCACATGCCGCGGAGCGGCTGGGTCCGTGAGCCATGGCCGCTGAGCCTGCACGTCTGCAGCCTGTGCTCTGCAACGGGAAGTTACCCAATACAAGTCTGTGTGCCCGATGCAGAGTGAGCCCAAACAATACTGAAATGTCGGAGATGGAGCAGAGAAAGGTTTATTTTAGGGCTCTTCAAGGAGATGGATGGCTCATGCCTTAAAAAGCCCGAATTCTCAATTCTCGAAGGCTTTCAGCAAAGCTCTCTTATAGGAGAGGTGAGGGAGGGGCATGGTTTGTTGTTGCAAACTTGTTGGTGTCAGATTCTTTGTTCTTGCAGCTGGTCACATATTCCTATAGACCTCCACCAAAGCAAATGTTATTCCCTATTCTGAATACTTAAATCCCGGAAGTAAAGCGACATCATTACCCCTCATTTTACTTGTTCAAAGTCCCAGGGCTCAACTTTCGCCCTCCGAGGTCCAGGCCTGGCTAAGAGGAGGGGTCCCTGCGTGGGCCCGTCACCCTGCCCAGGAGCGCTCATCCAGCACCCAGCTCGGGTCCTCCCGCCAGTGCCCAGCCCGGCTGAGAAGGCAGACCTCAGCTGGCGGCGCCCTCAGGGCCAGGTCCCCAGACCCCGCCCAGCCGTCATCATTGAGGGAGCCAGGCGCCCAGGACCCAGCAGCCCTCAGGCCGCCCAAACGGGGGCCAGGTCCCATGGACTGCGACCCAGGGTGACCGCTGCCACCGGGGCCACCACGACACTGACCCTTGGTTGAGTGGGACTGCTAACCGCTCTGCGCGCTAACGCCCCAGGCTAATGTTTAGGCGCCGGCCCCCCTGCTAATAGCCACACGCTACCGCCAGGTGCTAATGGCTGCCCTGCCCCGCCCCCACTGACAGCTGCCCCTGCGCTAAGGACCACGTGCTAAGAGCTGCACGCTATTGGCCACGTGCTAATGTCTGTGAGCCTTCCCCCCCCACCCCACCCACCATGGCCCACGTGCTAACGTCCACACGCTGCCCCGCCCCTATTACAGATGAACTCCTGTAAGCCTCACCTATTGTTATCCTCCTTTTACAGCTGAGGAAACAGAAGTAAAAGGTTGTTAAATAAATGGCGGAGCTGGGATTCACATCTAGGCCCTCTGCTTCCAGGGCTGTGCTTGTTTGCTCTCTAGTCCCTGCTCGGCTGTGCAGTGGCCACCTTGCGGGGCTGCTGACAGGATTAAAACCATAATGTACGTCAAGCAGTGGCGCAGTGAGCTCGGTAAGTAAAGATGTTTCTCCTCTTCCTTCTATCCCTTCTCTTTACATTGCTCATCCTTCTGCCCCTGCTTTTACCGGTGTTCATAACCTTTTGGGATAGGGCAGGGGAAAATGATGGTTTGATATCATTTTGTTTGACAAAAAGGTGCAAAATTGTTCGAAGCATTGAAAACCACTTCTTTCTTCTGAAGAAAAGTTTAAAATGCTGACCTTTGTACTGGAGATAAATTAGAAAACGATAAGGAAACTAGCTTTCAGTCTTTGTGCCACTTAAAAAATGTCCTAATGTCTTCAGGAGCTAAAGATAGTGGCGAAGGGAAGGAACCTGTGACGGAGGACTTTTTTTTTTTATCATCTTTATTGGAGTATAATTGCTTTACAATGGTGTGCTAGTTTCTGCTGTATAACAAAGTGAATCAGCTATACATATACATATATCCCCATATCTCCTCCCTCTTGCATCTCCCTCCCTCCCACTCTCCTTATCCCACCTTTCTAGGCAGGCACAAAGCACGGAGCTGTGCTATGTGCTATGCGGCTCCCTGTGCTATGCGGCTGCTTCCCACCAGCATTTTGACTGAGGACTTTTGAAGCAGCTGCTGAAACTCCATGAGGGCCTGGGTCTTGGTCCTTTGGGGCCACGTTGTAAGTCAAAGGAGGAAGGTGGAGAGCCATGTGGAGTGCCATGCTGTCCTCTAGAGTGTGCTGCCTACTTACCTCATAAAGGTCTCTGGCTCTGGGTTCCAAATATAAAATAGGTCATAAAGTGGGGAGTTAGGGACCAATCATTGTAAGTCATCCTCCCCATCTTTCATGGTTTTCTCCTTGTGTTTGCTACACTCTCACTCTGCAGCTTTTTTCTCAGAGGACGAAAGGCACAGACTGGAAAATGGACTCCTTGGTTTGATTTTGTACAAACTTTTCAAACCCTGAGGAAGAGAGACAGGAGAGAGGGGAGGAAGGAAGAGGGAGGGAGAGATCGGTCAAGGGAGACCCACTAGACTCTGAAGCCTAATTCCACCTTTCCTGTGGGAAAGTCTGATTGGTTTGGCTTTGGCTGGCTGTCCACATGGCTGCAATCAGAGGTGTCCAGGTTGATGACATACCTGCAGATGGTATAGGCTCTCGGAGAAGAGGGACTTGGCAGAAGAGGACATGATTGGTGGAGAGCATGACTGGCATCTGTTGGGCACTAAATTGCCGTGTAAGTCTGCTAACTGGGACCCTGGTGTGGCAGTGCATTCTGCACTCCAGACTCAGTGACTGGGGAAACCAGCACCTGTATCCCTGCCTCCAGTTCCCAGCCCAGTCCCTGAGCCCCCCACCTCCTGACCTGGATTCCTAGTTTGCTGCCAGCCATCTAGTTCCTTTTAGTTGTCCGATATGGACTGTTGCCTTGGCAGTTGGTCCTCTTGTTGGTTCCCGTGTCATCTTCAAAACAGGCTTGCCTGGCATGTCGACGTTGTCTTTTCTCTGCCAGTTGATTTCTCTGTTGAGGGCCTTGCCCTAGCAGCAGGGCGCCCTGTATCAGACTTCAGCCAAAGCACTAAAAAATCCTCTTCTGGAAGCAGAGGTGGGCCAGTAGTCCTCCCTGCCACTTCCATGCACCTCTCTCCAAGTCATTCCGATCTGTTTTAAAGAGGGAATCAAACAATCTTGGGGGACATTTCATCCCTAAAATGTTCTCCAAGGAAAGTTCAAAGATGGGCTGTTGTTTAGAGATCAGTGAAAATGAGATGGAATTTAAATATTAAGAAGAAAGCTCTTGCCTTCAGGTGAAGCTTGCATTTGCATAATAATGAGGATGACTAGCCAGATGGAATTGAGAATCTGACTGGAATCTCAAGTTCTGGTGAGGGAACATTCACGTACCTGAACTGGCAATGGGAAATGTGCTAATGAGAGGTTTGCTGCTGTCCATCACGTTCCACAGATTCTGAGACAAAGAAATAGAAAGAGTTCACAAATAGGTGATACAACTTGACATTAAACTTAATTAGGTTTGTTTTCCCATCAGCCCCTGACAGATGTGAAATTGTGGAAGTCTTTAAAGGGGGTGGGGGCAAATGATTCCCTTCTGTCAGAACTGCCTGACACTGTCATCACAGTGCTGTCATTGTCGTTATTGTTATTGTGTTAGAAACAATGGGAGAGAGGGAAAGGAAATCTGGAGTATGACCCAAATCATCATTGAGAACTAATGGGAACATCTAAAAAGAAAAGAAGAGAAGGAAATAAGGATTCCAAATAAACATTTTTGTGTCTTGATGGTTAAGATAGGGGAGACTTAGTATTTGGGTGATAGAATCAATAATTTAGAAGACACCTTAACTCAGAAATTGGGGAGACAAGGTTATGTTAGCCTGTCCCAGACCTGAGCTTGAATTCTTTTATTTGAGGCAACAGAATCTATTCTAGGGAAAGATGGAGGAAAAATGTGATGGGCAAAATTCCAAGATGGCCTCTATCATCATCTCCCCCTACCGTTGTGTCCCATTTAATTCCTTCCTTGTGAGTGTGGGCAGAACTTGTGGCTGGCTTCTAATAGAATCACACTCATGATCATGTTATATGGCGAAGGTAAAAGGATTTTGACTGAGTTAATGATTGGGGAGATTGTCATGTGTGGGCCTGACCTAATTGGATGAGCCCTTCAGAAGACGGCTTAGGGCTTCTTTGAAATCAGAGACTCCAAGAAACAGAGACTCTCCATTTCTGGCTTTGAAGCTGCCATGAAATCGACAAGGAGATGACTTCTGTCACCAGCACAAGTGAGTCTGGAAGCAGATTCTTCCCTTGTTGAGCTTCTAGATGAAACCACAGCCTTGGCCCACATCTTGACTTCAACCTTGTGAGACCTTGACCAGAGAACCCAGCTAAGCCATGCATGGACTCCTAACTCACAGAAACAATGAGATCATAAAATGGGTGTTGTTCAAAGCCATTGAGTTTGTGGTAATTTGTTACATAGCAATAGAAAACGAATACAGAAGTTTATTCTTAAATAAGTCAGTTGGGGCAGTGCTGTGTGCATTAGCCTTTCTGGTGGGAGGGCAGGGCAATTGGGGATTAACAACACTGGTGTCACATACACGTTTCTGCAGCTGGTTAGATGCCAATCGAGGCTCTTCTTAACTGCTTGAGGATGTCTCCAAAGGCTGGATGGCTAGCAAGGCCTAGTCTCTGATCCCCAAATTACCATCTGTTCAAACAGGCTTCTTTATCTTTTCATTAGAACTACTAAAACAATGTGACTCACCCATGACCACACTTTCAAGGAAGTGACTAAGCTTATATTATGGTTTCATTCATCTTTTATCCTTAAGTATCCTACTTCTTATTACTTGACTTTATTTCAGTTCAATTAAAAACAGCATTAGTTGAGCATTTACTATATTACAGGCTTCCTGTTGGGGTGGGGATGGGAAGTGGGGTGTGTTATGTCATAACTAATACAAAGAGTTGTGGTTCTACTATGTATATCTGTATTTTCTGACTGGGTGCTCTTAGGAAAATTACCTACCTGAGCTTCATCTGAAAAATAAGATTAATGATAAGGACAACAATAACAGTGAATAGGATAATGATAGGGATAATAATATTGATAATATGGTTTTGAAAATTAAATGAGCAAAATATACGTGCAATACTGGCATTATAGTAAACTCTCAATATACGTTACTGTTACAATATTATTGTTTATGAGGGAAATAAATAAGGGAAGGCTTCTCGTAGGAAGCAATCTTTTAATGAAGCCTAAAACTATTGCTAATATTTGATGAAGGAAGATATGGGAAGATTCCAAGCAGAAGGGCCATCAGTGATCACAGACCCAGAGGTAGAAAATGGATAAAAAGTTGGGAAGACAGTGGCTTCCTATAGTTTTTCTATTACACCTTCCTTCTTTCCCTCTGAAGAACTTGACAGGCTATTTCTTTCAGACTAGAGCTTGGATTTTACAGTGGCCTCCAAGTTCCCATGAAGTTTACTTTTCTTTTTTACTGTAATTGGGATTTGAACCTTGATGCTCAGGAGAATAAGGACAGTATGTGGCTGGTTCACACTTTCCTGAATGGTACAGCCTAAGCTCAGAGCATGGCCTGTTTAGATACCAAACTAAAGAGTGTGTGGGGTCTAGCTACCCCAGCCTTCGGGGAATGGGAAGGTGCACAGCCTCAGATGTGGAAAGGCCCATTAGTCATTAATTTCAGTTAGAGAAGATCTGTGGGAGCCCTGCAGAGCCAGGTGTGGCAGGGTAGTTTTCTCTCCTTGTCCTCCCCTTCTTTTCTTTTTCTCTGCACTCTTGGAAGTCAAGGCAAAGAGGCCAAGACTCACAGTTGTACATACAAGTTATACTAAAGAAGGGGCCAGTGTTATCCTGAGAAAGATCTTGTAGATGCTCCACTTTGAGGGTTGCAAGCTTTAAAATTCCTCTTACAAATGGCAGTAGGCACTTCCCTGTGGCCTATTAAGGTGGACCCTGGGGTGAGAATAGAGGGTCAGAGGGTAGAAATGGAAACAGGAAGGAGGCGGGAGATTAGGGAGAGGAGGACATCTTGGGTGCTCCTGTAAGGTGAATTGTGTGTGGGATAAAGGGCAAATTGATGGCAAACTAGAGCAATGCTTTGCTCATCTCCTGAATCCTGGAATTGTTCATGACTATCTACTGCCCATTGTGGATGCTTACCTGTGTGTCCCTCCTGCACTGTCCAGAAAGCTCTGGGGTTACTCTGGAAGGTGGGTTTGAAATTGCTTGAAACTGTTGCATGTGACACAATTTTTGGCTTCTTCATAAGCATCAGAAGACTCTTGGGTGAATGGGAAATATGGCAGCTTCCTGTTTCCTTGAGCTAGTTCTGCCTCGAGTCTTGCTGTGAGAAAGTACTGATGAACTGGCAAGTTCATCGCGAAGTCTGAAACTTTATGGTCAGTTTGGTGCCAACTGTGGTTGATATCGTTGCTGGTTTTGCGTGTTCAACATTATGTGGTATTTGCGTCAGAAAATATGCTTATGAAACTTGCTATTTGGAAACAACACACTCAAGACTTAGAGACTTGAGGTTCAAATATCTACCTCTGATGTACAGTGGACCTGGACTAGTTAAACTCCCAATACCCAGGTTGGTTGCTGTTCTGCAGGGTTGCGTGTCAGTCTCTTCCCTCAGAGCACGTATCACAATTAAGAACTTGTTTATTGATTGTCTTCTCTAGGCTGTGAGTTTCCTGGGGACTGGGCTGTGTGTCTTCTTTACAGCTTTATCCTCAAGTCTAGCGCAGTGCCTTACATTGTCAACGCATGTTTGTTGAATGCATGAAGGAATTTCAGTGACACTTCCCTGAGTCCATGGATACGTATTGTTTAATGTCCAGGTACCTCTAGTATTTGTAAGGTCGCTGGTTTGTGTTCAGGATGTCTAGGACTAAGGACGACGGGCTCTGTGTGTGTTTGTTGATGCTCCCGCTCTTGCTGGACTTGGCCGCTGCTTTCTCTCTCTTTCCCCTCTGCTCCCCCATCCTCTCACAAATGGTTCTACTGCCCTTCTCTGTAGCCTGCTTCGTTGGGTGACCACGTTGTTGGGGAGCTAGAGGCTGGTGGTTATTTTAATATTCACACTGGTTCTGCCTCTTTGGTGGGAGGTGCGGAGTACGTGGCTGTTCAGCAAAGGAGAAGAGAGGGCTTCCAGCAGCCCAAGTGGGGCAGCTGTAGAGTAAGGTGGGAACAGAGGGGATGCCCACATTTCAAAAGTGATGAGTGCTAGGGAGTTCTTCAGCTAGAGCGCCGTGGTCTTGGCGCTGCTCAGATTGAACATTCTGTAGCATCTTCCAGTAAAAGGAGCACAACCCTCCTCTCTTGTGGTGCCCTGGGAACTTCCATTGGGGGGTTCAGGCCTTAGCTAGCATTGTCCTGGCCCTAATATATTTGGACACATGTCAACCGAAACCTTAAGTATCTCTTCCATTGGGTGTCTGAGATACGTTAGGTATCATAGTCAGAATCCTGCAGAGAAATAGAACCAATATTGTATGTGTGTGTATCTATCTATGTATAAATATATATATCTCTATATACATAGATATAGATATATATATAGATACACACACACATATATGTGGTGTTTTGCCAGCTATCTGGGCCTCCCTTGGACCAATCAACTTCACACTTGACCATCAAAACTAAAAATTAACCATCAAACTGGGTCTTGCTACACGTCTGGATGGAAGTAGACTAACACGTTAGTGGTCCCAGGAACCAGACCCAGTGGGAGAGCAAAGCCCTCAGACCCTGGCTATCCTACCACAGAGCTTCCGGATGGATGACCACGGTGCCTGATGGGAGGGGGCACTGGTGGTTATGGCTGTGGATGCATTTGCATATCAGTTGTGCTGGAGGAGGAGCGGCACCATCCCGGTGCTGTGCTGGTGGCCCGAGCGCCCTTCTTTCCTTCTGCAGTGTAACGCCACTTGTCATCTATTATTAAATACAATAATTACATTATATCAGTCACTTCACAACTAACAAAGTCATTCTGACCAGCCAGAGACTTGGAGGAGCACGCTTCCCGGAGAACACCAAATTGGTTCCGAGCCATTTGTCATCACTGCTGTCATTGTCTTCCGGTGGTTATGATTATTAATAATGATGATCATGATCATTAGGCTTAGGAAGAAAATAATGATAAAATGGCTCTAATTGGGCATTCTGAATACATCATGTTCTTATCATTGTGTTGTCTAGTATTATAATCAGTGTAATCACTCTGACATACGGATTTCTGCTTGAGTTTGTCTTCTCTGTGATCAAAGCCTTGAAAGACATGCTCTTGTTAGCTTTCTTGACATTCTGGCAAAGGGAGTGTAGGTTTCCAGTCATGGCCCCGTGTATTGGAGTAAGTATGGATCCCTTCAGGGGATGTAATAAAGAACTCCAGAAACCAAAACACAGCAAAGTCAGCCTTGGGTAAACATGTTGTGGGGAAGTATGTCTGATATGGTACAATCCAAAATGAAATAGACTTCAGGAAGTTCAATTCTCCTTTCAAGTTGAATTTTGCCTCTGCCATTTCCCATCTGTGTGACCTTGAGAAATTTGCTTTGCCTCTCTGCTTTATTCTCCTATTGCAAGTAGAGGTAGTATATATTGTTTTGTTTCACTCTCCCTTTAGGTTGATGAAATAAGGCAGTGTAGACTATAATAAGGTCCCGTGCTGTGAACTCTTGGAAGAAACCAAGTGAATGTTCGCTCCAGCACCTGGCACAGTGCTTGGTACATGGTAGGTTTGTACTTAATGAATATTGGTGGAATGAGTAAAGGTATTGAAGGATTGAGTGCATCATATAATTTATAGCTAGAAGAGATTTTAAGCAGAATTATTAATTTCTGATACTTAAGCTTCTGAGTTACTTGAAATCAGAGCTGATCTGCCCTTTGCCCCAGCCCACTGCCGCCCTCGGGCTCTGATGTCTCCACTCCCGTCACCTCCCTCCAGCAGTGGGAGAAGGACACCTCTGGACTGTGGGCATTAAACAAGATGAACACGTGGCCCATGAATGCGGGCCATTACAGCTGTCAGCCCACCTCCTCTCCACTGTGACTGCAGCTCTCCCTTCAGGGACTGGCTGCCCTTGGGCTCACCCCTGAGCCCAGGCCCTTTCTGTAACTTAACTCTTCTCACATACCAACATCATCCACTGTGACTTGGACCTGTGCTTAGAGGAACATCCTGTTTGAGGAATCCTGAAGTCGGCTAAAAATAGCACCATCTCTTAGCTATTCCAGCATCCTTCTGTTCTGTATGACCTATACTCTAATTTGCATTTAGGAGATGTGCTGACAAAGGTAAGCTCAGTTTTGTCTCAATTACTAGAAATTCCTCATTAGTAGGGAACAAATTAATGAACTCTTAGTTGTCTTATTAAAGTAGTCATCACTAAGACTTAGTACACTGCTGTCTGGCTTCGAGTGCCCCGACCTCATTTACTCTTATCAAGGCCAAAGGCTGGGACTTCCCTGGTGTTCCAGTGGTTAGGACTCGGCACTTTCACTGTCGTGGCCCGGGTTCAATTCCTGGTCAGGGAACGAAGATCCCACAAGCCACACAGCGTGGCTGGGAAAAAAAAAATGGCCAAAGACGTCCTAGTATTTTCCTAGTATTGTCACATCCAAAGGCCACTTCCAGGCCTGGCTGTAAGTCCTGTGCAATTAGCCATGCTTTTGTTTTTCCCTAGATCAGTGTTCTCAGAGACCGTGTGTGTGAGGTAAAAGAACCCTGGATCCTTTTGGGAGAGAGGAACCTAGGAACCACATGAGAATATGTCAGGAGAGAGAAATAACCCTCCATTGCAGGGTTGTTTGTTACGGCAGCTAGTGTGTTACCCTGACTACTATGGACACTGACAGAGACATTCCTGGAAAGCAGGATGTTGATGAGATGGGCATTCAAGGGGGAGAGACATTCCACACTTGGTGGGGCCATAATTCTGTTGTGCCTCTCTTATTCAGCCCTCCCTTACTCTCACAATCATCCCAAACTTCTGTCTGAGAGTTAGCAGCCTGCATTGACTTCCTCCTGTGACTCCCACAGCTGAAAAGTGTTGGAGAATGATGTCCCAGGAGGGCCAGCATTGGGCATAGCATGCCCTTCACTAGCTCTTCTGCTGCACCCCCCTCCTGCCCATATGAGCATATGGGTTAGAAGCCGGCTGCTCCAGAAGCCTCCTCACCCTTGATCCTATCCCTGGACTCTGCCCAGAGGGCTGGGCCGAGGGATGGAGGTGCGGACCCGCAGAGCACAGGTGTGAGTTGGCCATGATTTCAGGCTAATGAACGCTCGTGGGCCCTTTTGCTGGTTGCCAGCTCTGAGCTTTGTGTGCTGGAAACATCTTGAACAAAATGTCATGAAGAGCATCTCGGCGGTGTCCTGCTGACTGAGGACACAGTGCTGCCGAGCTTGCCATCTGCCCGCAGCCTCTCTGAGGTAATTATATCAGAGTCTCTCAAGTCCTGGAGCAAGGTGGATGTCAAATGCACTTTCCTTCCTCTAGGAAGGTAATTTTCATTTTCTCAGTTCATTTGGAGCTGCATATTGTTATTGTTTCCAGGTGTGAGAGAGGCGTGGGGAGAGAAGATGGGGGATTGTGTGGAGTGAGGAAGGAGAGGGGCATGGATGCTAATTTTGGCAACTTTTAATTAAACTATAGGCTGGAAAAATTCCATTGTTATTACTGCTCAGCTTTCTGACCAGTGGCTTAATGTTTTCTTTATTAGTGTAATAGTCTGAAAGCATTTTCTTTTTTCTCCAATTGCTAATTTGCTTAGGCAAAGGAAATGCGCCTGAGAGCTCTTGGAGGAAAATATTTTCCGAATTTGCTGAACACAGAGTTTTATACTTTTTCCCTCTGTCCCTCCTGTAATTGCTTTTTGTTTGGGGTGGGAGGAGAGGGGGATTCAGTTCTACACATGAAGGGTGGTTAATGAGACTCTCACTTGGCGAGAGAAATGCAAAGCTGGTCCTCACTGGAAATGTGTTGTAAATGTGGGGCTCCTCCAAGTCCTGGACGGGGTCACCTTCCCTGGGTGGCGGGTCTTAGGGTTCCTCTGACCTTGGGCAGCATTCAGGACCATTCTGGATAAGGAGGGCAGGGTAGTGTCTCTTCCTTATGGAATTACTTAAAGAATTTTTATAACAAAGGCTAGTGGCCAAGACCACGAAGGCATTGGAGGGCAGGTGGCTGTCCAGGTGCCCTTGGATCAGGTAACAAAGGGCTTGTAGACATTTAAAAGTGTGCTTTGAAACATTAATTTCATTGTTTTCACAGCAAGTGAACAAATTAGGCTTTATTTTACTTTTTTAAATCATTTTACAGTCAGAGAAATTGAGTTTTATAAAGGAAAAATGGTTCACCCAAGGTTGTCTAGTAAGTAGATTGATGAACAGTCCCTATTTTCTTGGGACTGAGGGAGTTTCTGGGACATGGGACTTTCAAGTTTAAAATGGAGTGAGTTGTGGGCAAAATGGGGTGAGTTGGTCACCTTATTAGTAAGTTCAATTCTGGGTCTTGAAATCCAAGGACAGGGTTCTTTCTTGTTCCTCACGGCTGCCCCTGGTACCTGCACTGTAGTAATTGTGGTGTCACTTGGCTTTATTTAGGCTTTTATTATTTTGCACATGGATACTAACTACCTTACCAGCGAAGTAATATGGCTGACCTAGAGCTGTACAGGAGAATGAACACCCCCAATGTTAACAGTACCGGCTTGTGCCTTTTGAAAAATTGCCTTTAAGAGGTTGCATATTACTCCATTTCTCGAGACGTGTTTGGAAATTCCAAATCTTGCGATTTGTCACCAGACCCATTTTTAGGGCCATTCAGGAGACTGAGTCTTATTATTCTGCAGTTACGTTTTGTGGCAAAATTACCTTTTAGTAACTTGCCTCTTGTTTCACCTCTCTTGCTCTTCTAGTTTTGGCCAAGAATATTTTCTTGCCTATCTGTCTCTACTATGTGTCATTATACCCTTAGACCAGCTTGTTTCTGTGGTCATGAATCTATAATAGTAGAAAATGTGGTTGATTATAAGTGCAGTTGGTGTTTGACGACCACCAGTATGGTTTTGTGAGTAACGAGAGGAAGTAACCCATCGAATACTGAACGTACCACATGCTAGTATATGGTAGCATTTGACACATTATTCAAATATAATGTAAAATAAGCAAGGATCCAGAATTTGGTTAATAAAAAGTAAGCACTGTTATTGTGCTGTAAGTGAAACCCCAAGAAGGTTTTAGAAAAGATGTTTAGAAGGAAGTACTAGAGTAGAGGAGAACCATAGTCACAGGACATACACTCTGGCCATAGACTAGACCTTTGTTATTTAATTAAAAAGTAAGCCAATAGGGAATATCAATTTCTCTTTAAATTTAGTAGAAATATTAGAAAAGCTTATTCAAGAAAGCTAAAAAAAACAAGGAGCATTAAAAAATAAGGAGCATTAAATACTTTTCCCCCCTAAGAATATTTTATATTTTATCACTTTTTAGCCTTACATTTCTATGTAGCATTAGGTCAAACCAATAGCAATTGTTTTAGGTCAGAAATGGTTGAGTACTGGCAATTTTATATGGGTCAACCTAACATGACTATTTCTATCTTGCTGAGGGAGAAATGGAATTTATTACCAAGACTGTGAGTTATTGGAAAAACAGGGCAGAAAGCCCTTCTGATCTCCAATATAGAGCTCTTTCTGTTTTTCTCCTTTATAGCTCCAGTTCCAGTGGCTCTCACAGAGCAAAAACTTGATAAATGTGTGTGATGGTTTTTGAAAAATGGTCACAAATTTGTTGATACTCTTCCCATCCTTACCTCTTGAATCAGGCAGTCTTAAGATTTTTTTTTTCCCAAACAAACAACTTTTTATTGAAGTATAGTTGATTTACAATGTTGTGTTAATTTCAGGTGTACAGGAAAATGATTCAGTTATGTATATATACATACATATATTCTTTTTCAGATTCTTTTCCATTATAGTTTATTACAAGGTATTGAATATAGTTCCCTGTGTTATACAGTAGACCCTTGTTTATCTATTTTATATATAGTAGTGTGTATATGTTAATCCCAAACCTCTAAATTATCCCTGTCCCCCCTTGCCCCTTTGGTAACCATACGTTTGTTTTCTAAGTCTGTGAGTCTATTCCTCTTTTGTAAATAAGTTCATTTGTATCATCTTTTTAGATTCCACATATAAGTGATACATGATATTTGTCTTTCTCTGTCTGACTTCACTTAGTATGATCATCTCTAGGTCCATCCATGGTGCTGCAAGTGGCATTATTTCATTCTTTTTTATGGCTGAGTAATATTCCATTGTGTATATGTACCACATCTTCTTTATCCATTCCTCTGTCGATGAACATTTAGGTTACTTCCATATCTTGGCTACTTTAACTTATGATTATCTGGACCAGTGGAAGTGACACTATGTGAACCCCAAGGGTAACTCACAACAGGCCATGCGGTTTTTCCCTGGTTCTCTTAGAATGGTCATTCTTGTGCCACTCACTCCCCTGTGCATGCAGTGAGAAGCCCAAGTCACATGGAGAGGCCACGTGGGGGTATGACCACACGTTGGTGGTCATGTGGAGCCTAGCCTTTAAGTCATGATGTCCCAGTCACCAATCATGGAGTGAAGGGGCCTCCAATATGTTGGCCCCCCAGCTGCTTGAGTCTTCTCAGCTGAGACTCTGGACACCGTGGAGCAGAGACAAGCCATCCCTGCTACGTTCTGCTCAAATTCCTGACACACGGCATTTGCGAGCATAATAAAATGACCATTGTTTTAAGCCACTACATTTGCAGTGTATGTTATTCGTCAGTAGGTCCCTGAAACAATGTGAAAAGAACAGGTACTTCTTGTCTAGGAAGTTGGGCATCATTCTCGGTTACAAAACGGAGACAGGTTCCCCCATGTCATCTGAGTTCCAACCGGCTACTGTCCCTGCCCATGGAAGCTCATGCTTGCCATTGACCATGCAGGAACAAAAGCCAGGAGTGTCAGGGTGACACCAGCTCTAATTGGCTTGATGCTCTGAGAAGCCTGAGGAGGGTTTCTGTCTAGTGAGGGAATCCCAGTCTGCAGACACTCAGGTTTGTCAGAAATACTTCTTGAAGGAAAGTGCTGTCAGTTGGGTTCGGATGCTGCTGGAATGCAAAAGGATTCTTCACATGTGCGTATCTTTTCATTTAAAAATAACTTTAAAATGTATTTTGAAAGAAGCAATGCATATTCATTATAGCATGAATTGAAAATACAGACAAGCCAAAGGAAGAAAGCAAAAGACATCTATAGTCACATCCAGAGGCAAGTGCTGTTACCACCTCCTTTCCTGGGCATAAATCATATGACCTATATGTATATAACATGATGTAATATGTGATTATTACAATAAGACTTATAAACGCTTACTATGTACATTTTAACATATGAGATTATACTATCCATATTATTCTATACCTACTTTTTTATTTACGTAGTTCCATGCCTGTATATAAAACTCTAATTTATTTATTTGTACTGATTGCATAAGATGCATCACATGATTGTACTGTAATTTATTGCTTCCCCTGGTAATGGATGTTTACCCTTTCCCCATACTTTTATTGTACAAATCATGCCGTATCACCTTCTAAAGACAGTGCTTAAGTGATTCAGGCTGGCTGTTGGTTGAGGCTATTTCTTGTCTTTTGCACATCCCAGGCACATTTCTAATAGAAAATGCTTGCCCTTATCCCCTAGGTCTTTCCTCGCCCCTCACCCCACCCCAACACATCTACACACACACGAATTCAGTGGGAGGACATGCACACCCACACAGAAATTCCACAAGATGGCTGTGGGATCTTGAGATTAGACATTTTCAAAAGGGAGCAGGCATTTTCGTTCTCAGACTTTGTGCAGGGTTGCAACCAACGTCTGCTTCTCCAAAGAAAGAAATATTTAAAGATGCTGTGGGAAGTAGGTTAGGCTGAACATTAAAGGTTTTTTTTTTTTATTCCCTCACTGTTGTATTTGTAAATATCTCCCCTATGACTTTTGCAATTGGGAAATGTCAGCATAAATGTGAAATAAAAATGGTCTGGTCAGCTAGTTGGTTTAGGTTTTCTAAAATGGAGGAAATAAAGTAGAGATTAAAATGGCATCTACATGGATTAAGCTCTTCTTCATTTTTTTTCTTTGTCTTCAAGCAAAAGGGACAAAAGCACTCCCTTGCTTTTTGTTAGCTGCAAATCAGTAGAGTAAAGGCTGTTCTTAACATTGTTTGCTTGAGTAAGCCAGCAGACCTTTCACAGAACAATAGCAATGTTGCTCAGAGGAACACTTGGGATTTGGGATTTCACTATAATGAGAGAAAAGGAGGCTGAGTGGAGTTTGGATTTCTCCTGTTCCTTTCCAGTTCCTTGGTGTATTGCACAGCTTGAAGCATTAACCTTGAACTGGTTGAGTGACTGGTTTTTGCTCAGAGGGCAAGTGTGGAGAAAATTGTAGACTGGGGCTAAGCTTAGGTTTTGCTGTCAATCTGAGTTAAGTTAGAGTCATTTCCATTGCATTTGAAACATGGACATAATCAAACCTCATTGAACTTAAGTTTTCTATTTTGTATGATGTAGACCACACAGGGTTGTCTTTGTGAGGGAAATAAGGGGGTAAACATAAAGCAATTGCACATAATAAACGCTCACAAATATTGGTTTCCATCTCTGCCTAAGACACCGTTTTGTCTGTCATAGTGTGGTGAGCTGGAGAAAATAAAATTTGCTGGAAGTCTCCTGAGAAAGTGAGAGAGATCTTTGAGAGAAAGCATTTTTATAAGAGCTTAGGGTGGTACTAGTTACCTGCCTCCTCTTCTGTCTCGCGGGGCCAGGGTATATTCTAAAAATATTTTGTGTGGTTAATGGAAGAGATTGTTTCATTGGTTGCTCTAGAGGTGTTGAGAGTGAAACCAGCAGATTCTGGGAAGATGTGTGCACTGTGAGGTAATCCATCTCCATGTGTCACCCCAAGTCTTCAGGAAGCCTCCCCAAATCATGAAATACTTGATTTTGAGTGATGGTTTTCTTTTGGACACTGGTAAAGGAAATGAGATTGCTGTGGATTTAAAGACACCTAGGGATCCAGAGGCAACAGAAGCAGGAGGAAATGAACTTTCAATCGTGCAGATGTCGTGGAGAGGACTTATGACTATTACAGGCAACGGAATTGGGAGTCAGGACAAGTTTCACTGAGTCTCCCAGTGGCAGGTTGACCTCTGGGTTATCTTTTTTTCTCTTTAAGGTTGTGCATCATTTGTGATTAATGTTTCTATTTACATGTCTTTCGGATATTGGAGCAAGACTGATTTAACCAAATCACAGTGAAATAAAACCTTTGCTTCTGAGTCTTCTGCTTTCCAAATAGTTTAAAGAATCCTTTGGCCTGCTAACATTTTTATTGCACTGTAAACTATTTAGTGGTTTTCCTCACAAATCTTGGTGTCTTAGTCAGAAATAACATAGCTGACATCAGGGCTAGATGTAATCTAAAATTATTGCAAGAAATGTACTTGTTTGCCCAGAAAGTAATTTCTTTCCATTCTGATCCATCCCACCCCCCAACCCCCACCCAGATCTTGGGCTTGTGCTTATCTGCATGCCTCCGTTATTATGTATTTTACACTCCACAGCCTGTGTTTAAGGACACAGGCTTTAAGTCAAAAGCTAGAGTTAGATTCCAGAGCTTGGGCCTAGACCATCTGGTGTCAGAGCTAGAGAACAGATTTCAGGTGGAGACAACCAGTAGGGGAACTATTCTAATAAATATAGGTGGATGGTCAAAGCCTGTGCTTCGTCTTGGTCTTAAGTGTATATATTCAACAAACTGCAACCTTTCTTGATATTGACAACTTTATTATGGTAATTATTGGCGAGAAAGAGGATTAGCTTTGTGCCTGGCCTTTCATTAGATGTCTAAACATAGACTATTTGTGTAATAAATCCAAAGTGCTCTAGAAAGAATTGTAGGAGATTTTTTCATTGTAAATAACAATAAAACCCATGCATTCAGAGTTACAGCTGATGATAAGGATACAACTAATATTGGATGCAGAATGATAAACTTAGGGCTTGTAATTTCAGAAAAAGCTGCTGGAATAGTAATTGGAATAACTCCTTTCAGTAAGATATTACAAGACCTGCAAGTGCTACTGAATGCTGAAGCTATTAGCCAGAAAAGATTACTTGGGGAAAAGGAAATGAATACTTTTGAGTACCCATAAAGTGCCAGATACTTATATATTGTCTCCTTGGATACTTATAGTAATTTTGAGGTAAAAGTATTATTTTTACAGATAAGGACATTGAGGGTAAGAGAGGTTAAGGAGTTGACTAATCTCATATGGCAAGTGACTGCAAATGGTGTGTCTAGAATTCAGCCTCTTAGATATATCCCCTTTCCATCAGGTCTCTGGAGGGTAAAATGCATTTGATTCGGAAGGTGTTCTACTTCAAAGCCAAACATAGGGGGTAGAACAGTTATCCATAAAGTCAAGAAATTAAAAGTTTCAACTTCACATTTATTGGCAGTTGGCAAATGTCCATCTTCCATTGTTACTCTAGCCTCTTAGAGAGAAAACAGTATGTTTGTGAGTATAGTGAAAAGAACTGGGCTTGTCAAGGTGTTTTCAGACATACAACTTTGAGAGTAAAGAAATGAGTTGAGGAGATTGACTGACTTCTTAGAGGGTTTGCAATGTCAGAACTATGGTGGGCAGTCCCAGAAACTAAACTTGTCAGTGCCCCAGATTTGACCAGGCTCAGGGAACTCAGTCATGTTTAGAGGAGACTATTTATTAACTTACAAACTAAGATTTCATTTCCTTTGACCATATAATGGTACTCAAATAAATTTTTTTGTACTAAGATAATAGATATATAGACTTCGTGTTGAAGGTTTATTAGTGAGTAGACACAGAAGGAATGCTTTGAATGACTATGTGGGTATTTTCTTCAGGCCACAACTGAGAGTAGACTATGTTTAGTGACCAGAACTTTCTTATTGGCTAGATAACTACTACTATGACATTCTTGTTCTTTTTTTCCTGGACTCCTTATAGATCTCAGTCCTTTTTAAGATTCAGTTGTAATTCAACTGTTTAAACAAGTGTCACACAAACATATACTCTAGTCACCTTAATTGGATCCCCACAAAGCCCTGCAGTTCACTGCTCTGAAATTGGAAAACCCAAGACAAGTCTCCCCTATTAATATAAGTCTCAGATGTTACACTTATTCCAAGATTTGATGTTAACTTCCTGTAGCCACCCTATATACCAATTAAAACCACATAAAACCCCTCTGAACAGAACTGATTTAATCTGACCTGACATTCAGCAATGAAATGGAATTCGAAAAATCATTAGCTAGAGACGAGAGTGTAGGGAAAGAAAATATAAGGTGAATTGGGGCAAGTTTTCTGTAAATCATATTTAATTGAAGAAGAAATGAAGTATATAGGAAGGGATGGACACCGCATTTTATTTGGGGCAAGAGAAAACACTAGAAGAAATATTTCCTGGGAGAGAAGCTACAGTTCTGATTATCATTTTCATTAATGATGGCAATAACATGAAAGGTTCATGTGAATTAAGCATTACTGTTTTCAAACATACTTTAGAAGTTTCTTTCAAATCATTCAAGGGTAACATAGCATGCTTAAAGTTCTGTTTATCCCAATTATGGTGTGTTTCTCTTTACATAACTGAAAGCTAGTTAATGAGCACTCACTGCATGAGAGGTGACTGCTAGGTGATATGAATAAGCAGAAAGGATGATCTTTTCCTTTAAGGAGCATTTGCTTTAAATTTCATGATAAAATATTCACACAGGAAAGGGTGTTTGACAACTGAGGGCCATATATGCATTGCGCCTAGCAGATGGCACATCCTGCCATTGGGAAGGATGGTCATAACATCTTGGAGATCAGGTCAGGAGCTGTGTAAGGTAGTGTTAACTCAGGTTAGGGGAGTTAATCAGTGCTGTTTACCTCCTAGAAAAGGTTGGATGTTCCCTTCAGGCATGAATCCTCTGTAAAGTCCCCAAGAGGTTATTGTTCTTATTTCCAGTTTGGCTACCTTTTCAGGGTAACAGTTCTGTACTTAAATGGCAGCATAGATGTCTGTGTTCAAGTTCTTTCTAGGGGTACATTCTGGAATTTACAGCTGTCTAGTAGTTATTAAAATTACGGTTGAGAAAAAAAACAACATTAAGGATGATTGCATAAAGGATGTGCAGTTATTCCCTTCTTTTGAAATGCAAACATCTCCTTCCAGACCCAAGAGAACTGTGAACCTGGGCTGACTAATAATGGTCCCCCAAAGATTTGCACTCTGAGTGAGTCATGAGTTTATGGTGAGGAACATTATAAGAAACAGCCTTAGGAAACACCTTGTTCAGGCTGTGGAGAGTATGTTCTTGAGAATATCTTTTCTAATTTAGTGCAAAGCATAGAGAGAGATTTAAATCCATTCAGCAAGTTATCCAGTCAATAGTCTAGGCTGGCTCATCAATGACACCTCCATCTTTGGCCATTTCAATGTTACTTGTCCCTCTATGGTAGTATGGGCAGGAGCAGAGAGAGTAGTGGAAGCTGAGATCTGCCACTGTTATGAGCTGGTCCCTATTAGGAGAGGGGGCAAATCACCATTAATGAGAAGAGAATTGTCAAGATGGAGAAAATGACTCTAAATGAAATTATTTCCACTTACTGCGTTATATGATGTAATTAGCCCAGATCTGCCCTGTTCAATATGGTAGCCACTAGCCACATGTGGCTATTTACATTTGCATCCAAATTAATCCAAATTTAGTAAAATTAAAAATCCAATTCCAATTCCTTGGTTGTACTAGTAACATTTCCAGTGCTCAATAACCACATGTGGCTACTTGGCTACTATAATGGACAACACAGATATAGAAAATTTCCTGTATTGCAGAGCCTTCTATTGGATATCACTGGTCTAGAGCATAACATGGAGAGAATGACCCAAGCAATGAAGTCAATGGTCTGTTCTCCAGAGTAATGTATCAGGATGTTTTCTATCTTTTTATTGCTTTACTTACCCCATTACATTTATTAGTATGTTACATTATCATTATATTATCTTTGACTGAGTTGGTAGAAGTGGATCATGCTTACTCACTTATTTTAGAATAAGGCAGATTTTCCCTATTAGCCAAATATATGGATTCATATTTGTGTGTATGTTTATCTGTCAGCCCTATCTATCTATCTATCTATCAGTCAATCATCTATCATCTAGGTAGCTAGCTATCATCTATCATCTGTATTCTTTGCTTCTTTCTCTTATTGGCTTTATGGAGTATCCAAATTTAGTACATCAGCATAGATTCTCTTATGAACTGTGGAAAAATTCTGACTGGGAAAGTTGATTGAAATTAATGATTTAGAGAGTCTTTTGAATAATTTGTAGATTTCAAATTTTTCTCTGTACCTGCTTCCTATTATCACAGGTAAACAAGAGTTAGGTGTAGTTTTTGTTAGTAAGAAAAGAGAGAGTCTGACAGACAGATGGAGAGGGACAAAGGAAGGGACAGATAGAGATGAACAGATGAATAAAGGGAGAGACATTTATTGTGTCCTGTGAGCCTGTTACTAGGTGAGGTTATTCTCTTGTTCTTAAAATAACCCAGTGAAGTAGATTTCATCTTGATTTTATAGGTGAGAAAACAGGTTCAGCGAGGGATTTCACTTGCTCAGGGTTCAGAGAACTAGAAGATGGTAGTGGTGACATTCAAACTCACACTGTCTTACTCGAAGGATCCTGCATTTTCCCTTCTGTCAGGTGCTAAGCCGTATTTCTTTTCTGAGAGCTGACAGCTTACCCTCCATCTCTTTCTGTTGTTTTATATTTTCTTTTATCTCTTATCTTTTCTTCAGACTTTTTTATCTGAGGAATTTTTGTTCTCTTTACTTGAAAATAAAGAGCAATGTGTCTGAAAGATTTTCCCCTTGCTTTCCAGAGTAATTCTTTTTCTGAATTTTATTATACCTGCTTTTTGCTCTTATAGCTCTTCCAGTTTTTACCGGCATATTAAGCATTGGCCCATGCTGCTACATTAGTAATGATTGCTCATCTTTCCATGGGGGTAATTTTGTTTGGGTCTTTGATTTGCTCATTTGAAATGTGCAGGGTGGGGGAGAGGTGTGAACTAAGGCTGCAAGCTACTTAAGTTTGGTTATTTTGCATCCAAACTCCTCACTAAATCTGCTACATTCTCTGTTCTCATGGGGACCTCTTTCAAATTTTGGCATTCTGCTCTTCAAACTAAGCAGAAGTTTAGTTTGATTTTTTGTGAGGCTAAATATAACACCACTCTCTCGTGATTTGATGTGAACAACATATACATGTACAGTTAAACAAATAATATAATGAAGATAAAATGCCCACTACTCAATTTAAATAATTCTGTTGTTCAAACAGCAATTCCATGGAGTGGGGAAAGCTGAACTATTAGCCCAATTTTCAGATGGGGTTAAGATAAAGAAAAAAGGAATAAGCTGCAAGAGCAGTTGCAGCTGCATTTATTGATAATATATGGACAGGTACTTTCTGGGTGTTTGCATGGAATATATCATTTACTTCTTACCCCTGGGAGCAGGTGTTGCTACATGCATTTTTCTTTTTTTCACATTCACGAGAGAAGAATCTCTTTTTTTTGTTGTTATGCATATATTTTTTAATAGATCTTTATTGGAGTATAATTGCTTCACAATACTGTGTTAGTTTCTGTTGTACAACAAAGCAAATCAGCCATATGCATACACATGTCCCCATATCCCCTCCCTCTTGAGCCTCCCTCTTATCCTCCCTATCCCAACCCTCTAGTCATCTCAAAGCACCAAGCTGATCTCCCTGTGCTATGCTGCTGCTTCCCACTAGCTATCTATTTTACATTTGGTAGTGTATATATGTCCGTGCCACTCTCTCACTTCGTCCCAGCTTACCCTTCCCCCTCCCCGTGTCCTCAAGTCCATTCTCTATGTCTACGTCTTTATTCCTTTACTGCCACTAGGTTCATCAGTACCATTTTTTTTAGGTTTCATATATATGCGTTAACATATGGTATTTGTTTTTCTCTTTCTGACTTACTTCAGTCTGTATGACAGACTCTAGGTCCATCCACCTCACTACAAATAACTCAATTCTGTTGCTTTTTATGGCTGCGTAATATTCCATTTAATATATGAGCCACAGCTTTTAAATCTTTTCATCTGTCAGTGGACACTTAGGTTGCTTCCATGTCCTGGCTATTGTAAATAGTGCTGCAGTGAACATTGTGGTACATGACTCTTTGAATTATGGTTTTCTCAGGGTATATGCCCAGTAGTGGGATTGCTGGGTCATTATGGTAGTTCTATTTGAACTTTTTTAAGGAACCTCCATACTGTTTTCGATAGTGGTTATATCAATTTACATTCCCACCAACAGTACAACAGGGTTCCGTTTTCACCACACTCTCTCCAGCATTTATTGTTTCTAGCTTTTTTGATGATGGCCATTCTGACTGGCATGAGGTGATACCTCATTGTAGTTTTGATTTGCATTTATCTAATAATTAGTGATGTTGAGCATCTTTTCATGTGTTTGTTGGCCATCTGTGTGTCTTCTTTGGAGAAATGTCTATTTAGGTCTTCCACCCATCTGTTGAATGGGTTGTTTGTGTTTTTGATATTGAGCTGTATGAGCTGCTTGTATATTTTGGAGATTAATCCTTTGTCCATTGTTTCATTTGCAAATATTTTCTCCCATTCTGAGGGTTGTCTTGTTTATGGCTTTGCTTTTAAGTTTAATTAAGTCCCATTTCTTTATTTTTGTTTTTATTTCCATTACTCTAGGAGGTGGGTCAAAAAGATCTTGCTGTGGTTTATGTCAAAGAGTGTTTTTCCTATGTATTCCTCTAAGAGTTTTATAGTGTCTGGTCTTACATTTAAGTCTTTAATCCATTTGGAGTTTATTTCTGTGTATGGTGTTAGGGAATGTTCTAATTTCATTCTTTTACATGTAGCTGTCCAGTTTTCCCAGCACCACTTATTGAAGAGGCTATCTTTTCTCCATTGTATGTTCTTGCCTCCTTTGTCGTAAATTAAGTGCCCATACGTGCGTGGGTTTATCTCTAGGCTTTCTATCCAGTACCATTGATCTATATTTTTGTTTTTGTGCCAGTACCAGACTGTCTTGATTACTGCAGCTTTGTAGTACAGTTTGAAGTTGGGGAGCCTGATTCCTCCAGCTCCGTTTTTCTTTCTCAAGATTGCTTTGGCTATTCGGGGTCTTTTGTGTTTCCCTATGAATTGTAAAAATTTTTGTTCTAAGTCTGTGAAGAATGCCATGGGTACTTTGATAGGGATTGCATTGAATATGTAGATTGCTTTGGGTAGTATAGTCATTTTGACAATATTGATTTTTCCAATCCAAGAACATGGTATATTTCTCCACCTGTTTGTCATCTTTGATTTTTTTCATCAGTATTTTATAGTTTTCTGAGTACAAGTCTTTCGCCTCCTTAGGTAGTTTTATTTCTCAGTACTTTATTCTTTTTCTTGCGATGGTAAATGGGATTGTTTCCTTAATATCTGTTTCTGATTTTTCGTTGTTAGTGTATAGGAATGCCAGAGATTTCTGTGCATTAATTTTGTATCCTGCAACCTTACCAAATTCACTGATTAGCTCTAGTAGTTTTCTGGTGGCATCTTTAGGATTTTCTATGTATAATATCATGTCATCTGTAAGCAGTGACAGTTTTACTTCTTTTCCAATTTGTATTCCTTTATTTCTTTTTCTTCTCTGATTGCCATGGTTAGGACTTCCAAAACTGTGCTGCATAAGAGTGGCAAGAGTGGACATCCTTGTCTTGTTCCTGATCCTCGTGGAAGTGCTTTCAGCTTTTCACCATTGAGTATGATGTTTGCTGTGGGTTTGTTGTACATGGCCTTTATTATGTTGAGGTAGGTTCCCTCTGTGCCCATTTTCTGCAGAGTTTTTATCATAAATGGGTGTTGAAATTTGTCAGAAGCTTTTTTGGCATCTATTGAGATGATCATAAGGTTTTTATCCTTCAGTCTGTTGATATGGTGTATCACACTGATTGATTTGCGTGTATTGAAGAATC
This sequence comes from Neophocaena asiaeorientalis asiaeorientalis, assembly GCF_003031525.2. NCBI lineage: Eukaryota > Metazoa > Chordata > Mammalia > Artiodactyla > Phocoenidae > Neophocaena > Neophocaena asiaeorientalis. The sequence continues at coordinate 46,171 of NW_020173401.1, forward strand.
CTTGGATCCCTGGGATAAATCCCACTTGATCATGGTGTATGATCCTTTAGTATGTTGTTGGATTCTGTTTGCTAGTGTTTTTTCAGGATTTTTGCATCTGTGTTCATCAGTGATATTGGTCTGTAACTTTCTTTTAAAGGTGATATTTTTTTCTGGTTTTGGTATCATGGTGATGATGGCTTCGTAGAATGAATTTGGGAGTGTTCCTCCCTCTGCAATTTTTTGGAACAGTTTGAGAAGGATAGGTGTAAGCTCTTCTCTAAATGTTTGATGGAATTCACCTGTGAAGCCATTTGGTCCTGGACTTTTGTTTGTTGGAAGATTTTTAATTACAGTTTCAATTTCATTATTTGTGATAGATCTGTTTATATCTTCTAAATCTTCCTGGTTCAGTCTTGGAAAATTGTGCCTTTCCAAGAATTAGTCCATTTCTTGGTGGTTGTCCGTTTTATTGACATATAGTTGTTTGTAGTCATCTCTTATAATCCTTTGTATTTCTTCAGTGTCAGTTGTGATTTCTCCATTTTCATTTCTAATTTTATTGATTTGCATCCTCTCTCTTTTTTTCTTGATGAGTCTGGCTAAGGGTTTGTTATCTTTTGTTTATCTTCTCACAGAACTAGCTTTTAGTTTTATTGATCTTTGCTATTGTTTTCATCCTTTGTGTTTCATTTATTTCTGCTCTGATCTTTATGATTTCTTTCCATCTACTGACTTTGGGTTTTCTTTGTTCTTCTCTCTCTAGTTGCTTTAGATGTAGGGTTAGATTGTTTATTTGAGATACTTCTTGTTTCTTGAGATGAGATTGAATTGATATAAACTTCTCTCTTAAAACTGCTTTTGTTGCGTCCCATAGGTTTTGTGTCGTTGTGTTTTCATTGTCATTTGTTTCTATGTATTTTTTAATTTCTTCTTTGATTTCTTCAGTGATCTCTTGGTTATTCAGTAGCACCCTGTTTAGCCTCCATATATTTGTGTTTTTTACAGTTCTTTTCCCTGTCTTTGATTGCCAGCCTCATAGCGTTTTGGTCAGAAAAGATGCCTGATACGATTTCAGTTTCCTTAAATATTCCAAGGCTTGATTTGTGACCCAAGATGTGATCTATCCTGGAGAATGTTCCTTGTGCACTTGAGAAGAAAGTGTATTCTGCCACTTTTGGTTGGAATGTTCTATAAATATCAGTTGAATCTATCTGGTCTATTGTGTCATTTAAAGCTGTATTTCCATATTTATTTTCTGTTTGGATGATCTGTCCATTGGTGTAAGTGGGATGTTAAAGTCCCCTACAATTTTTTTTAACATCTTTATTGGAGTATAATTGCTTTACAATGGTGTGTTAGTTTCTGCTTTATAACAAATTGAATCAGTTATACATATACATATGTTCCCATATCTCTTCCTTCTTGCATCTCCCTCCCTCTCACCCTCCCTATCCCACCCCTCTAGGTGGTCACAAGGTACTGAGCTGACCTCCCTGTACTATGCGGCTGCTTCCCACTAGCTATCTCTTTTACGTTTGGTAATGTATATATGTCCATGCCACTCTTTCACTTTGTCACAGCTTACCCTTCCCCCTCCCCATATCCTCAAGTCCGTTCTCTCGTAGGTCTATATCTTTATTCCCATCTTACCCCTAGGTTCTTCATGTCCTTTTTTTTTTTCTTAGATTCCATATATATGTGTTAGCATACGGTATTTCTTTTTCTTTCTGACTTACTTCACTCTGTATGATAGACTCTAGGTCCATCCACCTCACTACAAATAACTCAATTTCGTTTCTTTTTATGGCTGAGTAATATTCCATTGTATATATGTACCACATCTTCTTTATCCATTCATCTGTTGATGGACACTTAGGTTGCTTCCATCTCCTGGCTATTGCGAATAGAGCTGCAATGAACATTTTGGTACATGACTCTTTTTGAATTTTGGTTTTCTCAGGGTATATGCCCAGTAGTGGGATTGCTGGGTCGTATGGTAGTTCTATTTGTAGTTTTTTAAGGAACTTCCATACTGTTCTCCATAGTGGCTGTATGAAAGTCCCCTACTATTATTGTGTTACTGTCAGTGTCCCCTTTCATGGTTGTTAGCATTTGCCTTATGTATTGAGGTGCTCCTATGTTGGGTGCACAAACATTTATAATTGTTATATCTTCTTCTTGGGTTGATCCCTTGATCATTATGTAGTGTCCTTCCTTGTCTCTTGTAACAGTCTTTATTTTAAAGTGTATTTTATCTGATACAAGTATTGCTACTCCAGCTTTTTTTTGATTTCCATTTGCATGGTATATCTTTTTCCATCCCTTCACTGTCAGTCTGTATGTGTCCCTGGATCTGAAGTGGGTCTCTTGTAGACAGCATATATATGGGTCTTGTTTTTGTATCCATTCAGCCAGTCTGTGTCTTCTGGTTGGGGCATTGAATCCATTTACATTCAAGGTTTTTACTGATACGTATGTTCCTATTACCATTTTCTTAATTGTTTTGTGTTTGTTTTTGTGGGTCTTTTTCTTCTCTTGTGTTTCCCACCTAGAGAAGTTCCTTTAGCATTTGTTGTAAAGCTGGTTTGGTGGTGCTGAATTGTCTTAGCTTTTGTTTGTCTAAAAAGCTTTTGATTTCTCTGTCAAATCTGAATGAGATCCTTGCTGGGTAGAGTAATTTTGCTTGTAGGTTTCCCTCTTTCAACACTTTAAGTACATCATGCCACTACCTTCTGGCCTGCAGAGTTTCTGCTGAAAAATCAGCTGATAGCGTTATGGGGATTCCTTATTATGTTATTTATTGTTTTTTTCCTTGCTGCTTTTAATATTGTTTTCTTTGTATTTAATTTTTGATAGTTTGATTAATATGTGTCTTGGTGTGTTTCTCCTAGGGTTTATCCTGTATGGAACTCTCTGTGCTTCCTGGACTTGGGTGAGTATTTCCTTTCCCATGTTAGGGAAGTTTTCCACTATGATCTCTTCAAATATTTTCTCAGACCCTTTCTTTTTCTCTTCTTCTGGGACCCCTATAATTCGAATGTTGGTGCATTTGGTGTTGTCCCAGAGGTCTCTGAGACTGTCTTCAATTCTTTTCATTCTTTTTTCTGTATTCTGCTCCTCGGCAGATATTTCCACCATTTTGTCACTTAGCTCACTTATTCGTTCTTAAGCCTCAGTTATTCTGTTATTGATTCCTTCTAGTGTATTTTACATTTTAGTTATTGTGTTGTTCATCTCTGTTTGTTCTTTAGTTCTTCTAAATCTTTGTTAAACATTTGTTGTGTTTTCTCAATCCATGCCTCCATTATATTTCCAAGATTCTCAATCATCTTTACTATCATTACTCTGAATTCTTTTTTCAGTAGATTGTCTACTTCGTCTTCATTCATTTGGTCTTGCAGGTTTTTACCTTGCTCCTTCATCTGTGACATATTTTTTTGCAGTCTCATTTTTTTTTCTGTTTTTTTATAAGTGGGATCGTGTTCCTGTGTTACTGGTTGTTTGGCCTGAGGCTTCCAACACTGTAGTTTGTAGGCTGTTGGGTAGAGCTGGGTCTTGGTGCTGAGGTGAAGACCTCTGGGAGATATCACTCTGATGAATATTCCTTGGAGTCTGAGGTTCTCTGTTAGTCCAGTGGTTTGTACTTGGAGCTGCCACCGCAGGAGCTTCAGCCCGGCCCCTGGCTCATGAACCAAGATCCTGCAAGCCATGCAGGGCAGCAAAAAAAAAAAAAAGAAAAAAAAAAAGGAGAACAATATAACAAAGTAAAAAATAAAATTAGACTAGAAAACTAACAGCTATGTTAGAAAAAAAATAAAAATAAAAATATAGATGAAACAACAACTGGAAGGTAAAACAGCGCCACAATAGTAAAAAAGAGGAGAAAAAAAATAAGGGTGGAAAAGGCTTTTGCTGTGGAGGGTGGGGCCTATGCAGGGGAGAGGTTTGGGCAGTGGGTGGGGCCTATGCTTAAGACCCATAGGGCTGGAACAGGTGGGGGTGTGGGGCTTTGTGGGGGTGGGGCTTAGGCTCAACCGAAAAGAAGAGGCCCAGGTGCGCCTCTTGCCTCTGGTCTCAGAGGGCAGGGGACCCCACCTGGGAGCCCAGCAGGCTTCCTGGGCTCGAGTGCGTGGGGCAAACGCCCTCTCCTGCTCTTCCTGTCCTAGAAGGCCCCTCCCGCCTGCATCTCCTGATCTCCCTAGCCTTGCTCCTATGTCCCGGGGACCCACGCAGCCTGGAGTGGGCTTTGGAGGGCAGGGGATCAGCCTGGGAGCTTAGCAGGCTCCCTGGGCCCCAGTAGGTGGAGCAAATGCCCTCGGCTCCTCTCCTCCCATCCCCTCCCACCTGCCTCTCCTGATCTCCTCAGCCCCCCTCCTGTGTCCCCAGGACTAACTCAGCCCAGTGGGGACTTCTGAGGGCGTAGGACCCAGCCTGAGAGCTGGGCTGACTTCCCCAGCGGATTGGGCAGGGGAAATGCTGAGCCTGATCCCGGCTTATCTGAGCCCCCAAGGGTCCCTTCAGGTGTGGAAACCCCTCCTGCCTCTCAGCCACCCCTCAGGGGCACTGGTCCTGTCCGGCCTCCACTTCTCCTTTCCCCCTCAGTCCCCCCACATCCTACTCGTTCGCTTGGGGGTTCTTCCCGTCTCCTTGGGCATCAGGGTCCCCCACCAGCGTCCATCAGGTGCCCTAGTTGTGGGGAGATGTGAACTCTGAGTCTTCCTACACCGCCATCTTGACTCCTCTGAAGAATCTGTTTTGTTCACTACATGCATTTAACAGTTAAGGAAATTGAGGTTCAGAGACATTAAATAACCTGTCCAAGGTCATTTAGCAAGTAGGTGGCCGAGCTAGAACTTGATTCTGGTTTTTCATTTGTTAGTGAGGGGTTTGGGAAGAGAACTTCACTCATTAGAATCTCACTCTGTTATTACAACAGTTTATAAATGCTGAATCAGGAGTCCTGAGGAAATTATGCAGATAGTACAGAGTCGGAATAATTAGATGATAACAGAGAAAGGCTCTGGCTAAAAACATTGAGCATAAGAACAGTGTTGCATTTCCTAAATAAAAACGCTTCTCTTGAGGCAGGGGACCTGGATATAGAAGGGTTAGGTGTTCTCATGATTGAAAGGGATGTCCTTGGTGGGAGCTGGGGACTCTCAGTCCTGACTGTACCCAGCTGAGTGATTAAATACCGCAGGTATCTCTATGGAACGCTTTCATCCTCAAGTTCTGTGAGATCCCTCATTACCCACTAGACTGCCCATGAGATGTTCAGACAGTCCCACAACCACAGAGAGTTCTACTTTTAAGGCAGTGGTTTTAAACTGGTTGAGATGTCCTCTGGGGGAAATCTGACAATATCTAGAGATACTTTTAATTGTCACAGCTGGAGAGGGTGGTACTGGCATGTAGTGAGTAGGTGCCAAGGATGCTGCTAAACATCCTACAATGCACAGGACAGCTCCCTACAGCAAAGAATTATCAGCCTCAAACTGTTAGTAGTGACAAGGCTGAGAAATCTTGCTTTAAGGTAAACAAGCGAACAGACAGCAGACCTTTAGTCCTCCAGGTCTTGAAGGCAACAGTGTGTATAAGAGGGAAAGGGTTGGCCAGAGGGAGGAGCAATGAAGACACTAGGAAATCTTCAATATCTGAGTTCACTTAGGTTGGCTCCTAAAGGGAAGTTGAGGAATTTACATTAAGGCTTTGAAATTCAAGCTCATATTTTCTGATTCCAAATCCAATGATTTCCATAGTTCCCTCATCTTAATTTAGCAAGTGTCCAGTACAGTATCATAAAAGATTTCTCTTGCAAAAAATATTTTGTTAGAAAATAACTGAAGTAGAGTTTAAAAATATAAACAAGTTTGTTAGTGATGAACATTTTTAAAAATGAAGCACTTTCAGTGAAGGTGCGTTAAGGTTAAAGTTCCAAATCTCAACTTTTCATAATTTTTTAAAAAAATTACCTTTGGCAAAATGGTGCATATGTGTGAATGTCTATATAAAAGTCTCAAATATAATTTACTTCAGTCAGTTGGTGGGAAAATTGCTCTTTGTTAGAACAAATATTGGTCTTGATGTGATGCATTAAAGGAAGAAAGTAAGATAACATTGATTTACAGAATGTTGGGGAAATTGTTAGAGGGATCTGGGACTCAAGTATACAGTCCAATTTTGTTAATTAGTTTTATTTTTTTATGACCCAAGTTTATTTAAAATATTTTTGTTTATTAAAAACAATAAAGAAGGTAAAGAGTGAAAATTCCTCCTTAATTTCTCTTTCCATTTTCCCAGTTCCTCACCTTTTTCCTCAAAGAAACTGTTAGTTCTGTTCTCTTCTAGAATTTCCTTGTACATATTTAAGTAAATAAAAACATGCCTTGCCTTTTTTTACATGTAGACTTGTCCTACTTACAATGTTCTTTATCTTATTTTCTCATTTAACAACGTATCTGGATGATGTTTCCATATTAGTACGTAGAGAGCTTTCTCTTTTTTGTGTGTGTTTTCACTACTACAGAATTTTCCATTGTTAGAATGAGTCATAATCTACTTAACTAATTGCCACTGAAGGACATTTGTTGTTCCCAAACCTTTATTACCAACTTTACACATATGCTAATTCAAACATTGTTCAGGTATGTCTGTGAGATAGTTTTTGAGAAGAGGAATATGAGGGGTAAAGTGTATATATATTTTTATTTATTTGGCTGCATTGGGTTTTCGTTGCTGTGTGTGGGCTTTCTCTAGTTGTGGTGAGCAGGGGCTACTCTTCATTGTGGTGCGAGGGCTTCTCATTTCAGTTGCTTCTCTTGTTGTGGAGCACAGGCTCTAGGTGCACGGGCTTCAGTAGTTGCAACACGCGGTCTCAGTAGTTGTGGCACACAGGCTTCAGTAGTTGCGGTGTGTGGGCTCAGTAGTTGTGGCATGCGGGCTCAGTAGTTGTGGCTCACGGGCTCTAGAGCTCAGGCTCAGTAGTTGTGGCACATGGGCTTAGTTGTTCTGGGGCATGTGGGAATCTTCCCGGACCAGGGATTGAACCCGTGTCCCGTGCATTGGCAGGTGGATTCTTAACCACTGTGCCACCAGGGAAATCCCTGTTTTCATTTTTGAAATACACTGAGTCATTGTTCAACAAAGGGGTGACATTCCCACCAGTGATAGACAAGAGAGGTTTTTCCCATATAAACTCATTAATAAGCATATGCTATTAAAATTCTGGGTTTTTGCTAATAGAAGTGAGTTCATGTTTGGATGCTTAGAACTATTTGTATTTCCATTTTTGTGAACTGCCTGTTCATGTTATTTGCCCATTTTTCTACTGGGTTGTGATCTTTTTCACGATTATTTCTAGGAGCTTCTTATTATGCTAAGAATTCATATCCATGAAATATGTTGCATATATATATTTCCCGGGTTTTCAGTTGTTTTTGCCATCATATGATGTATTTTGCCATTAAGAAGGTTTAAAAATAACTTTATAGACAAATTTATTAATCTTGTTTTATGGCTTTTGGATTTTGAACATAATTAGGAAGATCTTTCACTCACTGAGATTATAAGGGAATTCTCCTTTGTTTTATTTTAGCACTTTTCTGTTTTCCTTTTTAAATTTAGATGTCTGCTCCATTTGGAGTTTAACTGGTATGATGTGGGTTATAGCTCCAATTTCATTTTTTCCTTCCAAAAGGCTACTAAGTTGACTACTGAGTAGTCTGTCTTTCTCCCACTGATACGATTTGGCAGTTTTGTCAGATACTGTTTTTGTTTCCTTTTTGTGTAATCTTTGAGGTTTTTGTACCAATGTTATATTTACTTCATAATTTGTATGTTTTCCTTTGTTTTCTATGTTCTGAAACATTTAATGTTGGATTTCTACTGTTCAAAGTTTTAGTATATTTCCACTGTGAAATAGTTAGGGACTGGTGCTTTGTTAAAAGGTAACTCTTTGGTAACTTTTCTATTTCTCTATGGAGATCAATGTGTTTAAATTTTCTATTTTCTTTTTCCTGGGATCAGTTTTTGTAAATTCTATTTCCCTAGAAAATTATCTATCTTATCTAGATTTTCAAGTTTATTTGCATGGAATTTGGCAAAGCACTCTCTATGATTCTTTAGTTTTCTGTGCATCTTGTCATTTCTTTCCTTTTTGTATTTGGCCTCCTTTTTAAAAAACATAAGATAGAAGGAATTCCCTGGCGGTCCAGTGGTTATGACTCTGCACTTTCACTGCTGAGGGCCCGGATTGAATCCCTGCCCAGAGAACTAAGATCTCACGAGCCATGCAGTGTGGCCAAACAAACAAAAACATAAGATAGAGAATTATATATATTTTAACTATTCCTCCCTACACCCTGCAAAAATCATATTTACTTTATTGGCTCAGTTATCTTCCTAGTTTTTAATTCATTAATTTCTGTTATTACCTTTATTAATTTCTTTCCTTTGGTTTATTTTACTGTCATATAAAAATGGAATGTATAATTATTTTACTCTTATCTTAGTTGAATAGGTGATTAAGTTTATTAATTATTCTCTGAAAACTGTTTTAGCTGACTTTTATAAGTTCTATATCTTTTGTCATCCATGCTTTCTAGAAATCCTGTAATTTCAGTTTAATTCTCTTTGATTCAAGAGTTGTTTAAGGGAAAACATGTTAACTTTTAGGAGTAGGAGGACCCTTTTGTTTTCTCCTTTTGTAATTAGATTCTAGTTTTAGTCCATCATGATTGGAAAACCTCCCTGTCCTCTTTTTACATTTTGGAATCTATTGAAGTTTTATTTGTGGCCTAATACACGGTCAAACTTCATGCCTATTCCATGGGAACTGATAGAAAATGCATTTGTCATTTTAGGGTAATGAATTTGGTATGTATCAATCAGCACTATAGGCAGACCTCATTTTATTGCACTTTGCTTTATTTCACTTCATAGATGCTGCATTTTCCACCCGAAATTGAAGGTTGTGGCAACCCTGTGTCAAGTGAGTCTATTGGTGCCATTTTTCCAATAGCATTTGCTCACTTCTTGTCTCTTCGTCATATTTTGGTAATTCTTAAAATATTTCAAATTTTTCATTATTATTTTTTTTTTTATGGTAATCTGTGATCAGTGATTTTTTTTTTTTTTTTTTTTTTTTGGGGATGTCCCCAGCATCGGCAGGCGGACTCTCAACCACTGCGCCACCAGGGAAGCCCCTATGATCAGTGATCTTTGATGTTACTATTGCCATTGTTTTGGGATGCCATGAACCATTCCCATATAAGGTGATGAACTTAATCGATAAATGTTGTGTGTGTTCTGACTGCTCCACTGACCAGCCGTTCCCCATCTCTACCCCCCTCCTCAGGCCTCCCTATTCCCTGAGACAACAATGTTGAGATTAGGCCAGTTAATAACCCTACAATGGCCTCTAAGTGTTCAAGTGAAAGGAAGAATCATATGTCTCTCAGTTTAAATGGAAAGCTAGAAATGAGTAAGCTAAGTGAGGAAGGCATGTTAAAAGCCCAGACAAACAAAAAGCTAGGCCTCTTGCACCAAACAGCCAAGCTGTGAAGGCAGAGGAAAAGTTCTTGAAAGAAATTAAAAATGCTACTCCAGTGAACACATGAATAATAAAGCAAAACAGCCTTATTGCTGATATGGAGAAAGTTTTATGGGTTTGGTTAGAAGATCAAACTAGCCACAGCATTCCCTTAGGCCAAAGCCTAATCCAGAGCCAGGCCCTAACTCTCCTTAGTTCAGTGAAGGCTGAGAAAGGTGAGGAAGCCACAGAAGAAAAGTTTGAAGCTAACAGAAGTTGGTTCATGAGGTTTAAGGAAAGATGCCATGTCCATAACATAAAAGTATGAGGTGAAGCCGCTGATGTGGAAGCTGCAGCAAATTACTCAGAAGGTCTAGCTAAGATAATTCATGAAGATGGCTGTACTAAACAACCAAATTTTAGTGTAGACAAAACAGCCTTCTACTAGAAGAAGATGTCATCTAGGACTTTCATAACTAGAGAGGAGAAGTCAATGCCTGGCTTCAAAGCTTCCAAGGACAGGTGATTCTCTTGATAGAGGCTAATGCAGCTGGTGGTGTGAAGTTGAAGCCAATGCTCATTGACTATTCCAAAAATCCTAGGGCCCTTAAAAATTGTACTTAATCTACCCTGCCTGTGCTCGCTAAATGGAACAACAAAGCCTGGTTGAGAGCACATCTGTTTACAACATGATTTACTGAATAGTTTAAGCCCACTGTTGAGACCTACTGCTCAGAAAATAAATAATCCTTTCAAAATATTACTGCTCCTTGACAATGCATCGGGTCACCCAAGAGTGCTGATGGAGATGTACAACAAGATTAATGTTTTCATGCCTGCTGACATAATATCCATTCTGCAGCCCATGGGTCAAAGAGTCATTTTGAATTTCAAAGCTTATTATTTAAGAAATACATTTCATGAAGCTATAGCTGTCATAGGTAGTGATTCCTCTGATGGATCTGGGCAAAGAAAATTGAAAACCTTTTGGAAAGGCTTCACCATTCTAGCTGCCATGAAGAACATTTGTGAGAAGAGGTCAAAATATCAACATTAACAGGAGTTTAGAAGAAGTTGATTCCAACCCTCATGGATGACCTTGAGGGGTTCAAGACTTCATTGGAGAAACTCACTGCAGATGTAGTGGAAATAGCAAGAGAGCTAGAATTAAAAGTGGAGCCTGAAGATGGGACTGAATTGCTGCATCTCATGATAAAACTTGAACAGAAGAGAGGTCGCTTCTTAGGGATGAGGAAAGAAAGTGGTTCCTTGAGATGGAGTCTGCTCCTGGTGAAGATGCTGTGAAGGTTGTTGAAATGACAACAAAGATTTAGAATATTACATAAACTTAGTTGATAAGGCAGCAGCAGGGTTTGAGAGGATTGACTCCAATTTTGAAAGAAGTTCTATTGTGGATCAAATGCTATCAAACAGCACTGCAGAGATATCGTTCATGAAAGGCAGAGTCAATCGATGTGGCAAACTTCATTGTTGTCTCATTTTAAGAAACTGCCACAGCCTCCCTGACCTCTAGCTACCACCACTCTGATCAGTCAGCAGCCATCGACTTTGAGGCAAGACCCTCTACCAGCAAAAAGATCACAATTCGCTGAAGACTCAGATGATGGTTGGCATTTTTAAGAAATAAGGTATTTTTAAATTATGTACTTTTTTTAGACATAATGCTATTGCACACGTAATAGACTACAGAATAGTGTAAATATAACTTTTATATGCACTGGGCAATCAAAAAATTCTTGTGACTTTATTGCAGTATTCATTTTTATTGCAGTGGTCTGGAACTGAACCCACAATATCTCCAAGGTATGCCTGTACTTCATCAGCTTTGTTATTTAGATTTTCTGTATCTTTGCCTCTTGTTATACTTTTTTGGTCTACTTAACTGTCAAGAGCTGACAGAAACGACTTAGCTTCCTGTTACTAGGGCATCTCTTTATTTCTCCTCATAGTTACTGAGATTTCTGATTCATAAATATTGCTGCTAAATTATTTGGTGCATAGGTGTTCGTAACTTGAAAATCTTCAATTTGAACAGCAAATATTACCAAGTGCCCTTCTTTGTTTCAGTTAATGCTTAGCTTTGGAGCCCTACTTCTACCTTGTCCAGTGTTAGTATTGTGACTCCTGCTTTGTGTATTGCTTGGTGTTGCATGAAATAACTACTTAGCCCTCTTTTCTGTTTCTCTGAATCACTTTTTAAAGATGTGTCTAAAAAGCAAACAACCCAGTCAAAAAAGGGACAGATCTAAATAGACATTTCTCCAAAGAAGACATACAGGTGGCCAAAAAGCACATGAAAAGATGCTCAACATTGCTAATTATTAGAGAGATGCAAATCAAAACTGTTATAAGGTATCACTTCACACCAGTCAGAATGGCCATCATCAAAAAGTCTACAAATAATAAATGCTGGAGAGTGTATGGGGAAAAGGGAACCCTCGTATACTGTTGGTGGGAATGTAAATTGGTACAGCCACTATGGAGAACAGCATGGAGGTTCCTCAAAAACCTAAAAATAAGGCTACCATATGACCCAGCAATCCCACTGCTGGGCATATCCGGAGAAAACCATAGTTCGAAAAGATACATGCACCCGTATGTTTATTGCAGCACTATTTACAATAGCCAAGACATGGAACCAACCTAAATGTCCATCGACAGATGAATGGATAAAGAAGATGTGGTACATATACACAATAGGATATACTCAGCCATAAAAAATAATGAAATAATGCCAGTTTTCAGCAACATGGATGGACCTAGAGATGATCATACTAAGTGAAGTATTAATAAGTCAGAGAAAGACAGATGTCATATGTTATCACTTATATGTGGAATCTAAAAAAATGATACAAATGAACTTTACAAAACATCAACAGACTCACAGACTTAGAAAACAGACTTAAGGTTACCAAAGGGGAAAGGTGGGGGGGAGGGATAAATTAGGAGATTGAGATTAACATATATGCACTACTCTATATAAAATAGGTAATCAACAAGGACCTACTGTATAGTACAGGGAATTCTACTCAGTACTCTGTAATAGCCTATGTGGGAAAAGAATCTGAAAAACAATAGATATATGTATATGTATAGCTGATGATTTTGGCACAGACTTTGATTTTGTTTTGTGAGCCACTCTGAATGAACATCTCTTTCTTTTAATACATAAGTGAAACACATTTATTTATTTATTTTAACATCTTTATTGGAGTATAATTGCTTTACAATGGTGTGTTAGTTTCTGCTTTATAACAAAGTGAATCAGTTATACATATACATATGTTCCCATATCTCTTCCCTCTTGCATCTCCCTCCCTCCCACCCTCCCTATCCCACCCCTCTAGGTGGTCACAAAGCACCGAGCCGATCACTCTATGCTATGCGGCTGCTTCCCACTAGCTATCTCTTTTATATTTGGTAGTGTGTATATGTCCATGCCACTCTCTCACTTTGTCCCAGCTTACCCTTCCCCCTCCCCATATCCTCAAGTCCATTCTCCAGTAGGTCTGCGTCTTTATTCCCGTCTTACCCCTGGGTTCTTCATGACCATTTTTTTTTCTTAGATTCCATATATATGTGTTAGCATACAGTATTTGTTTTTCTCTTTCTGACTTTACTCTGTATGACAGACTCTAGGTCCATCTACCTCACTACAAATAACTCAGTTTTGAGTGAAACACATTTATATTTTTGATGTAACAGATACATTTGCTTTGCATTATGTTAAATTATTTTGGGGTTTTTTCTCTTTTTTTTTTTTTAAAGTCTTCCACTATGTGGTTTGCTTTTGGCTTTCTTTTTGTTTGTTGGTTTGTAGTTCTGTAATGTTTTTTAAACTTTTTTTTTTTGCCATCCCACGCAGCTTGCAGGATTTTAGTTCCCTCACCAGGGATTGAACCCAGGCCCCCCGCAGTGGAAATGCAGAGTCTTAACCACTGGACCTCCAGGGAAGTCGCTGTAGTTCTGTAATTTGTAAAGGTTTGAATTTTTGTTTTAGTGTTTACTTCCATAATTGTAATTTTCCATGGCCGCCTACTTTTCTAGGCATATATTAGTTCCCAAACATGAGCTAAATATAAATTAGTATCATCTGTTTCCTAAAACGTCCTCTTCTTTTCTCTATTACCTGATGTTACCCAATGGATTGAAGAAAGTGCTTCTTTTGTAGTGTTAAATGCGTCTCTACTTAGCGATGTCCTTAAGAAAAACGTCACCATCTTTTCCTTGAATTTCTGCATTTCTGCATTGTGGTCCTTATTCAATGAGGTATTTATTTCATTAATATTGCATATAAATTCTGGTAAAAGCATGGTCACAGTTTTCATCTGCTCCCTGGCACTGTTTTTCTGGTAAAGGTTTTTGTCTATTGGTAAGTTTTGCTGTTCTCTCCTGTTTTTCTTATAGTAAGTTTGTATCCATATCTTATCTCTTTATTATTCATATTTTAATCAGTTTATTTTCCTGGATGAGCTCCTTATGGCTGCTCCTTGGTGATGGTGGGAGAGGGTTAACGGACGCCCAGACTAGCCTTCCAGACTTCACAATCCAAGGGTTTTCTTTGTTTTGCTGCCACAGAGACAGACTGCTTCCTGAAAATATAGCTCATCTGTGCCTTTTTTTTTTTTTCCTTTTTCTTTTCCGAGTATAGCCTCATTTCCTCTGTCTTTCCAAATCAAATTGAGTCCTGGAGGGCTTTTTCCTCCAGCCTGTTTACCCCAGTTTCTGCACTCTTTGTGACAAACAAGAGTTACAGTTTACTTCAGGAGGAGTCCTTGTCTTCAGGAAGCATATTTTTTTAGTGGAACTCACTGAAATCTACCTCTGCTGGGCTTTTTCACCCCATTTTTCTTCTTGCTACTTCTTCTTGTGCAGCCTCTGCGTCATTTCAGCTGCTCTTGAGGGCTTTTACACAAATTTTGGAGTCTCTAGACTATAGGTGTCCTGGTTTTACCAGAAATGGAACTTTTAACTTAATTCTCATTTTTGCTTTTGTAAGATTTTCAGTAGGAGAAGTAGTTATCTTGGAATTCTGATCCAATTCTAAAATATGGTGGGTACACTGCTCTTTCAGAAGCATAGGTCAGGGGCAAAGTGAAGTGCTTCTGGAATTTGTTAGATATACAACTTCACCCACACACTTCTCAGCCATGGTAAACCTGGGGGGAGGAATGGGAAACCTTCTGTAATTGTCACCTTTAGTTTTATGTTTTTAATTCTGGCTCCTTTCTCTCATCCTCAGAGTCTGGGTATCTGTCAGACAGCTAGGGATGTGTTTCTGAGTTTCTTTAAGACAGTGACGTCTCTCAGATTATGCAGTCACGTGAGAGACAGTGAGGCAGTGCTGTGACATCCTATGTGGCCTGGTGTTTGTGCGTAGTTCTGTCCCCCACGGTTTTCACACCATCTCCATGCTCCTACCTGCTTATACACAGACACAGCTATAGAGGATGAGTAAGAGAATAATTGTGGATAATAGACTGGCCTTTTAAAAACCACCAGTTGTAATATAGAATCAATGAGCATTGCAGAGAATGCCTAGGTCACTATATGGAGAGTAGTCTTTGTTTCTGGGTAACCTGGAAGGTGTAAGCATTCCATGAGATTTGATATGTTTACTCACATGACATCATACCATTCTTATCACCACCTTTGAAGGTCAAGGACAAGGTTATCTATGTATTCCTTTTATTATTAACTTTCAGAGTCACTTAGCTGCTTAGCAACACTGTAGTACATTTTGTGGGTTATGGTCAGTCACGTTGAAGGCAGAAATGGTTGGGGGATGGGTTGAGTAGTGATAGCAATAGATATGAAAAAGATTTTGCACAGCAAAGGAAACCATAAATAAGATGAAAAGACAACCCTCAGAATGGGAGAAAATATTTGCAAATGAAGCAACTGACAAAGGATTAATCTCCAAAATTTACAAGCAGCTCATGCAGCTCAATATCAAAAAAACAAACAACCCAATCCCAAAATAGGCAGAAGACCTAAATAGACATTTCTCCAAAGAAGATATACAGATTGCCAACAAACACATGAAAGAATGCTCAACATCACTAATCATTAGAGAAATGCAAATCAAAACTACAGTGAGGGCTTCCCTGGTGGCGCAGTGGTTGAGAGTCCACCTGCTGATGCAGGGGACACAGGTTCGTGCCCTGGTCCGGGAAGGTCCACATGCCGTGGAGCAGCTAGGCCCGTGAGCCATGGCCGTTGAGCCTGCGCGCCCAGAGCCTGTGCTCCACAACGGGAGAGGCCACAACAGAGAGGCCCACATACCTCAAAAAAAAAAAAAAAACTACAGTGAGGTATCAACTCACACCAGTCAGAATGGCCATCATCAAAAAATCTACAAACAATAAATGCTGGAGAGGGTGTGGAGAAAAGGGAACCCTGTTGCACTGTTGGTGGGAATGTAAATTGATTACAGCCACTGCGGAGAACAGTATGGAGTTTCCTTAAAGAAGTAAACATAGAACTACCATATGACCCAGCAATCCCACCACTGGGCATATATCTTGAGAAAACCATAATTCAAAAAGAGTCATGTACCACAATGTTCATTGCAGCTCTATTTACAATAGTCAGGACATGGAAGCAATCTAAGTGTCCATTGACAGATGAATGGATAAAGAAGATGTGGCACATATATACAATGGAATATTACTCAGCCATAAAAAGGAACAAAATTGAGTTATTTGTAGTGAGGTGGATGGACCTAGAGTCTGTCATACAGTGAAGTAAGTCAGAAAGAGAAAAATACCGTATGCTAACACATATATATGGAATCCAAAAAAAAAAAAAAAGGTTACGAAGAATGTAGGGGCAGGACAGGAATAAAGATGCAGATGTAGAGAATGGACTTGAGGACATAGGGGAGGGGGAAGGGTAAGCTGGGACGAAGTGAGAGAGTGGCATAGACTTATATATACTACCAAATGTAGGAAGCAGCTTCATAGCACAGGGAGATCAGCTCGGTACTTTGTGACCACCTAGCGGGGTGAGATAGAGAGGGTGGGAGGGAGATGCAAGAGGGAGGAGATATGGGGATATATGTATATGTATAGCTGATTCACTTTGTTATAAAGCAGAAACTAACACACCATTGTAAAGCAATTATACTCCAATAAAGATGTTAAAAAAAATAAAAATAAAGAGCCAATATATTAAGTTCTGTGCTGTTGGTGTTACAGAGGTGAATCAATCTTCTGCCTCATATGCAAATGGAAGGCTGCAGGCTAGCATTTATTAAACACCTATTATGTGGCAAATATTGGGCTAGGCATTTTACGTAGTTCTTTTAACAACTCTAATGTGTGGGCACCACCTGCCGTATCTTAAAGAGGAGACATCTGGAGCTCAGAGAGAAGGGTTAGAGCCCAGACTCGGATCAATGGCCTCAAAGCTCACCCTCCTTCTGTTGCACCACAGTGGTTCCATTTCCATAGAGGGAACAGGCATGGGTACCATTCCCTGATATGCAAGTGACGTGCTGAGACTGGAAATGAAACCAGGCAGCTTGAGGGTTCCCGATTTAAGTACCTGCGTTAAGGTTCCCTGGAAACCTGGGTCCTAAGATACTGTTTGAAATTCTGTCTGTGTCTGCGGCTGGAGATTGGCTAGAAGGGAAGTACGGGTTGAGGGATTAAACTCTTTGGGGGGCACTTAATGCCAGGAAGATTAATAACATAAATATTATCCAGAATGCATTGTTTCTCACTCAGAAAAATATGTAAGCCAGCAAGTCTCTTACTTTTTCTTTAAGAGGAAGACTATAAAAGTGTGTCTCATGCTTCTCACCCCTCAGGGGTTGGTCTCACACTTCTTGGCTTGGCATTGGTGTGGGAAATCCGATGCTCCCTGATGCCACTCTAGTGGAGAATTCAACACTTGTTACTGAGTTGGCTCTTCCCAACCACCTCCATTCTCATGACCTCACCAAGTCAAAGTTATCTTCCCACTTGAACATCATGGGCCTTTGTGTTGAGTCCACTCTACTCCCTTCCTCACATGCATTGGCTCTCCGTGCAGGAATTTGAAGTAGAACTTTGCCGTGTGCCATTTCCCATGTCACGTGAAGATGACATGGCTGTGTAATTAAAAAGTTTAGCAACACTGACATTTCTGTGTTTGTGCTAGAATTATCTCGATATTACTAGGGACTGAAGGATGCTGCCACCTGCTAGGAACATATACTTAATGTTTGAGCAAAGGTTAATGAGTCTATTTCAGAAAAAGGATTCAGGTGTGGCCTCAAGAGTGACTTGGTACATTCTAAGTTAACCAAGCTGTGTGTTCTGAGAACTAGGTCACTTTGGGGTGAGATAATTTGAAAGTTCCTTTCAGGGAGGTGGTGGGTAGAATAGTGGTTTGATCAATGATTTCAATCTTACATGTAAGACAAATGTTCTCTGGCTTGACTAGATGCTCAGTCTTACAGGTCTGTGGGCAGATATTAATTCTGTGCCAAATTGTACATTTGTAGGGGTGCAAATGTCCCTTTATCTTAATCTCTGTGTATTTGTCTTTGTGTAGCTCAATGCTCTGCGTAAAGGTGGCAGCCATTGATAGGGTATATACACAGTGACTTAAATTGTACTTACTGAGTATAAACATAGGTTGATAAATTTGATACCATTTAATCACGCTCACCCTGAATATCAATTCTCCATTCTCTGAAGGTCTTATTTAGTTAAATATGATGGCCAAGCTTTTGAGAATCTTCTAAAGCCATGCGCCTTTGGGGAAAAACATTATTTTCAGTTACCTATTTGTTGAGGTGTTTTTCTCTTAGATTTACAAAGAGCAGTAGCATGCCATTGAAAATTACTCTTTGGACAAACAAGACATCCTTCTCAAATCAGGATGGTGGCTTGACCTGAAGGAGCCTCTTCACCTCCCAGAAAAGCAGAGCAGTGAATCTTGTCTCTTACTCAACCTGCCTTACTTTAAGAAAGGACTTGTTAGTTTAAAAATAGTCATCTTTTATTCCCTGCCTGTCAGGGCCTCTCTGCCTTCTCTCAAAAGCCAGCATTTACTGATGTTCTTTGATTGACACCCTCCTCAATACTAAAAGGGAACAGAGAATGGGAGAATATTTCATTTTATTGACAGGCGCTGAGACCTTGTCAGGGACAATTGCTTAGCAACCTCTATGGTGCCACTTTGGGGAAAAGAGGAGGAAAAGGACAGAATTACATATAACTAAGAGGAAAACATACGTGACAAAGGCCAACTATCATAAAACACTGAGTATTTTTTTTAAGTGGGTCTTTTAAGTTAGCAATGTCAGTTGTACAAATTATCTTTTTCTTCCCTTGGGTTGTTGGATTATTGTAGAGTTGAGATAATGTTACATTTTTGCAAAATGCACATTGATGTAGGGAAGTGAAAGGGAGCTGTGTTCAGAGAAAGGCAACCTGGGTTCCTATCTTGACTGTCCTTCTGGCTGATTGACTCAGTGCAGGCAACTTGACATTCCTGAGCTTCATGGATAAAATTGGGAAAACTACCCTTAAGAAGATTAAACAGGTTTATATTTAGAACTACAGGTTTATATGCATGTGGAAGGGTCTTGAAAATTGTCAAGCACTTATAAGGAGTTCTTATAATTGTGCTATATTGGGACACAGTCTGTGTATCAATATATGGTGCATTTGTAAGTTGGACATAAATATTTTATTGGTATGGAAAGAACACTGGCTTATGTTTATAAGTATTTTTCAAAGTGCCTTTGAAAACATTATACCATCTGATCCTTATAGTTCAGTGATACAGAATAATTATCATTTCCTTTTTTCAGTTAATCATTTTTAACCCCATTTCTAGGTATGGAATTTGCCCACAGCTACTCTGGGGGCTTGGCAGGGGCTTGATCAAGTCAGCTGGTCCCAAACCTGTAGCATTTCTACTCTTTTTTCAATTTCTGTTGCTACCTTCAACTACTTTTGTAATAAGATTACGTAAACGAGCTTTTCCCAAATTATCTGTGGTGAATAACCAGTTTTTAAAAATTCTAACGTGCCACACATGGATATTTTTGCAAAATACAGTAAAAATGAGATATTAGAGTCAATTTCCTGGTTTGGACAATGTACAAGGGGTAAGATAATGCCATTGGGGGAAGCTGGGCAAAGGGTACATGGGAACTCTCTGTACTATTTTTGTAACTTTTGTGAGTCAGCTTACATCACAAAAGTTATTGAGAATAAGTTATTAGAAAATAAAAATAAATAGAAAATGCAATTCTTATATTTTAATCACTGGAGTCAAACAGATGTAAAATTACTCTGTCAGATTTCTATAAAAGTTTCTAAATGCACGCTCTCGATTTCTACATTTGTTTTGTGGTGGACCAATAACAGAGAGGTCCATTGACCACATGAGTGTGAATGTTAATGGAAATAAATTCCTCTTCTGTTCAAATAAGTAGTTCCTGAAGGAACTGTGACTACAACTTTCAGGTCCATGGAAGAGAATCTGATTGTCCCACACCTTGTCCTGTCCAGTCAACTACGGCAGGGTGGAAGGTAGGATCATGCTGCGGCCCAACTTATAAGTGAGCATTAGTTTTCAGGAGCGGCAGGGATGAAGAGAAAAGCTCAGAAAGTGACCAATAAATGACTCAATATGTGACCAGTTCTAGGGAGGCAAAGACAAGCCATTGGTGGAAATAACTATAGATCACTGTCCAAAACTACCAATTATTAAAATACTACGAGGTGGGGAAGAGGAACTATGGGAATTCAGAGAAGAGAAAACGTCTCCTTGGGGAGATGACAGAAAGTTTCTTGGAGTGGGTGGCATCTGAGCGACTGAAACCATCCTTGAAGAAAGTGTGAGGTCTGACTAGAGATAAAAGGGGAAAGTCATTGTTGGCTTTTGTACAGATTGTTATTTTAGGAAAGTCAGTCATTTAGTGGTGGGGAGGATGGATTAGAGGTACGGGGTGATGAAGCCAAGGTCAAGAAGGCAACCATGAGGCTGGTGCCTGGGAAGGATTACAAATCCTTGAAACAGTGTTGTGGAATGGGAAGGAAACGGACACAAGAGAGATTTCAGATGGAAAACAGGACAGCAACCGATTCGATGCAGGACATTAATAATAAGAGATCCAGGAAGAGAAACACATTTGGGAGGAATAAGAATGAGTTCAGTTTCAGTTATACTGCTTTCCAGGGGCTGGTGATGGTTTAGACGGCGGTTTCCTCAGACAGTCAGAAATACGAGTGTCCAGAAAAAGTCCAGAGGATGCATTCACCGACTCAGTACCTTGAATACACTCCTTCAAAAAGATGCATTCAAGTCCTATCTAAATGCGACCTTCTTTGGAAACAGGTTCTTTGAAGATGGAATGAAGTTAAAGTTTCCAGATGAAATCATCCTGGATTTAGTGACAAATCCTGATAAGTATCTTTGTAAGGGGAAAGAGAGGGAGATTGACACACAGAGATACACAGGGAAGGCTTGGTGGAGACAGGCAGAGATTGGAGTTATGCTGCCACAGGCCAGGAAACTCTGGGAGCCACCAGACACTGGCTGGAGGTGGGGGGGGAGAAGGACTCCCCACTGGAGCATGGAGTGGGAGTGAGGCCCTGCTGACGCTGTGAGTCAGACTTCTGGCCTCCTAAAATGTGAGAGAATAAACTTCTGTTGTTTTAAGCCATCAGTGTGTGTAATTTGTTATGGCAGCTCTAGGAAACTAATACATACCTCTTTGAGAGCTCAGTGTATCATGCTGTTCTTGTGTTGTGAAGTAGAGGGAAAATGAAGTTCTTTATTCATCTTTATTAGCATCTTGTTTCTGGGTGTTTTCAAAGGTGGCTTTTCTTGCAAGTCAGCAGAGGTGGAAATGATGTCGTTCAGAAGAAAGAAGTTTCAGACACCTTAGCAAGTGTGAAAGTGATTGACTTACAGATTGATCCACCCCCTCCCCCCATTGCACTGCTTTAAATATTTCCTTCCTTTTTTCCTTCCTTCCTCCCTCCTTCCCTCCCTCTGTTCTTCTTCCTTCTCTTCTTTCTTCTTTTTTACAGAATCTTCAGAATCTCTCTACATTAGATTTCCTGCCATAAAAAGAAAACACAATTCATTAGCTTCAAATTCATTTTTCCATTTCTAACTTCCAGTCAGAACTTATGACCTTGAAATAACCAGTGTTTCCACATTCAGAAATAACCAGAGTCCTGTACACAGTTAGCCAGTCCAGTCTTATTCTGGTTAAAGATGTGATTATCTTCCTCTTGGGCCTTGTGGAGTGTTGAAAAATAACTTGCAGGCTCTTCTAACCTAATTGCTCCTGTCAGTATTTTGTTATATGTTACTGCCTGGAGAGCCAGTGTTCTGTTGGATGCACGGCCTAACACAGGTTATGGAACAGAGTGGGTTTCCAAGTATGTTTGTTGACCTAAACTGTTGGCTGAAGGATTGGATTTGCTGGCCTAATACTGCATAATTCTTAAAGTGAATTTTCCTCATGAGACTGGAAGCATTTAAATGTGTCCTCAGGCTTTCATGAACTTAGGAAACCACCATATGTTTGCATATCAGTAAGAGTGCCCTCCATTGCAAGTATCAAAGAACACAAGTCATTCTGGTTTCCACAAAGGGAGTGTATTGGCTTTTGAAATAGAAATCCCAGAAGTGTTGACTTTAGGTGATCAAGCAGCTCAATGATGCCCAGAAGGAACCAGTTTCTTCCTGTTTTCCTGTTATCCTGTCCATGGTGTCAACTTTATCCTCAGGTGGGGTCCCCTTTCAGCTCTAGGAAGCAGATGATATGAAAGACAACTACTTGCCTGTTTGTTAATGTCCCTGGGGAAGAATATCTCTACCTAAGCTGTTGAACAAAAATCCTGAACATTCTTCTGATGGGACCAATTAGGGCACATGTCTATCTTTGAACCAATCTCTGTAGCCATGAGTTATAATTACACTACAAGAAGAACCTCATAGCTGGTTTAAGGGTGTCTTGGCCTGACTTGAAAGGAAAGGGTAACTGAGCTCCCCTTTTGTTTGGACCAGGCTATGTTAGCCCAGGAAGGCTAAGAATGATGAATAGGGTTATATTTCTGTCCAAGTATATTGCACTGGACCATATCCTTTAGTTATATTGTATATTATAAACTCAAAAGTGATGCTGTACAACTGAGCCAAACAGGGGAGCCCCAAGACTTACTCAGACTAGCTAAACTGCAGAGCAGTCCCAGCCCTTATGTGACCTTATTGATGTGACTTTACTCTCTCCAATTTACCATCTGTAACTGTGGGTCTATGGTTTAGAAGTTTGTAATTCCTTTGGAGAATATTATCAACCTCTCTGCTGTATATGTTTTTACTACCCTGCCTTCCTTCTGTATCCTTCAATTAGTAAACCTTATTTGATTTGCCCAAGCCAAGGTCAATGTTTGTTCTTAGTGGGTCTGAGTCTACTCTTGACGTTTGCCACTTTGGTGGCAGAGCTAACTGTCTTGGGCCAATTCTGAACCACTCCTGGAGCTGGGGCTGGGGTTAGTCCCATCTAAAGCACAAAGCCTTCTACAGTGAGTGAGTCAGGGCTAAAACTGATGCTGGGAGAGGCTATCACAGTGCTTACTCATTTGCATTGTCTGCTCAAGTTATAATGGATATTTTACTAGCTGTCACAGGGCCCATGACTGTCTTCCTTTTGCAAATGAAAAGACTGTGAGATTTCAGTTTCTAATTTGAATTATTTATCAGTCTAATATGGATTGTTTGTATAAAGAATATTTGGAGGTGCAAGAAATGTTACTGGAGCCAGCATGCCATAGGAAGATTGTTTGGATTTGTGCTTTCTGGAGACTCAGGGCTTCCCCGAGATGTCTCATAACTGAGCTGGACCAGGAGCAGTGAAGCTTTGGAGGCCAGCCCTGCTTCAATCACGGTGCTGTTTCTTAAATGTTTCATGCATGTTGTAGTGATCGTGCGGGATTCCATTTAAGATCCGGCGCTGCTAACAAGCAGGTTGAAAACCGCTACTCCCTCCTAGCTCTGTGACCAGGAAAAAAAAAAAAAATCCCTTCTCCCTCTCTGGTCCTCCATTTCCTTTACTTGTAAAATGAAGGTGCTGGATGAGAAGTTCTCAGTAGCCCCTTCTGTCTTCCACAGTCTATGATTTTGTAACTTTTGCCTTTGGCCAAGTTGCATGAAAACTGATTAAATGACTACCTTTGAAGTTATTAATTCGGCACAGCTTCCCCATCTTAGTGAGTTTTCAGCTGGCTAACGCATGACAGTCATAAAATGCCAGCGTTGCCTGCGTGGGATGGAGTTAACAGTGTGAGGTTTGCTAAGTGTTTCTGTGGCATCAGTATGAAAGCAATCACGTCTCCAGAGCGAGGAAGGTCAGTGCCCTGTTGCTTCCAAGCCTCGCCACACTAAGGGGACATGAAGGGGACTGCCCCCTGCCAAACACAAATCAGGCTAAAAAATGAATGCCCTCTGCAGTTGCAGTCTGCTAGCTCGGAATGTCAAATGATATTACTTTGGGAGCCTGTTAAGCCCCCTGCTCAGAGCACAGCAGTGTCTAAATCCCCTCATCTCGTTTGATTAATCTGAGAGACTATAGAATATGTTATTAGGCACAGAAAACATGACTGCAATATGATAGTCTGCAGTATTACCAAGCATGGAAATTCTTTGAAGTCCTGATGATTTTTCCTGGTTCCAGGTTGCTTGAAAGTGGGGGTGGGGAACCTCGTTGATCTTAGTGAATTAGTGTCCTGTGTGAAATAATGTTAGTGAATACATACATAAACTTAAAAAAAAAAAAAGAAAGGATTATAGAGTGAATCACAACCCTTATAGCATCAGGACTCTTCTGTCCAGAAGAGGGGACTCTTTCTTTCTCTGTCTTTCCCTGCCCACACTTTAAGCCTTGGAACAGACACCTGTACTTAACAGGAAGGAGACCATATATTTAACAGTGGTATTTCTCATTGGTAAGGTTACAAATGATTTTTTTTTATTCTTTGTGTTTTTGTATGTTATACATTTTTTATCATGGACACATATTGTAATAAGAAAATATGTTTGAAATGGTGTTTTATTTCAAAATACATTTTCCTTTGTTCGTTGTAAGGTGAGTCTTTTCTCCAGAAAGGCCTCTGAATACAGTCTTTTTTCCCATTTTGCTGAAATGGAGGAAGGTACCTGAAATGCTGTGTGAAACAGATTAACTGAGCCCTGCCTGGGAAGCATCCCGCATCTTCCTTTTCAAGACCTGGAGCCACTGTGGCCTGACAAGCAGTGAGAAATGTGATAATAAAGACGATGAGCCACTCCAGGGCTGGATTTCATTTCCAGCTTAATTAAATCCTAGAAACACACCTGACCTCCAGCTTTGAAGAGCTGCCACAAAAGCCAGGTGCCCTCATCAGCTCGGGCTCGCCCTGCGGTGATTGTAGGATGGCAGCCTGAAAGGAGAGGGCAGAGGGAGACAGGAGCCATCGGAGATGAAACAGTTGAGTCAGGAGGCAATATTTCAGAGGAAGCTGTTTTATCCCGTGGGCGATCTCTTTGCCCCTCTGCTTAAAAGCTGAATAGCAATGCTAACCTACAAATGTCCTGAATTCAAAACTTTTCCAGTGGCACTGCTGCCCCTGCCACTTGACCTCCCCCCAGGTCCTTGACCAGCTCCTACCCCCACCTGTTGTGGTAAATGGGGTACAAAATGCACTTGGTTGGCACAAGTCCTGACTTGCCCCTCAGTCCATGCAGGTTGACTGGCTCCTGGTTGACAAATGTGTGGCTACTTGTGGTACTTCAGGCCCTGTGGCCACCTGATGCTGCTGCCTGGGGTCTCTGTGTTTGATATCTCAGAGACCAAAAATCCTCTTGAAATGCAAATAAAAGGGGAAAAAATGCCATGATTAATTGAGCCCAGGAATTGTACAAGGAACTTGAATGACATCGTCTCAGTTAGTTTTCATGATCACTTGTGACACATGATCGGAATTTCACAGGTGAGGAAACAGGGCTCTGAAAGGGTAGGTGATTGTTGTAGCTCTAAGAAGCAGAGCCTGAGACAGGGATTTGGGTACCTGGGTTTTATGAAGGGGCTGCTACTAGGAGAAACCTGGATGGAGGCAGGGGGGCAGGGGGGCAGGGGAGAAGAGGGAAAGGGGAAGCAAGGATATAGTCTCAGGACACTCAGCCTTGGCCAGAACTACAGGGAGCCCTGGAGTGTAAACTTCACCATGGAGTGGTCCCCACCCTGAGGCCAGGAGGTTGACTGACCCCTATCCATCCTTGCTGTGGGTCATCCCTGGTGGTGGGGACATGGCTCCTGAGGCCAGGAGGCTCACGTCAGCTGAGGGCAATTCGCTGAAGGAAGGGGCCAGTTGGAGCTCATGACGGTCAATACTCATAATATCTGGGGGTTGATGCCAACCTGTAAAGGGGCTCTGGCAGGGCACCACCAGCACCCACTTATCCACAACGAATCCATGCTGCTTCCCTTCAGAACCTAGAGATGACTTTGGGAGTGGGGTGACACAGGTGGGTGGCTCTCATTCTTGTCAAGTGTGAAGATTGTCGAAAATGTGCATGAAACATGCAAAGCATGGGAGATGCCCAATAATCATTGAAAAGAGGAAGAGTCCTTTGACCCTAAGTTGTGAATATTTCTTCCTCCCCTTTGATTTCTGAACATATTGTACCTTCATGAGAGCTGCCGTTATATTCAGAAAGTAAAAGCATATCTATCTTTGACTCAAGTGGGAACTTCTCAAGGGAAGAAATCTTGCCTTATGTCATGGGTAACACACCTGCTTGTACATATGTCTTGTCCATAGTAGGCTAATCAACACTGATTGAATTGGGTACTCCTTGTTTGCAGGGGGAGGCTTCCTGGTGCTATTATTTCAGCCAGTCAACCACTCAACGTTCATTCAATGTCTATTAGTTGTGACTAGCTCAAAAGGCATTGTGTTGTTGGCTGCCTGTTTTATTTCCTAACTATCTGTCCAAGGGTCTCAGAGTCCACGAAACAGCAACAGGAGGGTTATTCTAGGTTACTGGACCAGGAAGAAAGGCAGTTCGATAGGAGGTCATGTAAGAAAGAGTGGGTCTCTTGGAGTCAGGAGACTTGGAACACCACTCATTAGTTGGTTTTTGCATCTGTAAAATGGGTCAAAGATGCTGCCTCGTTGAACTTGCAGGGCTGTTGTGGAAGATCATAGGAGACAATACAGGTGAAGTCCACAGACTGTGCAGAGAACATTGCTGCGTGTTTAAGGACCAATGATGGTTCAAGGGCAAGGGTGACAGGCAGAGGGCTTGGAAGCTATCTCTGAAGTTCAGGTGGCACATTCTATCTCTACCTCCTGTGTCCTTAGAATTCACTGCATCTGGGAAACAAAAGAGGAAAAGGAAATATCATCATTCTTTTCTCTTCCCCCCCTGACTTTAGGTAACTGCATATGCTATTATTAGCACCTCAGCTTACACCTCCAATTTCTGAAAGTTTCCCATTTAATTTTACAAGGACATATGTACTTTACAATGCCTGACACCTGCTCAAGCAAGCAAATAATTGTTTTGACACTGTGACAGTTATAGAGAGTATATTTTAAAAATTTCTGAAATCTGCCAATGGGATAATTAGAGTCTAACTCTCATTTGCCAGGGCAGTGAGCTCTTGAGGCCAAATGACTCCCTGATGGCATGTCAGCCACGTTTTCCTGGTCCTTACTGGCTGCTAGAGATTTAGTTCCACATAATTGTTTCAGTCCTCACTGATGACTGATTTTTAACCTTTAATGATAATACAAGTTATGTACTGAGTACATCACTTGTTGGTTTCTTTGGATGGGCCTCTTACTACAATTCTCATTGCTTGAAAAACAGCTTTAATTTAATTTAATCGTTGGTCTATTTAGGACTTCCATCTTTCTTGTAGAGTGACCCCATAGCTGGCCCAAGGCAGTGGGTCATGGGACAAAAGATAACCGGCACTCCTGTTCTGGGTGACGGTGACCAGGGAAGGAGGGATGGCCTGAGAAATAGAGTCCAAGGAAGCAGGTAAAGAGAAAGTGTGGACATGAGGTAAAGACAAATGAGAACTGGCCAGAAGCACTGTCCTACATTTTAACGTCAGATTTAGGAAGGATTTTGGAGATGCTGAGAATGGGGGAGGGGGTGTGATTTCTTTCCTGGACCACTGAGGGTGTATTGCTGGACGATGAACCTGGGGGCTGTGAGGATGCTGAGTCAGGCCAGGCAGCCTTCCAGAATCCTGGCTTTGGTTTGGGACTCCTCAGAGCCCATCCTATAACCCGACCTGGGCTTGGAGCCAAGCCTGCATCCCTGCCCAACTGTTGAGCATAGTCTCTGGCCCCACATAACCAGAGAGCCTGAAGAATGCAGCCTCTGAATGCAGCCTGTGGTACCACCCTGCATCAGAGCCATGGAGCCCAGCTTACAGCCCCGCCCTGCAGCATATCCCAGCCTATGGCCCTGCCAATTGCTGAATGCTATCTGAGGCCTCTCCCGGACAAGGAACCTAGACAGGGACTGCCCGACCATGTACTACAGTCTCTAGCCCCACCTAACTGCAGGCTACAGCTAGAGGCCCCTGCCAGCCAGTGAGCCCAGCCAGGCCTTGCCCAAAAGCAGAGCACAGATATTGACCTGTCTGATCACGACACCCAGCCTGTGGCCCTCAACCATCTTCGAGGCACAGCCTGTGGCCCCATCTGACTGTGAAGCCCTGCCTGCAGCTCTGCCTGAACATGGAGTCCAGACAGCAGTACCATCCAGTTGGGGAGCACAGCCTGAGACCCTCATCTGATCAGAAGCAGTTGTGGAGCTCAGCCGCTTGCCCTGCCCAGTTGCATAGTCCAACCAGTGGCACCATCCTGCTAGGAAACCCAGCTGCGACCTTGCAGAGCTGATTGCAGAGCCCAGCTAGTGGCCTCACCCAACTGTGGAGCCCAGCCAGCAGCACCCCCACCTAACCCCAGAGTGTGGGCATTGGCTTCACCTAACTAGGAAGACTGATAGCAAGCCCTGCCTACTCATGGATGATACCAACTCACCTGACCAGTACCCCAAGCTGAGCTACTGGTGAATGACTGTCCCTGATGAAAAGACTGGAGGAAGAGAGTACTCGCTCAGATGCTCAGGTATCAATGCAAGGAATCAGGGATCATGAAGAATCAGAAAAGCACACCACCACCAAAGGAAACTAAGATGGCTCCAATAACTGACCCTAAAGAAATAGATTTCTGTGAAATGCCTGACAAAGAATTCAGAATAATCAGAATTCAGAATGTAAATTGGTATAGCCATTATAGAAAACAGTATGGAGATTGCTCAAAAAATTAAAAATAGAGTTACCATATGATACAGCAATTCCACTTCTGGGTATATATCTGAAAAAAATAAAATCAGTATTTTTTTTTTTTTTTTTTTTTTTTGCAGTATGCGGGCCTCTCACTGTCGTGGCCTCTCCCGTTGCGGAGCACAGGCTCCGGCCGCGCAGGCTCAGCGGCCGTGGCTCACGGGCCCAGCTGCTCCACGGCATGTGGGATCTTCCCGGACCGGGACACGAACCCGTGTCCCCTGCATCGGCAGGCGGACTCTCAAACTACTGCGCCACGAGGGAAGCCCAAAATCAGTATTTTAAAGAGATATCTGTACTTCCATGTTCATTGCAGCATTATTCACAATAGCCACAATATGGAAACAACCTAAATGTCCATTGTTGGGTAAATGGATAAAGAAAAAAAAAATATATATATATATACACACACACAATGAAACATTATTCAGACATAAAAAAGAAGGAAATCCTGCTATTTGTGACAACATCTAAGTGAAATAAGTCAGACACAGACATAACAGATACTCTCTGATCTCACCTGTATGTGGAAGCTAAAAACCCCCTGAAACAGAGATCAGGTTGATGGTTGTCAGTGGTGGGGGTGGGGGAAATGTATGAAGGTGGTCAAAGGGTACAAACTTCCAGTTAAAAGTTCTAGGGATGTAATGTATAGCATGGTGACTATAGTTTACTATATTGTGTATTTGACAGTTGCTAACAGTGTAGATCTTAAAAGTTCTAACCACACACAAATTGTAACTGTGAGATGATGAATGTGTTAATTAACCTTATTTTGGTAATAATTTCACAATATATACATATATCAAATGATTACACTGGATACCTTAAACTTATACAATGTTATATATATGTCAGTAATATCTTAATAAAGCTGAAAAAGATGAAGATAAAAAAATGAAAAGG
Source organism: Neophocaena asiaeorientalis asiaeorientalis (assembly GCF_003031525.2). NCBI lineage: Eukaryota > Metazoa > Chordata > Mammalia > Artiodactyla > Phocoenidae > Neophocaena > Neophocaena asiaeorientalis. The sequence goes on from NW_020173401.1 coordinate 75,978, forward strand.
AAATGTTTGCTGTATATATAGTTTCTATTTTTGAATGTTTAGGTAGTTACATTTAAAAAATATACAAAATCGGGACTTCCCTGGTGGTCCAGTGGTTGAGACTTTGCCTTCCAGTGCAAGGGGTAAAAGTTTGATCTCTGGTCGGGGAGCTAAGATCCCACAGGTCTCACGGCCAAAAAACCAAAACATAAAACATAGGCAATATTGTAACAAATTCAATAAAGACTTTAAAAATGGTCCATATCAAAAAAAAAATCTAAAAAAAGTACAAATCAATAAGGAAAAGACAAAGATCCCAATAAAGTGGGCAAAAGACTTGATCAGAAAATATCTAGCTAATGAGCATGTGAAAAACTGCTCAACATTATTAGTCATTTGAGGAATGCAAATTAAGATGACAAGAAGATACCAGCTCACATCCACTAGAATGGCTAGAATTAAAGACTTGCAATGCCAAGTGTTGTTGAAGATGTGGAAATACTGGAACTCTCATATATTGCTGATTGGAGTAGAAAACTGGTGCAACCACTTTGGAAAAGTTTTGGCAGTTCCTTTTAAAGGTAAAAATCCATCTATCCTATAACCAAGTAATGGTACTTAAGTATTTAGAAATAAGAACATATATCTACAAAAAAGCCTTGTACAGGAATGTTCATAGCAACTTGATTCATCATAGCCCCAAACTGGAAACAACCCAAATATTTCCTTGATTTATTTCTCAAGAGCATTTCTTACTGTGGAAGAAATCGAAGGAATTTCTGCATAGACACAAGGTGGACCTCCCCAGCTCCCGTGAAGAAATGGCATCACAAAGGGAGCAGATGACCCACTTTCGTAAACTTCAGACTTGCACCAAGGATCAGCTGTGGACTTGATTCTGAATCACCTTTTTCTTCTCCGTGGTCAGGTTACAGAAGCCCTGAGAAATGGAGCCCCGCTTTTCCTGCTTTGGCTCCTGTCCTGTTCCCAGCATGCTAAAGTGAAAGCCGATTGTGTCTCTCTCAGCTCTGCATCCAGTGATGTCACATTGATAACGTGAAACCAGGACGGTGGGAGTATTTACATTGTAGAAATCAGCATTTCACCTCCCACTCCACATCTCCCTCCAAAGCCAGTGATTAAACACAGACCAGCTCATCTCTATCTGTACCTTCCTGTTCCCGCCTGGTGATTCTGCTCTGACAAAATTAGTTATTCTTCCTGTTTGATCACTATCTAGTGCACATTGTTGTATCCCCAGAAAGGGACTTTATATACTTTCACTGTTTCCTGATTCTGCTCCAGAGTCAGCAGGTGACAGCAGTTTTCCTCTTTCTCAAAACCTAAAAGAGGGGCCTCACTTCCCTACTTGGTGAGTGAGGAGTGTTTCATGAGATGATTTTCCTTGTTCATAGTTTTCTAAACATCTAGGTTAAACAAGTAGGAGCAACTGGTGAGAAGATGTCACAAAAAAATATAGGGGATTTAGGACAAATGCATCCAACAGGAGGGTCAAGCAGGGGTCTGGAAACTTTCTCTTAAAGGGCCAGATAATAAATATTTGAAGCTTTAAAGGCCAAGAGGCAATCTTGAGGCTATTATGTAGTACTTATATAACCATTTAAAATGTAACCATATAAAATTTTTTTTAAAAATTCTTGGCTTCTTAGCCATGAAGAAACAGGAAACTGGTTGGCTTGGTCTGTGGGCTGCAGTTTTCTGACCTCCACTATGGAGGACTCACTTGGGGAATGAGGAGAAAGGCAAGATGGTCAGGTTGGAGGCTGGCAGATAAGGGTGATGAGGGAGGGCTAAGACTAGGATGATGACAGTGGGGAGGAAGGAAGAGGGAGGAACAGGTCAGAGGGAATGTGAATATCCAATTAGATGTATATATAGCTGATAAATGAAAAGACGAATCAAATGTGATCCAGAGGGCTGGCTGCAACTTGTTACTTTGTCTTTGAGATTTACAAACATTAGGTCATTAGAAGCTCTGCAAAATCCTGCAGTAAGTAAAACTGGCTTTGTTCAGTCCATCATTTCTCAAAGTTATTTATCCTTTATTCATGGACTACCTACTAATTAATGCCCCCTATGAAGTAATGTATCATGGAATGTACTTTCGTAGGTTTCACTGACTTGATCTATAGGTGCATTCATTGCCCAATGCAATATCTCTCTCAACAGGAAAACAGGAACCATATCAGTATTTTAACAGTGATAATTTAATATAGGGGATTGAACTGCTGAACAGGCACTTGGAGGATTGTAACTGCAGAAAGATGTAGTAACTGCCGGAAACATCTACCACCCTTAGAGCAAGAAGAACAAAGGGAAGATGCTGGGGTTATTAGAACCTAGAAACTTAGATTGAAGGCCTCCAGAAAGCTGAGACCCAGACCCTGAAGCAAGAGGTGCCACCTGGCTGGTGCTGGTATCCCTGAAGGAAACCCAGTGAGTCTGGCTTGGGTGTATGGAAAAAAAGGACCTGGAACCAACTGCTGCTGCTGCTAGGGTGGAGCACCATTGCTGAGGTGACATTGACAGTTAAGAGGAAGCAGACAGCAGGGAGCAAATCCCTTCTCCTTCCTCTAGTCTTGCAGTTTCCCTTTAACACCCTTTATTGGCAGGTTCTAACAGGAAGCCAGATGGCAAAGGAGAAATTTTTATCTGTGGAGTACAGCCTCAGAATCATAAAACAGAGAACAGAAGGGTGGGTGGTGCTGAGAGACAATAGCTTAATAATCAGCCCAGATCCCAACCTACACGTATGGTCAGTTTCCAAGCAGCCTGAGTCTGAATGACTCAAGAGGTCTCCTCCTCCTCCCAAGGGCTGGAACAGTCACAGGTACCTTTTTGAGGCTTTTCTTTTTTTTTCTTAGCCCACAGAAGCTGTTCATTTGAGTAGAGAAAATTATGGTTTTACTTAACATTTCTCTTATAATCCATAAGGGTTTAAATAAAGAGAAAAGAGATTTTGGCAAAGAGCAAAACTATTTGGCAACTTCTTCTAAAGTGTTTTTCAGCATCCCTAGATTCATCTGTTCCTAATCCTGTGATCATGTGCTTCAATTTTCCATTTTAAGTCCCAGGGATTTAGAGGTACCTCCTTTATTGCTGGTGGTGGGTGCTTAGTGGACAGCTTGCAGATGACAGGGCTGTGTGCTAAAACAAGACACACGAGGAACAAAAAGAAAAGCACTCTGTTCTCCCAGACCTCCTCTTCTGAGACGTGCAGGGTGAGGCATCTTTCTGGAGGAGCTGAAACATCCTTGAATCTTCTCCTTAGATGTTCCAACGGTCACCATAGGATGATTTTCTTACACATGAAAAACTTCTGCAGTGTGGAAGTCTGACAGAGCCCTTACTAGGTCCCAAGAGAGTCAATTCACTTTATTGCTTTATTATTGTTAATAACTGTACCTGTCCTCTCTTTTTTGGCTCACTCAGAGGATCAGAAGAGATGGTGGCTCAATATGAAAACATGCTGCAAAGAGTAAAATGAAAGAAATACACAAGGAATCAACAATGTTTGGGTTTGAGCTATATCAATTCATATGGTTCTTGACTCTGTAAGGATACAAAGAGAGATACACCTTCCCCCCCAAATTCCTTTCTGTTATAGAGAAGTTACAGTGTATACATTTCTGGGTTTATGTTGCACATTTTTCTCCTCATAAAATGTTTGTCTTTAATGTTACTATCAACAAAGCACCCAATGTGTAAGTGAAAACAAACCCAGGACAAATATCTCTGTGTTTCTAGACCAATTCAGTTTTCTCCATTATTTTCAGTATTTCTTGGGGCCAAAATGGAGTAGAAGTTTCTGAAAATTTAGTTTGAATCTAGGAGTCAACTGCTACTATTATAATTTCTTCCTCTCCTCCCCGCCCCCCTTCTCCATCTTCTAGCAGTAGTAGCATTTATTGAGTGCTTAGTGTATGTTGGACACTTTTTAAGAACACCTATACTATATTGCCTTCTTAAAAATAACCTTTTGAGGTAAATATTGTTTTCATTCTCACTTAATATTAGCCAACTGGGGCATAAAAAGGTAAAGAAACTTGCCTGATGTTACAGACAGTAAATTATGGAGCTGGGATTTAAACCCACATAAATTAGTTCCACAGTCTAAACTTTTAGCTACTCAAGAAGTGTATTCAAGAAACACTTTTACATATGTTGTGTAAATCAAAGTTGCCTCTCAATGGCTTTTATTTGTTGAAATAGAGGTATTGTTCATTGAACTCTTAAAATGTACTAGATTGGGTTCTAAGCATTCTCTATGCATTATCTTATTTAATCCTCACAATATTTAAAAATCATTGTTCTTATTTATCAGATGAAGAAACTAAAGTTCAGAGCATTTAAGCAATTTGCACAATCAGGCTCACACTTTTAATAACTGTTGAAGCTGATATTTGAATTTAGGCCTATCTGATTCAAAATCCCATGTTTTAATGTAGTAAGTCACATACCTCTTCATTTACCAAAAATACATATTTTTCCTAGTTTTCACGGAGGCATCCCTCAAACTTCCTTGAACATTAATGTAAAGCTTATAACCATGGCAAAGCTGAAATAAAGCTAAATGAAAATCAGAAATCATGTAGTAATTATACCAGGAAACTGGGTTGAGGGGCAATGAAACAGAGTTTAATGCTCCAATTTTGAACTTCTTAGAAGTTAAGACCAAAAAAAAAAAAAAAAATAGGAAATCCAGTTTATCTAGTTCTTATTGTCAGATAAAAAGAGGTAGACCAGTTTTGCCTAAGACACAAACTTTCCTTAGCATTCAAAGTCAAGAGCAATTTATCATAAGTCTTGTATTTGGACAACAGCCATAGTTTATAGGGACCTTCATGAAACACAGCACGGTGTGAATGAATACTTGGTGAAAGATAAAGATTAGAATTTATATTGTATGTGAGATAGATCAAATTTGCAGAGTGTCTTTAAAGGAGAATGAATTGTAGTTGTACGTTCTAGTGAAACGTATCAACTAATGTTCTTAGATCTGTCATACCAACTCCATGGGTAAATGTGTTTACTAGCTTCATAGAAGGAAACAACTTTATTTATGTGCTAAAAGCCAATTGTTCTTGAAATTCTGGAGGAAAAATTTTAAAACTAACTTAAAACTTGTTTAACTTCAACTTAGTGGGTGGTCTCTATTTTCTCCTTTTAAGGTCTGGTGGAGACCTGAGGCTTCCTCATTCATTTGTTCATTCTGCATTTCATTTGGTCCGCTATTAGTTAAGGAAGACCTCAGGCTTGGCTAACACCCAGGCAAAAGAAACAAGGGAAGAAACCTTGGCTAAGAACCTGGTGGATCTCAATGGCCTGTGGTGCATTCATTGGTTCTACGCACAACTGAGGCAGTTGATCCCTACCTGCTAGTGTTAATGCTGGAGGTAACCATACAGGAAGGTGAGAAAAAGGCAGGGATACAATCAGGAGACAAGTCAGAGTCACATGGTACATGGTAACCTGTCAAGGCTAGGGAGATAAAGATGCTCAGAACTGGGTTTATATTCAAGTGACTACAGCACAGCATTCTTGAGCTTGAGACAGCCGTTCTTTAGTGAACCACAATCTCACCTATGTGGGCTGGGGATTAGAACTCATGCTGCATCACTTGATGAATAAAATTGCAAATAAGTTAAAGATGAATTGAGAAGCTCATGGGATCATGGACATAAGTACAGGTATACGATCATAGCTAGGTTCTAGGGTTTTGCTCAGATCTGACATATATATATCTAAGTGTTCATCCATCCATCCACCCCTCCATCCCTCATTTATTTAACAAAATTACACCTATTGACTCAGGAATTAAAACTAGTTCAATATTAATGGAAATGAAAGCTAGATTAGGTTTCTTTATAATAATTAAAGGAACACACTAGAAATGGCATAAAGTATTAGTAAACTTGCATTAATTTGTAACTACAACAAATATTTATTAAAATACTCTTATAGGCCAGGAGCTGTAGTAAGAGCTAGGGAGAGAATAAAGATGAGTAAGGTAGAGGCTTGCTTTTTAGATTTTAGAATTCATGGTCTAGTAGAAAGTAATCACACACAACTCTCTGACCTCATGTCCCATCCTGTTACCTTCATTCACTCCACTGTAGAGACACTGTCCTCCTTCCTTCTTTGTAAAACATAACGAGTATCTCTTTCCTCAGGGCCTTTGGCTTACAGTTTCCTCTGCCCAGAATGTTCTCTCCCCACACATGTGCAGTGTTGAGTCCACACTTCCTTCAGACCTCTGCTCACATGTCACCATCTCAGTGAGGTCTTCCTTGAGTATCCCATACAGGATAGCAATTCTCTTTCACTCAGGGAACTCTGTATCTCCATAGTTCTGAATTATTTTTCTCCTTACTCATCTATATTTACTTGTTTTGTGTGTTTGTTTGTCTGTCTCCCCTTATGTCCATTAGAATATGTGTTCCATGAAAATATGGAACTTTGCTTTCTACACTACCCGCATGTCCAGAAAAGAGCTTGACAATAGTAGATGTTTCATAAATATTGTTAAATGAATAATACAAGGAAGAAAAAATAATGCTAAAATACACAAATTAATTGACAGCAATGTGGAAGGAGTGATTATTTTGGATTGGAGGTATGAATATTTATTGGCTTATGAATCCTGGAATAAAAAGTTTTTACTTTGCATAGTAAAGTCTACAAATGTGAGACAACTACATGGCTAAATTCCAAGATATATATACCCAGCATTTCAGGAATCAAGGTGCTGGTTAGATGTGATAAATGACCGTATGATGCCTGAAAATTTTCCATTACCCTTTGTATTTTTAATTTTTTTTGGTCTGGGACCATCTGGAGATAAATGGGTTTGACCTCATTTCCAAAACTACTCGTGAAGCCTTTTCCTGGTAACCAGGATCTAAATCTCCACCGTGGGCTGTCTGTGCTTGATTCTGTGCTCCAATCCCTACAACTCTGACTACTGATGGGACTCAAGAGAACACTGAACATTTTCCTTGTTGCAAAAGCCATCACTCACTGGAGATGGGGAATAGGGAAGAACTCTAATATCCACTGGAATGGCCCAGGGCAACCTGGGCTGCCAAAGAAAACAGGTGTTCAGTGATTACTGGAACAAGTTTGAGGCGGAGAATCCAAGCTGTGCTTGGGCCCACGTGATGCCTTTCCTTGTAGTGCTTGTGGATGTCAGACAGGTGAATGAGGACTCGCAGGCAGCCAGAGAAACCCTTTGGGGGCAACTTTTCATTCATTCGGCTGACAATTATTTATTGAGACTCTGCCTGGTATAAGGCTCAGAGCATGACCAGTCTTGGTCCAACCAGAGGTTCTCTCCAGTAAGTTTGTGGAATCCCCCAAGGACTTCAGGAAGCTTTCTCTTGTAGATTGTTGTAATCAAAGAGTAGTATTTGCAGGAAGGAGAAACTCATTCAAACAAGCTCCTTTAAAACAGAGGAGAGCAGGGGAGCAGTTTTCCAGAATCTAAAGGCAGGAGGTGGCAACATGGTAACTCACGGCATGTTTCTCTACAGGGTGCTATGCTCTCTGGGCACCTACTTCAGTTTTCTCTCTTTCCTTGGAACTGGATGGAGTTTATCAGGCCATAAAAGACCATTTCAGACCTGGCTGGATAGCACCATCCAGGAGCACTTGAAGGAGACTGCCTGTAGCCTGTGTGTTCATTCCAGACCCCTGCAAGAAAGAACCTGAGTGCCTCAGCTGGTATCTGGGGTCCTCTTCCGTGCCATCAGCTGTAACCAGGGGTCAGGGTCTTGTGGCCCACCGTTCACTTAGCAGAGCGGTGGGAGGTGGCTCTCTCAGAAGGTAGGCTGAGGTTACAGGGAGGGCAAGACTGACATCTCTAGTGCAGACTAAGTGCTGTTCAGGGACAGTGACCAGTGAATTTAACGGGACCAGCGGGAACAGAGCTGTCATTTACATGAGCTATTAGTTAGACACATGGGTTATGGGGGAGGGGGCATTCGGGTAGTAAGAAGGAAGCCTGAATACCAAAGCTGAAATGATGGGAAGAGTGAGTACCCAGCCTACCCTGTCCCCACATCAGCTACTTCCTGTCCTGCAGGTGAAATGGGGGTGAAAGAGTCTCCTGGATTAATGAGGGGCTGCTGCAGCAGAGGGGTTAATTGGTGTGTTAGTGACTCACACCCCCTCTTCTTCCTTGGACCTGGGTGGATTTCCCTGCACACTTGGGAATCTCAGTTTATTGCCATAAAACATGATTCTGAGCTGCAAATAAGAGAAAGCCTAAGGACTTGTCTTGACTGCAATGTGTGAAAGGCAAAGATGTCCTTCCTCCCCATTCTGAGGAAAAGGGCAAAGAGAATACATTTTTGCATATGAGGAAAAGGGCAAAGGCCATTTATTGAGTAACAGTTATGTTCCTGGAAGTGTGGAGTGAAGTGGATGCTACTGGTATTCCATCCAGACCCCCCTGGGTCTCTTTTGCCCTGTCTGTGCCTGCCCTCCCAGTTTCAATGGACATTTGCTTGTAAACAGCCAGCCTTGGCGTATGTTCTTTGGCAGCTGGTGCTCTGCAGTGAGAGTTGCTTTGCTCACATGTGCAGAGTTCACTGTGCCTGTGAGGGTGGGTTT
>NW_020173401.1:84691-377543 GCF_003031525.2 Neophocaena asiaeorientalis asiaeorientalis
TGAATGCAGGGATATGAAAGTCCTGCCCTCTTGCCTCCAGTGGGGACAACCCACAGACGTAGCCCACCCTCCAGAGCTCCCCTGTGGAGTCAGGCTCAGGCCACCCTCCGCAGGTCCTCCCTGAGACGGCGTCCTCACCAGGCATCCTCCTCTCCCCTCTCCTGCTTCCACCACTCCCTTGCTGGTCTCCACGGGGGCATTTTCTTAATAAATCACTTGTACAAGAATCCTAGTCTTGAGTTCTGCTTCCAAGGAACCTGATCTACATTATCCCACTCTCATTTGTACTTGACCAAAACCTTGTGAAGGAAATGTTATTATCCCCATTTTACAGATGAGGAACCTGAGTCTCAAAAGGTGGTAAGATGTCCAAAGCGAGTGATTCAAATCCAGCTCTGTCCAACACCATGAACTCAATGCCATGGAAAGCAATCAGCATTTCGATGAAGCCAAGCCAGTGGTCTCCTCACAAATGCAGTTGCTTTCTCAAGGTCACAGAGAAGGTTAGTCACCTAAATTGAATCAGGAGTTGAGTAAGTCTGAGGTCTCAGACCTATGTGGATGCTTTTGCTGACTGTCTGCCTTCCTCCTTTAGCCTGTGCTATACTTACCCATCTACTGCATTTATAAATACTCTGCTTCAAGAGTCTGCTTTCCCCTATGGCTCTTACATAAGCCAGTAAGCTGGTTGAGGACCAGAACCCTGTGCTACTTGTTGCGTGAAATCCGCAGAGCCTACGTCGGTGCTTGGCACATAAGAGGTACTTAACTGAATATACCTTCAGTGAAAGGATCCAGCCACAGGGCAGTTTCCTCCATGAAAGGTCCACTCTGGAGAAATCATTTAAGTCAAAATGAAGGGATTTCTCTGAGTCCTTAAAAAGAACTGCCATTCCTTGAGCTAATTTCTTACCCTCTAGCGCCTGCATCATGGTTTAGCGCAAAGACCTCATGCCAGTGCTTTCTCTGCTGAATGTCTCTCCTCTGAGGTTTCTGTTCCAGTAACGTTAACTAATTCTGTCAAAAGGTTTTTACCCTTGATACATTTTCAGATGATATACATATTTTAAGGGTTCAGTGACTTTAACATTAATTCTGGGGAATTATGAATTCCTCTTCTTAATTTTCTATGCAGAGATTTTCCATGAAAATCAAGCCTAATCATTATATTGGACATCAAACATGAGTAATGCAGAGAGTACTATTTAACCAATTTTGGGTGGTCAAGTGATGGCATTATTATCTTTTAAATTGTGAATCAGTATTAGAAGCCCCGTGTTTTTCTGCTGATGCTGCTAGCATGTTTTTCTTCACCATGTTTTTTTTTTTTTTAATTTTAAAACTACCCACCCCCCGCCTTTATTTATTTATAAAATTCTTTTCCATTATGTTTTAAAATATTTATTTATTTATTTATTTATGGCTGTGTTGGGTCTTCGTTGCTGCACACGGGCTTTCCCTATTTGTGGCGAGTGGGGGCTACTCTTCGTTGCGGTGCACAGGCTTCTTATCACAGTGGCTTCTCTTGTTGTGGGGCATGGGCTCTAGTTGCACGGGCTTCAGTAGTTGTGGCACATGGGCTCAGTAGTTGTCGCTTGCGGGCTCTAGAGTGCAGGCTCAGTAGTTGTGGCACACGGGGTTAGTTGCTCTGTGGCATGTGGGATCTCCCCAGACCAGGGCTCAAACCCATGTCCCCTGCCTTGGCAGGCGGATTCTCAACCATTGCGCCACCAGGGAAGCCCTCCATTATGTTTTATTACAGGATACTGAATATAGTTCCCTGTGCTATACAGTAGGACCTTGTGGTTTATCCATTCTATATATAGTAGTTTTGCATCTGCTAATCCCAAATTCCCAATCCATCCCTCTCCCCTCCCCCTCCTCCTTGGCAACCACAAGTCTGTTCCTCACCGTGTTTTTATCAATCTTCCCCTCAGTGTACCAATCCAGATAATAATTCAGATGTATATTATGGCCCACGGTTCCTGGAACTTTTCTTCTGAAAGGTGTGTAGGTGGATTTTTTGATTATGTAAGCACAAAGCTAATAGGATTGGCGGGAGCCCCCGCTGAGAACAGGCAGGTGCTGGACAGTCTTCTCTCGGCCTTGCTGTCCCTGGGTGTGGGCTGGTGCTGGGCTGCTACTGCTACATAGCAACACCGACATCCCTGCCTACTGTGCCCTGCCATGTTTTCTTTCCCAGCGGTAACTGAGAAATACAGGAACTGACTCTTGGATTCCAGCAGCTTTTAAAGCCACCACTACAGAAGAAGCTTGGATCTAGAATCAGAATTTGTAAGGTTGGATTGGGAGGAATCCATGTTTAATCCAGTTACTAAAGTGGGTTGAACTGGATGCTTATGTTAACCCCTAAAATTTATGGAAAATAATGTTTGGCATGTGTTTCAGTTACCTATCACTGCATAACAAACCACTTCAAAAACTTAGTAGTAGAAAGCATCATCACTTTCTCATGATTAGGAGGGTCTAGAATTTGGACAGGGCACAGTGGGGATTGAATGTCTCTGTTTCACTTGTGTCTGCTGGGCTGGAATGTGCAGGATAGCTTCTTCACTCACATGCCCGACACTTGGTCAAGGATGATTTGAATGGCTGGGGCCTGGCTGGAATGGCTTGACTAGAATATACGTTTGGCCTTGGTTCTTGCTGTTGGCTGCTTTCCTTGGTTTCCCTTCATGTAGTTTCAGGGTCTCTCTCTCTCTCTCTGTCTCCACAAGGCCTCTCCCTGTAGTCTCTCCAGCAGAGTAGTGAGAATTCTGACATGAGTGCTTAGAGCAAAAGCAGCAACTCCAGGGCTTCTGAAACCGTGGGCTCAGAACAGGCACAGAATCACTTGCACTGTGTTCTTGCTAATGTCATAGGTTGGCTCAGATTCAAGAAAGGGGAACTTCTTAAGGATGTAAGTACTGGTGATGTGGTTTCCCCCAAATCCACTGATATAACAGACTACTGCAGCATGGTTTGAGGAAGAGAGTGTACAGACATGGGACACACAGAATAGACAGTGGCTGCTGAGGTTTGAGAAGTGCCTAGGGTTGCCAGATAAAATACAGGCTACCCAGTTAAATATGAATCTCAGGTGAACAAGAAATAATTTTTTAGGATAAATATGTCCAGTGCAAGTCAGCACAGCATGCAGTATTTGGGACATACTTCTCCTAAAATAGCTTGTTTTTCTTCCCTGAAATTCAAACTTCATTGAGCATTCTGAATTTTTATTTGCTAGGTGTGGCAACTCTGCGTGAGAGCCCTGTGAACAGTACCTAGTAGCTGTTTATTGGTCTAGTTACAAGGTGGTTCAGGACGTATGAGGACCAGGGCATGTGAATGGAGAGGGAGAGGGCAGGTCTTTGAGGCTAGCCGAGTTTGCAGGCAGTGTACCCGAGTGGCTGAGATTGGGACAGTGGAGTCAGCAGACCAGAGAGGAAGTCTCAACTCTTCATGACTACTCTGAACATCAATCTTTTTTTTTTTTTAGGCTTTCAAATAAGGCAGATAATACAGTGCTGCTCAGTAGGGTTGTGGTGAGGATTAAATATGGGTGCCTGGAATGCACTTGGCTCAGTGCAGAGTAAGCTCCAGGAACAGGTGAGGTAATCACCATCAGAGCAACAACTGTGGCAATGATAATAGAGTTGTGGGTATTGAAGCTGGTGCACAAAGAGTGGGGGAGAGGCATGAAGGAAGCTAACACTCCTGGAACAGAGGCCAGGCTCTGTGCCTGGTGCTTGTAATTCTCCATCTCCCTTAATCATCGTAGCCTTTGCAGGGACAGTAAATCAATTTTAGAGATTAGTGAATTGGCTTGGAGGAATTAATGTTTGCCTGAGTGGCAAAGTCAGTTCTGTATGACTCCAGGAATTTTTTCCTATAAAAAAAGACAAGTTAATATAATTTATTAGGGTGAACCTCAACTTGGGGGCTTCCAGTTAGTGTGCTGTGGGCCAGTCTTTCCTGTTGACCTTGGCCTCTGTGTTGCCTTCACTCTGAGCCTTCCCTACTCAATTGTACAATGGGAGAGTAACACCCACTTTGCTTCTCCCAGAACCTGTTGAAAGCATTCACTGTGGTAAAGGGTGTGAAGACATTTGAAAACTCTTAAAGTGCCCCACAGATGTTGGAATTGTTTTATAAACCCTAGTACATCAAGCGTCAGTGGAATTGAATACGTTAATCTCGTATTCTGCTAATTCGAGGCCTTGGCAGGATAGGAAATGCTGTTCTCCTGAAGGCAGTGAAGAAGGGGCTTGGGGACGTAGGAAGAGGAGAGAGGCAAGTCTTATGGTGTGGTGTGTTTCCCCCTGGAACACTCTAGAACAAGATTCTGGGGATACCGGATTTAAGGGCAAAGAGCAGAGCCAGACAAGAGCATGCCTGTGTGGACTGTGTAGCTCTCCCTCTGTCTTACCGCCTTTGGGAAGCCTTGCCAATAGCTCCTTGCCGAGGCACAGGGAGGTCTAATCCAGAGATTGATGAAATGTCGATTTCACGTTTCTTTCATTGTCTGCTGAAGATTTGGAACTTATTTACAAGGCCCCTATGAACTTTTAGACTCCCCCAGAGAAGAGCAGCTTAGAAATACGTAAATATTTCTGGAAATATTGTCATTATCTATTTTATGTGCGAGCATGATGTAAACAGTGACTGACAAAGCTTGAGTGAGGTGGGTCATGTCTCTAGCTCAGGTTTTCTCTTTCTCTGATTCACTCTGGGTCTGAATTTCCATCCTCCCAGCACTCTGGATGTGCAGCTGCATTCATTATGCTCACTGGCTCTGCCCATATCACCACATAAGGATCAGAACGGTCTGCCACCACAGACTCATTTCCCAGGCAGTAAATTATGATAACGTGACAAGAGAAGGTTCTAGCTTTGACACGTATTTTCCAAGTTTACCAGAGGTAACAGCATAGCTGGTGTTTGGTATGTGTATGGGTGTGTGTTTGTGTTTACGTGTGATGAGGGTAGAGTGAATGTGTGGGCTTCTGAAAGGCATCTTGCGAAAGCCACAGTGGCAGGGAGAGGCGAGAGTGCTCACTGCTTGGTAATGAGATTCAGTGTTATGGGGCTGTTATTTTTAGCGTTTAAACTATGAAAATCTCATTCTCTCCCCAGAGGCCTCCTCTCTGCCATTCTTTAGCACGTCAGTTGAGAAATCAAGTGTCATCTTTAAAAAATGATAACAGATCCCAAGTTAGCTTGTAAAAAATACTGCTCTCCCCCAGTTCTAAGTCTTTGGTGTGGCAAGAGTCATCTTATAAATTGGAATTTTGATTTGAGATGAGCAGGGAGGGACAGAAGAAGAGAAAGGAGATTTGAAAGTCTTGAATTAGAGAAGGAGGACTGGAGATAGAGAATTAAAAATAAGATGGAACTTGATTTTATTCTTTATGAATAATTAAGCACAAATGCCCACTGCAACTCTGTGTGCATGTCTGTATGACTTTATATACATATATGTATGTATATAACTTGCGTCTCCCATATGTGTGTGTGTGTGTTTCACATGTCCTTTTTGATATATTCTATGAATTATGATCTTGGTCTAAATTTTCTTCTTTGGTCATCCTTATATTTTATGCTCACATTTGTGCCCATGAAATTCCTTTAGAGCTAGTAAACTGGTTGCAATCTTAAAGGTACAAAGGCTTTTCTACTTAGACTATATAAGCTCCAGAGACAGAGATTTCTATTGTTCTGTTTTTATCCTGTTTACTATTGCATAAGACCAATCAATTAGTAAAATTCAGGACGCTTAAATAAGAAGATGCTCATCGCTTCAAATTCCAGCTATATGGGTGATAACTTCCAAATGTGTATCTCCAGTATTAACCGTTCCCATGAGTTCCAAACTTTTTAAGTCCAAATGCCTACTTGCCGGATCTACCTGGATATGTAACATGTATCTCAAAGCTTAATATATCCCAAATCAAACTCTTAATTCAGTTCATGCCCATTCTTGATTTAATTCTGTTGCAGCTTTTCAGTAAATTCTGTCAGTTTCTTGGGTCAGAAGTCATGAAGTCAGCCTCGATTCCAGTTTTATTCTCCCGGCCCATGTACCCAGTCCATCAACAGTTCTGTCAGATCTACTTTCAATATATATTCAGAATCTGACCATTTGCCATCTCCGCTACTCCCACCCTGATCAAGTCGCCATCTTTTGGCTTTATTATTCCAATAGCCTCCTAATTAGTTTTGACCCCTTTACAGCCTATTTTTCAGCAACAGTCAACAACATGATCCTTTATAAACCTTGGCCAGATCGTGTCACTCTTAAATTCAGAAGCCTCCAGTGACTTTTGAGTGAAAGCAAAAAGTAAAGTGAAAGCCAGACCCTTACATTGGCTGCAAGGTCAAGTGCACCCCTCCTGCTCCCACCGCCTCCTGCTCGCCCCTCAGCACGCTCATCTTCATCCACACCTGTCTACCTGCTTCCCATGGATGTGCACTGTTCAAAGATAAACTGGGCCATATTAAAAATGTTAAGAGCTTACTTGAGCAAAATCCATTTGAATTGGGCAGCATTCAGTCTAACAGATAGAAAGCAGTTCCAAGGAGCTGTAGAAAGTGAAAGACTTTTTAATTTTTTTTATGTGATATACGAAAGTTTTTTTCTTTTCTTTTTTCCTTTAACATCTTTATTGGAGTATAATTGCTTTACAATGGCGTGTTAGTTTATGCTGTATAACAAAGTGAATCAGCTATATGCATACGTATATCCCCATATCCCCTCCCTCTTGCGTCTCCCTCCCACCCTCCCTATCCCACCTCTCTAGGTGGTCACAAAGCACCGAGCTGATCTCCCTGTGCTATATAGCTGCTTCCCATTAGCTATCTATTTTACATTGGGTAGTCCATCGACAGATGAATGGATAAAGAAGATGTGGCACATATATACAATGGAATATTACTCAGCTATAAAAAGAAATGAAATTGAGTTATTTGTAGTGAGGTGGACGGACCTAGAGTCTGTCATACAGAGTGAAGTAAGTCAGAAAGAGAAAAACAAATACCGTATGCTAGCACATATATATGGAATCTAAAAAAAAAAAAAAGTTGTGAAAGACTTATAGCCAGAGGAAGTGGGAATGAGAAAGTTTCACTAGACAGAAGAGTGGGTTGGTTACTGCAAAGTTATTTTCCTTTAGGGGTTGCCAATCTCCCAAGATCCAGAGGCACTCCCAAGGTTACCCAAAGAAAGACAGACTTAGACAAATACCCTGAGAGCTATCAGCAGTTGGTAGGACCCTGGACACAAGTGGAATGCAACCCACATTTCTGTCCAGCCAAATTCTCAGGGCCCCTGAACCTGACGGTTGCCAAGCCAAGTCTCAGGATACAAAATGAGACAAACAAGAAGGCAGTAGCCATCCCTGGGAGAGAAAGGATCACCAACCAATGGCTACCTGAAAGCAAATTCATGAGTCACAAGTCAAAGATTCAATTCTTACAGATGTTTTTTGCCTGCCAGTATGAATTTGGAAAAGAAGGGACAATATGACTTTACCTTCCTTTCTTGAAGAGGCACCACAGATAGAGATCTGGAGAGCTGACTTTGGTAAGCATTCTTACCCTTTGCTGGCTTCCAAGCCAGTTTTTTCAGGATCCCATCTGCAGGCTCTGGAGTGAGTAGGGTGTCCCAGCGGGTCCCATTCTGGTCATCAGAAACTGTAGAGGAGAAAAAATGATTTCTCCTCTACCCTTTATGGGGAATGCTTGGCTGAGACCCCTTTTTCTCTAGGATACTTCATAAGTGGATAAGCTTACCTAGGTTAAAATTTTCCACTGCAGCCACTGTAATTCAAGATTATCTTTGGAAGTTTAACCTGTTTTTTCAGGCTTGAAATAAATTTTACTCACCTGAGACCTCACACTGGACCCAGTTCAGCTTAGATTGGCCCCAGTCCAACCCCAGAACTGGTCCAGTTTCCAAGGAGGACCATTTCTGACCCTGGAACTGGTCTGGTTTCTAAGTTGGATCCAGTCCAACTCAGCTGCTTTCCAGACCCAGTCCACAAAAAAAAAAAACAGCTCATATAAAGTCTGAAAGCTCATAATGCAAAGACCATGGAGCGAGGGTCCGAGAGGAACTGACCCCCCACCTCTAGGGGCAGCAAGAAGGCAGCAAGCTCAGGAAGTCAACAGTACCTGCACCTAGTTGCTCGTGGTTCCTGGGGCCGCTGGTGCTCTCCTTTAATTCCCTCTTGTGACACCAGAACTGTTCAGAGATACTGAGGCATATTAAAATTTTTAAGCGTTTATTTGAGTAAAAATCGATTTGAGTTGGGCAACATCCAGTCTAGCAGATAGAAAGGAGTCCGAGGAGCTGTATAAAATGAAAGGCATTTTGTACAGGAGCAGGAACAAGGAAGTGAAACTAGGCAAAAAGTGGGTCGGTTATTGCAAGGTTACCTTCCTGGGGAGAATGGCATGGGTCCCTCAGGCAGATTATCCAGCTAGTGCTGGTCAGGTGACTCATGATTGACTCATTAAGATCCCATTTCTGAGAGAGTTGATGCTGTAAGTTAGTTAAATCTCGGTTCGGTGATGTGGAGCTTAGCCTAAGCGACTCCATTTTGGGTCTGTTGTCTCATTTTCTAACAGCAGCTTCCATGCACCTTCAGTTGGCTCTACCAGGATGCTTTTCTTTCACAATTGTGTACACTCATCTCCCACTCCATTTTATCTCTACTCAAACGCCACCTCCTCAGAGAGATTATCTTTAAGCATTTAAAATAAAACAGTGCCCCATTCCCTATCTTCCTTACTCTGTCTCCCTTATAACCTATTTTATTTTTCTTCATGATACTCATCACTGTCTGACATTATATGCTTATTTATGCTTATTTATTTGTCTGTTTCCTCTCACCCCTATGTAAGCTTCCCAAGGAAGGCTTTTTGTTTTGGTTTTGATTTTTTTCATGCTGTGTCTCCAGTGCCTAGAACAATATCTGTCATGTAGAAGTTGCTCAATAATTATTCGTTAAACAAACAAGTGAACAAGTGCTCTGGAAAGCTTTCTACAGCATTCCTGTAAATTCTTTCTAGTGTTAGTGCAATTATTTTATTTTGATGCTCTGGGATGTGATACAAGGAAATGTATCATAATGACAGTTTGGAAGTGGAGTTTGTCCATCACTTCTCTTTTGCCACCCACCGAAAGCTCCTTATTCTGGGGAAGGCACTGATTAGGGCAGAGGGATCACAAATCCAGGAAAAGTGTGGGGTGCTGGCTCATTCTCTGGGAAGGGTAGAGTGCTTTTTCAGGGACCCGAGCCCCGACAGTTCCCTGGTGACCTTCTGGGTCGACTCATACTTTTTACAGCAACACAGAGGAAAATTTCCTAGTTATGATGCTACTTTGCAAAACTAGAAATAAAATTTGATACAGAACTGTTTTACAAGTTTACCCTCTTGACTTGTATATTTAGCCAGGTTCTTCTCTCTTTCCCCAGTCTACTTCTGCAGCCTAGTTCATTCGATCTTACAAAGTATGTCTCCTTAAAACCTGTTTCTGTAAGGAGAAGAATAGTTGAGAGGTGGACTACTTAAAAATAAACTATCTGAAAAGTATAATGATTGCAAATCTATGTAAGATGCTGTAGTTTCAACAGAGTCAGGGCTGGTATGCAACCCTGAGTCTGGCCAACCCAATATATGAGCTGATGGCAAATGCTTCCTCCTGGTGGAGTGCAGTGCACAACCTGCACATCCGTACGTGACAGCCCTGAATCATGGTTCTGCCACATACTTACTGTGTGAACTTGTGCAAGTTTTTTTTTTGTAGGTCTGTTGCCTCAGTTTCTGCACCTATAAAGTAGAGAAAATAATACTTACCTCCTAGGGTTATTGTGAGAATTAAATGAGTTAATATTAATATGTCTAAAACCCTTAGAACAGACCTGGAATGTAGCAATTGCTATGTATATTTATTACTATTATTTATTATGATAATATTATTATTGTCAATGGGTATGAACATTTTAAGATGTTAATTGCAGGCTGCCAAATGAAACCTCATCTTAAAATGACTAAAGACCTAATATAATCCTGTAAATCTGGAAGCCTGTCAACTCTAGTTGATTTCATGATTGGATTCAAGACTCTTCAAGAACTATACAATAAAGAGTATCTACTCTTGGAGCCCTGTGAGATGAAGCTGATGTATGAAGCCACATTTTCCAGAGATGAGATGAGGCACAGAAATGGAAGGTTAGTTGGCTCTAGAGAGGAATGGGAGCCCAAGAGGAAGCATGTGATTACGGAATCATGATTTCAGAAAAGGAAAAACCAGTGAAGAAAGCATGTGGTGAGGAGTTTGTTGGAAAAGAAGACCTCCCTCTGTGGGGAGGAGAGGTGACCTCAAGCTCTCCATGAGCAGGTGGGACAGAAGTCTGGGTCCCACCAGAGGGGATGCTCAGGAGCCATCTGTCACAGTTAATTCTGAGTCAGGATGTCCTGCTTACCTTTGGCTTCATACGGCATTGCGGTCCAGATGAGAGTCAAATGCTTGCATCTGTTCTCCCTCTCTGAAAATTTTCCTCTAGAATAATGATCACCTTGTTAACCAACACCAACCATTTTCAAAGGAATGCTTTCAGAAAGATGTAAAGAGCAGCAGAATGCCTGACCAAACCCATCTGGTTTCAGAAGCTCCCCTCTTCTCAGATGTGTCTACTTTGATTAAAGCAAACCATGAAGATTCACATGCCTGGGAATAGAGGCAGAAAACTCTATTGCAGTTGGTTTCAGATACATCTCCATGCAGAATAAGCAAAGTGAAGCCCAGGCTGGTCTCTCACTGCATTGAGTGAGCTGTGGCAGGCTTTCTGCTCTCTGACCTCACACTTTTGCCTCTCCATTTACCTTCTTTCTGGAGAGGAGAGGCTAATCAGGCTGTTTGGAGGCTAGGATATTCTTTGGGGCCACATTTAACCAACAGGCAGGGCTACGGCGCTGTCTTAGTTTTGGGGAAGCAGACCCCAAGACAAGATTTTGAGTATAGATAACTTATTTGCAAGGTGTGAAAAGAACTCAGGAAGTGGGTGAAGAAGTGGGATGGGGAAGGGAAGTCAGCTAATAAACGGTGTGTTAAACCATTTACCACCAGGGACAACTGGAGCTTTATCCTATAGGAACACTCTGGGAAAAGAATAGAACACAGGACTCAGATATATCGTACTCTGTGGTAAGGGAGTTGGGATGTTTATACTCCAGCTCCATCAATCATCAGTTGAAGGCTGCTCAGGGAAATGTTAATTCCCTGGCATTTCCAAGACTCAGAGGCCTGCCAGGAGCTTTGGAAAAAGCCCTCAAGCAAAGAGATTCAGATACTGGCAGTTGGGAGTCTGCCTCACTCACAAAAATGGCAAGGTCTGAGGATTATGGATGGGACACTTATAGTGTCTGTTACGTGTAGCTTAAAGATGAACACGCAAACTCATGTCTTCCTCTGGTCCTTTTTCCCATGGCAGATCTCAGCAGATCAATGTGGCTGGTGTGGGTAATGCTGATTAAAAGAGTAGTTAATCACATTAAAACAGGAAAATTGTTAGGTTAAGTGATATTTATGGAAAATACATCTTTTGTGTTTGATCATACATCTGGGATGATTTTGTATGATATGTTTTGTTGGTAGAAATAGAACATAGTGGACAAATTGAGAAGTAAAACATGTCTTGGGAAACAAGACATTTGGAGTCATAGACATGTTTCAGGGGAAGAGATTTTTTGTAATTTTTGTAATTATGCAATAGGTTTCAGTAGAGAAAATATCTGAGATTCTATTGAGAAGGGTTGAGTTGGGATGAAAAAGGATGCATTGATCTTCTGAGCTTCAGAACATCCTGGGAATAGCACAAGCACTGCCTTCTTCCCACTGGTGTGGTCGCAGCCAGGGCATAGCTGCCAAGTCTGTAGGAAGCCCTGCTGCTTTGTAGTTCCTTCCAGCCGGATCAACTGTGTGGAGGAAACTTTGGGCTGAAGGATGTGGAATCCATCTTCCAGTGGATTTTGTCAGTTGGTTTGGGTTGCTCTTGCCACTGAGCTTAATGGAGTATAAATAGGAATCATTCTTTTCCCCAAAACAGTTTTTTTTTTGTAAAAATTTCCTTCCCTACTTCTTAGATGATGTCACAGGGATATTCCATTGATTTTCCAGTCATTTTGAGATATTAGAACTGTTTCATTTGCAAGACTAAAAAGTGCAATCCAATCTAATGTGAAGAATTCAGACTCTCCAATTCAAAACTTCTTTCCTCCAAAGTCAGACTTAACTTGTGGCTAGAGGCTAGGCAGGAGAGACAGGAGGTTGTGGTCCATTCTTTCTGTCTCCTTGTCCTGCCTCCTTCCCAACGAACTCTGCTGAATTTGGCTTCTTCAGAGTCAGAGAATATGGAGTGGGGGATTTACAAAAGACAGAGGCAATGTTTTTTGTTTGTTGTTGCCTTTTAACCTGACATGGCTGTCAGAAGCCCTCTGTCAAGGCAGGCATCCAGTTGGTGGTTCTTTGGTGTATTCTCAGAGACCTCCAGTGGGGACCTCTGTGCCTCACTATATCCTGGGCAATGGACCCACTCTCTGCTGACTTCTTACAGCTCCTCCCCGTCCATCCAGCCAAGGCACATCGCTGGGAACGCTTTGCCCCAGTCAGTGGCCAGTCCTCTCAAGCTAGCTTAAGCATAGGCTAAACTTCACAGGGCACACATGGGAATTTGGCTTCTTTGATCCACCAGTTCTCAAAGTGAGGTCATTTCTCTTCTGCTCTGAGGTGATGCTCCAGCTAGTCCCTTGGCTTCATGCCTCCCCAGGTGTTAGGGAACCCATGTCAGTTTCTGCCAACAACTCTCTCATATTCTAATCTCATCACAAGTTTCTTGGGCTCTATATACACCATCAGCCAGGAAAGAAGTTTCTACTTGTCCCTCCTACCAGACAATCTTTAAAAGTGAGTTTTGGGGACACCCCCGCTTGTTTTGGGGTAGAAGAAGGGGTATGAATCCTAATGATTCTACTTTTAATTAACCCACCTTATTTTATGTAAGCTGGGTGTCAAAGATGGGCTGAACGATTTTGGTCACTAGTGGTCCAAACTGCACAGATGTGTGTGTCAAGCACTGCCTCAGCCAGCATAGGCTAAGTGCTACAGTGACAAACCGGAATCTCGGTGGCTTCAAACAGAGGAGTTTTATTTATTGTTCATGTTATTGACCAAAGTGGGTTGGTGTGTGTGAGGGGAGCTCTGCTCTGTGCTGTTGTTCACTAGCCAGGCTTCTTCTCCTAGTGTCTTTGATGTCTCCTATGTGGAGAGTCTTATTTTGTGCGATGGCTTCCTTTGGTAGTCTGGTGAAGTTTAGGAAGACTTTTTCAGAGTAATGTTTTTAAGTGAATAGAATATAATAATCAAAATATTAATAAAATGTGCTTCTTTATTACATACTAAATACTGAGACTGAGGTGGCAGGTCTCACAACTTACATAATTTTAAAGTAGTCTTGAACACAACAACGTTTTGAGATATCTCTAACAACTATAATATACTGCACTAGGAAATACTGGTGGCTTCGGTTGGTGACAGTGTCACTTGTACTGCTAATACTATGTAGTTTTTGTCTCTAATAAATTGAAGGAAATGGTAACATCAGTTAAAAGTTAATTTGCATAACTGCAGTTTTTTTCTCATAACACTTCATGGATTTCGTGAAATGAATCCCTTGAAGATCTGTGGACCGTGGTTTAAGAATCTTTGTAGATCCTCTACAAGAAGTTTTATGGAGTTCTCTACAAGGTTTGACCAGCATTATAAGAAAATGCCTGGGAAGTTGGTAGATGGCAAAACTGGCTGTAGTTCTCTACCCTTCCCTGTATCCATACTGTTGGCAATTTGGCTTTATAACTTCTCCCATCAAAACGTGGAGTCTAGGTTTCTTGCCCCCTTAGCCTTGGCTGCCTTTGTGACTTTCTTTGGCCAATAGCGTGTGGTAGAAATGACATTGTCCCAGTTGTGATCCTGGGCCTCAGGAAACTTTGCACACTTCTGCTTCTTTTCTTGGAATCCTGCCACTCCCATATGAAGAGTCCTGATCTGTCTGCTGGATAATGGGAGATATGCAGTCAGCTGCCCTGTCACTTCAGCCGACTGCCAGCCACATACCAGAAGCAGAGAGGCCAGCTGACCTGCATCTCACTGCAAAAGCAGAAGGGAGCCACGGTGGGAGCGGAAGTACCACCCCACATGGTCAAGCCTAAGTTACCAACCTGCCGGATTGTGCTTTAAATAGATGGTTGTTGTTTTAAACCACTAAGTTTGAGGTGGTTTGTTTCAATAGAAATAACTACTGATGCAAGGAAGATGGCCCTACTTTTAAGTGACTCGGCTAGGTGGCGAGATGGTTCCTTCTACTACATTCTGTTGTTGAAATCTAGTTATAGGGCCCCACCTACATACAAGAGATACTATAAAATGTAGTCTAGTAGTATGTCCAGGAGAGGGGGGCATAGATATTCATAGGTCTCTGTCGTAAGCACTTATTTCTCTCTGCTTTGGAGCCTCAGCTGAAACTCCTGCTCAACGATGGAAGTACTATGTAAAATCCTGCTATGCCTTGTGATAGACCGTCACTACCTGAGGCTCCAGTGACTCTCCTTGCTCCCATCTGCCTCCAAAGAGGATAAGATTCTGGCTTAATAGACTCAGGGCCTGGTCATATTTACTTGAGGGAGAGAAAGGGGAAAGCATGCAGGCTGAGCCATAATATTCAATTGCATTTTTAAAGCACCTATACCTTCTTATGTATAATTCCTTTGGAACCCCATAGAGAGGAGACTTCATGGCAGGATTTATGCATTCTTATGTTGTTGTGTTGTGATCAGTATCTTCGTTCATTGCTCTCAGGATGTCATATCCAGTCTAGTGTGTATAAGGTGTAGTAACATGATTTATGATCCATGAGTTTGAATGATGCTTCAAGAGCCCTAACACCACCAGAAACCATGGAGTGTGCTGGAGGGATTGCAATATAGCAGATGGACCCAGGTCTCAACCTTTTCTTTCCAACTCACTAACTGTGTGACCTTGGGAAGAGTCCTTAAATGCAGGCAGTGTTCCCTTTTTGCGAAATGTAGACAATCATAGCAAACATCCATGTTTCTTGTGAGCATTACATGAAAGAAAGAGTGTGAAATTGCTTCGTACTAGTAGATGCCCTGCAAGTACAAACCGAATCTAAAGTGTGAGCAGGCTGGTGTTTTAAATCATAACTTAAAAAGTAGATACAGGACAGAAAGTTGAGTTTATCATAGCACATTGTAATCATAAGTCCGTGTAAGGCCCTTATCTGGTATGTACCCAGTTACTTAATTTCCTCTTTATTCTTGTTCCACGGTTTCATTCATCTTTTTTTAATAGATATCCATTCTCATGTACTTTATGCATATTCTTAAATTCATTTATATTTGGAAATATAATGTTTTGTGTGTATTTGTGTGTGTAAAGTTTATGCAAATAGTATTGTGTTCAAATTTCTTTTTTTTAAAACCTTTTGTCCAGTGCCATGTTTTAAATGACTGTCCATGGTGCTGAAAGTGATCTCACTCATATTACTTTAAGGATAAATACCATTATGTTGTAAGTATTTTCTGTATCCATTCTCAATTGTTGGATACTCAGGTTGTTTACAATACCAAAAACATGCATTAAAAGTATGTTGTAAATTTCCACTTTACTGAACTGATGGAAAATTTCTCCCCAGGAGAGGACTGACAGGAACAGGGTGTGTGCACACTAGATTTTACTGAGGACAGCTAAGTGACTTTCCAGAAGAGCAGCGCCAATATATATACCCACCAGTACTGCACGAGGAACCTGTTTTTTGACATCTTAACCATCTTTCTAATTTTTGCATTTTAACAGATATCAGCTATCTTATTGTCATTTTAATTTCTATTTCTCTGTTTTCTTGTGAGTGGGAGAGTATCTTTATCTGTATGTTGGCCTTTCAGGAATTCCTTCCCTGCATTATTTCTTCATGTCTTAGAGAATCAGTTTTCTCACTACTGTATACTAACCAAACCATCCTTTTCCCATTGCTTTGAAGAGTCACCTACCTTTACTATGTGTCAAAGTCACATACAAAGTGGGATCTATTCCTGAGTTCTCTATTCTGTTCCACATTTGTTCTATTTATCCCTTTGTATTCCAGTCCATATTGTTTGTATTACAATGGCCTTTTCTTACATCTCAATATCATGTGTAGTAACCCTCTCCCTGCTCCCGTATTTCCTCTTCTATTTCAAAACTGACTTAGATCTTCATGGCCTTTGTTCTTCCTTTTTATCCCAAATGACGATTTATTAGCCTATTGTCCCAACACAATTTATTGAAAGAGATAGCTTTTAATAACTAATTCATAAGTGAACTTAATAATACAGCCACACTTCTAAGAAATGGTACATGGTATTCTTATTTTTGTTCATCTTTTTAGTGGTCACTTTCTTTTCCTCTTCAGCCAAAGAGCTTTTTGGAAGGTGATTTTTTAACAATTTCAAGTGGTTTTATTTTACGGTTAACATGTTCTTATTAATTTCTAGCTTTATTGTGTTTTGATTAGAGGATGTGGCTGCAAAATACTTTTTTAGAACTCTGGGTTGTCTTTGTGGTCTAATGTACGATGGATTTATGTGAACAGGCCATGGGCACTAGAAAGCTATTCTCCATAGAGTTAAAGTTTGCTAATTATTAAACCAATCTTTATGAATTATTTAATTCAAAGACTTTAATCTAGTATTGTTAACCCATAGGGGGCCACAAAGAAGTTTATGAAAGGGCTTCAGGAGATTCATAAATCCCCTGACATATAGGCAATATGCACATGCTTCTGAGCAAGGAGAAAGCCTTTCATGAAACTCTCGTAGGGATTCGAGAGTCAAAAAAGATAAGCAACCACAAGATCTTGAGTTCTGTTTTATGGTTGTTTGTATCTATTTGATCTGTCAATAGCAGTGTAACTGTGTTTTTACAATTTAGTCTTGTTTCTCTGCTACTTTTCATTTTATACATTGAAACAATGTTGATTGATGCATAAAGATTCATGGAAATTTATGACATTGCTGTGGATTTTATTCTTTATCAATATAAAATAATTATAGAATCATTAAACATCCCTTTTAGTATGTTTGCCTTGAATTCTGCTTTATCTGATTTTATTATCCCAATTGTAGTTTTCTGTTTATTTGTATTTGCTGACTAATTTTTTCAACTTCAGGCTTCTTGCTTAACTGGATTCTTTTTGTATCAAGCATGTTTAATATGGAATTTTATCCCTTTTATGCTCATTGCAGCAACTGATATGTTTTCTCCTACTCCTGTCATTTTGTTTTTATTTGGTTGTTGGTATTCATGGTTTTCTTTGTTGTTGTTTCTATCTTTTGCTATATGGATTTGCATTCATTGCTTTGCTCTTCTTCAATGGTTTGTGTATTTTGATTGCAGTTTATTTTAAAACTATTTTTAAAAATTTATTTATTTATTATTGGATGTGTTTGGGTCTTTGTTGCTGCACATAGGCTTTCTCTTTAGTTGTGGCGAGCGGGGGCTACTCTTCATTACGGTGTGCGGGCTTCTCACTGCAGTGGCTTCTCTTTGTTGTGGAGCATGGGCTCTAGGGTGCGTGGGCTTCAGTAGTTGTGACACATGGGCTCAGTAGTTGTGGCTCGCGGGCTTCAGAGCACAGGCTCAGTAGTTGTGACGCATGGGCCTAGTTGCTCTGCAGCATGTGGGATCTTCCCAGACCGGGGCACGAACCCATGTCCCCTGCATCGGCAGGCGGACTCTCGACCACTGCGCCACCAGGGAAGCCCTCCCCTTTATATTTTAAAATAAGAATTTGAACTTATTCTGTTTGTCTCTTCCATTTATTTATACAAACTTACTTTTAAATTCAGTTTTTGCAATTCCATAATTATTTTTATATTCTAAATCTTCATGAGTATATTGTTATTTTTTGCATTATTTTTAGTCAAATAAGAATTTAGCCAAATTATATTAGTTGCTGTCAGTAGTCTAATCATTTCATATTGTGACATCTTTCTTGGCCTCTTAATATTGCTTTACCCTTTAAATTGTTTCATGTCTTAAATATTATTTTTATTTTAAAACATAATTTTTTAAAGAGAATATATTTTCAGATCCCTCTTATCCCCGAGATTGTCTTTCTTTGCCTTCCCACATATATGACAGTGAATATGAATGCATCATTTAGCAATTTTTGCCAAAAAAAACCACATCAGTAATTAGTGACTTGAAATAATAATCACTTATTTAGCTCACAGTTCTACAGTTTGCCAATTTGGGCTGAGTTCTGCTGGGAAGTTCTCCTGGTCTAGAATGGTCTCACTTATGCGTCCATGGTCAGCTGCTAGGTTGGCTAGGGGGTGGCCTCATTTGGAGTGACTTGGTCCTAATGTGGACCCTCATCCTATAGTAGGCTATAGGCATGGCAGCTGGGTAGGATTCCAAGAGAGAGCACAGAAGCATGCATGCAAAACCCCTTAAAACTTAGGTTTTGTATTGGTATATCATGACTTCTAACATATTCTATTGTCCAAAGCAAGTGACCGAGACCACCAGCTTCTATTGAAGGGGTGGGGAAATAGACTCCACGTCTTGATGGGAGGTGCTGCAGTCACATCACAAAGAGGAACTCATCAACAAAAGGGATATTGGTTGCCATTTTAGCAAATCAGTCTACTATAGTATGTAAAACTTCTGACAATTCTTTAAAAAAAATCCTTCTCACCTCACCAATTAAAAAATATTTTTATATAGTTGACCTGATGGCCAAACATCATCACTAATACACATAGAAAAAAAATGGCATTACAGTGTCCTAAGTTAATTGTGAGTTTATCAGCTTTAGACTGTAAAACTCATCTGTTCTGTGCCTGTGTCATTGCATTGCTCTTACTAATTTCACTCTAACATGCTCAGGAACATCAAGAAGTTCTGCTCTACCCTTTACCAACAGAACGACAAACGAAAACATACTGAAAAACAACCTATTTTGCTTTAGCTTAAGCCTCTTTCAGTACATGTTATGATATTAATTAAAAAGCCTCATAAAAGACTTCACATCTTATACTGCAAGGAGCCTCCTCTTTGATTGCAGGGCTGACCTTCACTCAGTACTGACTGACAAGTCAGCTGTTCCCAGGTAGTTTTATCCTAGTAAAAGCCAGTTGTAAAATGGTATCACTATGTAGAGTGGGGAGCCCTTTGGAGTTGTAGTGAATAATTTTGTTCCAACAGCGTGCAGCTCAAAGCAGGTTGACAGTAAGTTTAACACGAGAAAAAGGGACTGTCCAGGAGGTTTGTGAAAATGCCTTTTGTTTTGTATACGGGAACCCAATGCTGAAAGACATTATTTTACAAATTACTATTTTATTGTCTGGAAAGGCTCCTGGGTAAATGGTTACTGACCAAAGTTTGAGCTGAATACCTTGTTTTGGTCTTTAGTCCTTTGAATTGCGTGAACATTATCTTATTTGCAGGGTTAAAAATGTACTCTTGAAAATAAAAATCTCCGATGACCACTTACCATCCCCCAAAAATATTTTTATAAAAAGTATATATATATACACCCATATACACACACACACACACACACACATGCACACACACACATACACACCCTCTTTCCTGGTCAGGAAATTTTATTCTGGACTATCTGATAGGTTATTTCCAGGGACATTATATAACCTCTGTGTGTTCTTTTTTTCTTTGTTTTACAGATTTGTAAATAATTTCATATTTATTTTTCTCATTTATAATCAGAAAACCAAGATTTATCTAGAATCAGCTTTTTCTCTTTTTTTTTGTTTTTTAAAAGATAAATGTTAAAACTATATTATTAAAGTGGTATATTCACAGGTTAAAACATCAAGCAGCAAAGAATGGTGTAAAATAAAAAGTAAGTCTCTTCCTCCACAACCTAACCCCTTGCTGGTGGTAACCACGATCAACAGTTTCATGGCATCCACCAGAAATATTTTTTTGTATACTTAGGGCACACACACATATTTCACTCAAATAAGATAATGTTTTCACATTGTTCAGCTCCTTTTTAGTTTTTCACTTAATAATATATTTTGAAGGTATTCCTATGTCAGTACATATAGAATTATTGCATTTGTTTTTAACAGCTCAAATTGATATGACTTTTTATTACAGATGTTTTCACACATACATGAAAGTACCTGGATTAATAAATGAACCTGCATGTACCCACTACCTAGTTCTGACAGTTATCAGTATTTTGCCAGTCTCGTTTGCTCTGTTCAACCCTCTTCACACCCAACACTGTTTTTCTCCTTGCTGACAGCTTTCAGAGCAATTCCCAGATATCATATCAATGCATCCTTAAATAATTCATTATGCATCTCTAACTGATAAGAACTTTCCCCACATAACCACCACACTATTACAACATTTGAGGAAAATAACAAGTTCTTAGTCTTATCTCATTTCCACTCCATAATCATGTTTACCTGATTGTCTCAACTCTTCTTTTGAAGTTGGGTTGCCTGAATCAGGATCTTAACAAAGGCCCACACATTCCATTTTGTTATTATATTATTCTTCAGGATTTGTAATCCAAATACTGATTTCAAATATCAGTTGAAATGTTTATTTTCTGTATTTCCAACTTTAGAGTTTGCTTTTTTCCCTTTTGGATCAAACTTATTTTTGGAATGTGCAAAACATTTCTGTGGTTCAAGAGTCTAAAGGATGTAAGAGTGAATACTCAGAAAATCCTTGCTTCCATTCCCCTCCCCTTCATTCTGTTACTCTTCCTGTTACCCGTAACTTCTACAGGTAACCATCTGTACTAGTTGTAGGTTATCCTTCCGTTATTTCTTTTGACAAAAATAATCGTGTGTGTGTATGTATTTCCTGTTGTTTCTTACACAAAAAGTATCATATTCTATACACTGTTTTGAACCTTGTGTTTGTCACTTAGTGTATCTTGGAGATCACTCTACATTGGTACATGCAGCCTTTCCTCATGCTTTTTGTGTGGTAGCTGAGTAGTCCACTGGGTGGAGATACCCTGGTTTGTCTAACCAGTCCTTTGAATAATCTTGAGCATATATTGTCTGGTATTTGTGCAAACGTGTCTTCAGATTCTGAGATGTGGAATTGGTGGGTCAAAGGGAAAATGCTTATGTAATTTTGTTAGATATTGCTGTCCTGACGTAAGATCTATTTTTATGCTGTATTTTCTTTCAGACCAGATTTCAGCACTTTTCAACAGCCAGGCTTTGGTTATATTCTTTGTCCATTTGTGCTGTGGTTGAATTTATCACAGACATTCAGTTAACGGGCAAATAAATCTGTGCAGTTGGTGGTTCCAGCTCTTATTTCTAGCAGCCTTTCACTTTCTTTATTGGGGTGGTGTCTTTTTCTTGCACCCATACTACTGGACTCTGAATGTTGTATGTGAAAATCTACAGTTCCCAGAATGCACTGCTACCAGGGGTCTCTTTGCCTCTGCTCCTGCCTGTGGCACTTTTCTTGTGGAATTCCCACTGCCCCAGATATACTGAAACACATATTGCCTTAACTACTATTCAGGTCATTTTTTGGTGTTGTAATCTTATCCCAGATGTAGAAAAAAATGGTGCTTAGTTATGGACCATTTGGGGAGTGGGTAGGGGAGGGTGTTAATATTCTGTTTTTATTACCGAAGAGTTGGGAGCATACACAGGCAGTAGAGAGGGGTTGCTCTTCAATTTTCAGTTCTGTTGTTATTAAGTTTTAGATGCAGTTATGTCTGGATTATATCTGTTCTTTCCAGATTCATGGATTGCCTTTCAGCCTAAGTTTTGGGGAAAGTACAGTTTTTCACCTTTTGCTATATTTTCATTGGTAATTCAGTGAGATGATAGATAGGAACGCATGTATGGGAACTGCTAGTCAAAAGTCGTTTTAAACCAGAAAACATTTTTTTTCCAGTATGGTATGTCAGCTCTTGGTGTGTAGCAAACCACCTCCAAACTCTGGCTAATAATAATAATAATAATAATATAGTCTTGCTCATTTGTGGTTTGGCAGAGCATCAAGTAGTTTAGTCTGAGTTTGGCTGGGAAACTCTGCTTTACTTGTCAGCCTTACTGGGCTTAGTTTCTCACTGAGGATTGGGCTCAGGTCTGCTCTGTATCTGTTCATTATACAACACAGGCTGAGGTGTCTGGAAAGGCTCACCTCATGGTGAGGAAAGAAGTGCAAGAGAGGTAATAGAAACATATATTTCCTTTTAATGCCTCGGTTTGGAACTGGCACGTTGTCACTGGGACCCAGTTTCATTGGCCAAAGCAAGTCAGATGACTGAGTCCAAACTCAAGGAACAAAGAAATCTATTTCACATCCAGTGGAAAGGACAGCAAAACCGCATCAGCAAAAGCATGGAATCAGGGAGGGAGCCCAAAGTATTTACTGTATGCGGGTACTATGCCAAGTCCTTCCCACAGATGGTTCATAGCTTTCATTTTCCCCCAACACGTCAGATCAAAATAGATTTCCTTCTATTTCATAATGAGGAAACTGAGGTTGAGGAATTTTCAGGGACTTAGCATCAAACACCTTTTCCAGGATTTAATTGGGATTTCAGACTAGGTCTCTATCCAGGAAGTTTATGCTTTTCTGACTCTACTCCTCCAAATAAAATTTCTTTCCCAAACCCCGCAATTGCTTAGACTCAGAGTGCTCATTGAAAAGAATCAGACACAGAACCAGGAATTATAAACCCTCTGACATTTGAGAAGCCACCACCAACGACTCCCTAATATAGGAGGAGGTGAAAGATGCACTCTTGGGAAGAATCATGACTTAGTTAAAGGACGGGGAATCGATGCCAGGTAACAGTGCCTCTGGTTAACCTTGTCACTTGGTGTTGGCTGGATTACAGGGCTTGGAAGAGTGATGTAGAGGAGACCTTGAGAAGAACAACTGCAGCCATACCTGCTGTCCCACAGTTAACATTTCGACATCTGCTGTACAGAGCGGGTTAGCACAGAATCTCAGCTTTGGAGGCATATATAATAATGACTCACACAGTCATTAATGTATGAATCCCAGGCTGGGAGCTCACATTTCGTATGAGAAAAGAATTTTTGTTCAGTCATAAGTGCTCCCCTACTGGGCCTAGAATTACTCTCTGCACCAAAAATGCCTGACTTCATTTTCTTTGAATTTAAAAGGACGTTCACAAACATTTTGGCTTAAATATAATGGAAAACTTTTTATAAAGGAAAATAAATTAGAAAAAAGGTTAGTAGAGTGTTATTGAAAATAGTTTCATTGAAAATGCCTCCAATGAAGACACACTTAAAAAGTATTAAGACTGTGCCCCCAGCCCACTCCCTATACCTCTTTCTCAGGTTTCTTCTTGTTTCCATGAAGGAGAGCAAAGGAAAAGAAGCCTGATAGATCTAGATTACTTATATTTTGTAATAGAAACTAAAATAGAAGTATCTTTTAAAATGATGTGACTAAAATAAATACTACAAATTAATTCATGTTTTTCAATAGCATAAAATATTATAAGCATCCCTGCAAAGGGATGGGCTTCAGAGTTTGGACTCAAATATCAACCCTAATGGTACATTATGGGTTAATCTGTCTCCTCTTGTCTTTTCTCAATCTCACTTAGCTTCCCATTAGTTATAACTGGGCCGTACTGATACCTAGAGTTGGTCACCTTGTCCTTGTAAAAAGATCAGCTTTGCCATTTTTTCTTACTGGCTATAAACAGAAAAAAGCAGGGGCTAGTTTGCACATATGGGCGCCTAACTGAGACTTTCTTGCTGTTCCAAGCAGAATACACTGCAAAAACATTAAAAGTTGGGAAGTCAACTCCGTGATTAGCAACAAGCCCTAACTTTCTTTCCTGCCTGGGGGATGCAACTCTAGACCTTTCATTGGGAAGGGTAATCTTTTACTGGATTATGACCTGAAGGAAATAAGTTTCTAAATAAAATCATCTTGAAAGAAGGTGAAACCATCATGGGGTCTCTATCCCTCTTTTTTCACCTCACTTCAAATTGTGTTCCCCAGTCCATGAACCTTCAAGGAAACTTCATCTAGGGTCTATCCATGTTTGCCATGCCTTTGGTAACATGATGGGGTGATGAAGTCTTAGGAGGGAAGACCCTGAGTCTTAACATTACATGCTTCCTGCTGAACCTCAGAACACAGATCCATGAATTAATACATTTTCTGTTGTGTACATGTAAACTTTTCTCTTGGAGAATATTTTGTAATGGTTGATGCTTCAGAGTGGTATATTTGGTTATGGTTACTTCTAAGCTAAGCATAAGCAACTCATCTCAGTAACAATATCTGAAACTCTTCGCTAAGTTCTTCTCAGAACCAGCCATGGGCAAAACTAAAATCTGAAAAATTCATCTGTACTGGGATTATACTACCAGCTCTTTGTTTTTTTCTCCAGCATGAGACCTCTGAAGTTATCACCTGCTCCTAACCTCAGATGATCTCACTTGCCCCATCAACGTTTGCTCTTAGGCAAGAATCATAAACTGAATCACAGCAAGATGTAGGCAACTCTTAGGAGAAAGGGATGCTTTTTACAGGAATAAATGAATATTACCAAGATGGTGGTGGCTTCCAACCTGGGGTACCTGGACCCCAAGATTCTGTGTAGATAGGAAAGGAAAGAGCTTTGAGCTGTTTTCAACATTTAAAAGACACTTACCCATGAGACAGTCATCTAGCAGATAAATCAAGTTTCCTTCTTTGAACTTTAATTTTATCAACTCAGTGTGGTAATTTGGGTTAACATGTGCTTGAAGAATATAAATACCAAATATTTGTTATTCAGAAATCCATCAGAGATGTGATTCACGGAAGAGATTAAGAATCAGTTTGAATGGTGAAAAGTTTGGACTTCTAAAATAAAGATTTAGTAGCAGTGTTTCCAACATCAGCTTGGGACTGTGATAAGGGAGAGAAGGATGTAGAGAAAAAAGAAACTGCCATGGAATGAGCACCTGCTCAGGGTCTGGCTGGACACTTTTACACATAGCCATTCACTAGGCTGTGGGTAGCTTTGTGTTGGGGCTGTGGTTTATCCCAGTCTTTCCCTAGTGTTGAGTGCAGCAGTTACTTTCTATGTGGAAGGTGCTTCTTAAACATTTATGAAATGGGATGGAAGATGAGAGAACTTAACTCCCCTAAGAACACACGAACTTTCACATCATCTAGATGTGTCTCGGTCACTTCCATTTTTTTTTCAGCCTCACCATGAATTTGTATTAGTGGGATGAAGAAGGATCATCCCAGATGTGCTGAAGTCAGCCACACAGAAAATCACATACTGTATTCTATAGATTCACACCTATACATCTGCCCATCATGGAGCTATTGTTCTTTATGTCCTGAATCGGAAACCTTTCTGCTTTTCACAGTACCAACTATTTCTCCATATCCCTCCAAACAGAGAAGTGTCAGAAATTAGTGGCTTAGGTTAGTTTGTGAGCCCTGTGCCCTCTCGGGCACAGAAGCCTTGTGTGCAGGCTGTGCTGAAGCTCATGGAGCCTGTCTTTGAGCTGCCCACCTAGCTGGAGTGTTCGTCTCCCTTGGTTCTTGCTTGTGCTGCCCTCCAGAGCCTGCCTACCAAGCTAGGTCTGCTCTCATTTGAAAGCTCAAGACTGAGCACAGCAGGCCCAGATGCAAAAAAAACCCAAAAACCAAAACAAACAAAAAACAAACAAAAACTGAAACTCACTGACATTGTGAACCTGGAGAAAAGACTCCCTTTCACAGTCACTGTCAATTTTAGTCAGTCAGCCCCAGGACTCCTCTGCCCGGCTGGGATGCCACAGCTTAGAAAAAAGGATGCTGCTGACAATGGAACACACACACACACACACACACACACACACGCATATACACGCATGTACACACACACAGTCACACAGCACAGGCATGCAGGAAAGGAGGGAGAGAGGTATGGTGATTACATCTTGTGTGTCAAGGATGAGAGATCTCACCACTCACAGTTGCATTCTTTTAATTTCAATAAACATTCACAGAGAACCCAGTCCCGTGGAGCCCTGTAGCAGCACTCTGCAGGCTCTGAGTGGGATACAAAGCCCCCTAACACAAGTAGGGAGAAGTAAAAAAACCAAACAAAACAGAAACCAAACAAAAACAAAACCACCAACCCAGGCATCAACTTGAGAATTTCCAAGCACTTGCACAAACATCTCATTTAGCCCCATGTGCAAGGCAGGTGAGGCAGGTGTTATCTGCGTTTTACGGGTGAGACCAAGGGCCTTGTTGAAGATCGCCGAGCTAGCAAATGGCAGTCCCAGAATCCAGGTCATCCAGCTCCCGATTCAAAGCTTTTCCTACAGTATGACACTGCCTCTTTGTAAACACTTGGTTATAATACAGCACTCTGTTAAAAGAGCACAAAGAAAAGAAAAAAAAGATTAATTCTTTCCAGCCCAAGGGAGATGGAGGATCAGGCTTCTCAAAAGAAGTGATTTTCCACAGGTAGAGGAAATGCAGATGGTTGTTTGCAGAAAAACACAATGGGATGGGGAGGTAGGCAATGTTCCCATGCAGAGCAGTGGTGAAGAGGCCGACTTATGTAATCCAAACTCTACCAAACGATCAGGTCTAGGTCCAAGAGAAAACAGGCAGAGACATGAAAGCATCTGTCTGCCTGCAGCTTGCCTCCTGGGTTTCCATTTCCTGTGTGAGGACCATGTATTTCTCAGGAAATGAACATGGGGAGTAATGACCCCTCTTCATTAGCCCTAATCCTCCTCTAATCCAGTGGCTTTGCAGGCCTCAGGGTGAAGATCCTGTCAATAAACTATGGAATATCTATGTATTGGTCATCCAAGGGATGCGTGTGTAGGATTCAAGGTGGTGTTTTATTTCACAAAGATGTTTCAGACTTCCCGTGTGACTTGTAGTGCCTCATTTGACCCCATCCAATCCTATTTCTTCATTTGTAAAATGAGGGTAATTATATCAACCATGAAGGGTGGCTATGGGGATCAAGTGAATTGATTTTTGTGAAGTATGCAGCACAGTTCCTGACTCATAGCTACCTGTTTATAAATATGAGAGATTATTACTACTACTTGACATGAGGAAAAGGAACTAGTGAAGGTCTGTTACGTGCTGACCCCACTTCTCCATTCCAGCCAGATGTGGCTCCTGCAGGGCCAATGTGACCAGAGGCTGAGTGGCCTCCACTGTCATAGCCAAGTGGGGTCCTTCAAAATGGGGTCCTTTTCTGAGACTTCTGTTTCATGGTTTCATGGAGAAGAGGAAGAAGGAGAAAGCAAGGTTTAGTATCTGATCTGGCTGAAGGAGTGGATCTCAGTGTGTTTTCAAAGCAGTAGCTTTGGTCTGGGTGGTTCATTTTGCCAGTGAGATACAGGATGTGATATTCAATATGTGGCAAGGGACTACAGTAGGTACTGCTAACCCTCCAGTTATGGGTGACCCCAGATAGCAGCTGGAGGTGGGCAGGGACTGGGGCTGTAGCCAAACCAAAAGAGCTGGGGCTGTAGCAGGAACGACCAAGTGGAATAAGACATCTATGCCTGTCTTCAGGGAAAAGGTGGCATACGCAGGGGGAAATACAGCTCTGTGTTGACTTGGATGTCCGTGGCTCATTCCTGGCTCATCAGATCCTAGGTCTTTGGCAGCACAATTAAACCCAGGTCTCCACTGAATAGTATGGCTGAGGCTGTCTTGCACCTTGTAGCCTTATACAGATGGACTCAGGATTTAGGCAGGACAGGGTGAGGAGGTCTGGGACTGAGCAGGGCTGGAGAAGAATGGAGCTGAAGCCCACCATGAAGCCCCTGTCACTGGTTGTTCTTTGCCAGCACCCAAACTCTTCACTTCCTCTGGATTTTGCTGATGCCACAAGGATCATTTGTCACGTGTTGAAACAAACATCTGATACTCCATCCATATGGCACTTATATTTCACAGTCCTATCAGTTAAGTCCTCCATATTTGCAGGAATTAATAACTTCAGCTAGGAATGTGTTTGCACTTTGGGGACTCTTCAGTGTGAAGGAAGAGGCAGTGGAAAAAAGTCAGAAAATCATATCCCTGGTTTACAAATGGGTGATATTTTTTTTCTAGAAGGTAGAAATCAGGGAACAATGCTTGGGAATTTTAACTTTACTCAGAGGTCACTCATGACTTTGTTGAAGGCCAATTCTATTTCCTGTGGAAGAAATGGAATTTGGACTTTATTTGATCTGATTATATACAGGTAATGGGGATAGAAAATCATGATTAAAAGTGGATTTTAGTTCTAAAGATGTGATTTTATCATTGTAGTGAATGCACTACTTGTAGCTGATAATGTAGACTGGCTTACTCAGCACCCTTTCCACCCTCCTTTTAGCTTGCTGAAGAGAGTGAAATGCTAAGAACTACATTTCCCAGACTCCCTTGAAGCTAAGGTTTTCATGTGACCTAGATTATCAGGCAGGTGTACCTGCAATAAGCTTGGGGGCAGATGAGAGCAATGTGAGGTACCAGTCATGCAGAGACAGATACAATCTTCTGGAAAACACTATGGCAGTGTATTCTTTCCTTAGCCTCGTGTTCCTGTTTCATAGATGCAGTCTCTTCTCTTATTTCTCTAGGTCACTGACAATCTGTATTTTATGGAAATTTGTTCTTTCTGTAGAAATTTTACTTTCTCTGAGTTGCCTTCTTGTTTGTTTGTTTTTTGTTTTGGTCTTTATATTTTATGTTAGAGGTTTTCCAAGAAGGCTGGTGTGATTCTTGGTTGTGTGTTCATATGTGAGAGGTGGGGACTAAATACTTGGAAACCCTGAGCAAATGAGTTGGCTTGGAGACTGTGATTATCGCTGTAGGGTGGTCTGATTGGGGAACCTGTGGTGTCAGTATCTTCTGGTCCTTCCTCTGGGGCTGGGCAGAGGGTGAAGGCATGGCTGTCAGTGTTCTTGGAGCTGAGAGAGGGAAGAGGGCTGGCCTCTGCATTCAGTACACATAACTTTACCTAACTCGACTGCTTTGGGTAGAGTTGCCCACAGTCATCTGTGCCAGCTTTCTGGGAGCTTTCTGCCTAACCTAACCTTCTCAGAAGGAGACTTCCAGATTTTCCCAGGCGGGAAATCATCCTGCAGTGTGGGGTGAGCATGGGGCCTGGAGCACTACCTGAGTCTTCACCCATCCTTTTCGATTTGGCTTCTATTTCACCTCACTTCCTGAGATACTTAATGATCATGGTACCTGAGCTTTTTGATGATTCTGCTGTGTTATTCAGATTGGCCTTAGATTCCCTGCTGCCATTTTAAAATTCAAATGTCAACAGTTTGCTAAATCAGTTACCCCTTGTCCATCTTCCATTCACTTTGCAATTTTCAACATTTTCTTGCTATCTCCTCCCCTGTTCTTTCCATCTTTTTGAAATTATGCCTTTAAGAAAACCCCCTTTACTATAGCTTTAGTGACGCTTTGGGAAAGGAGGAAAATCAGATATTTTCAATCTGCCATCTTTATGTACAGCTGTTCACATATTTCATTTTTTTCAATACATTTTTATT
Organism: Neophocaena asiaeorientalis asiaeorientalis; assembly: GCF_003031525.2. Taxonomy (NCBI): domain Eukaryota; kingdom Metazoa; phylum Chordata; class Mammalia; order Artiodactyla; family Phocoenidae; genus Neophocaena; species Neophocaena asiaeorientalis. Next base: position 114,347 of record NW_020173401.1, read on the forward strand.
GGAGTATAATTGCTTCACAATACCGTGTTAGTTTCTGTTGCACAGCAAAGCAAATCAGCCACATGCATACACATGTCCCCATATCCCCTCCCTCTTGAGCCTCCCTTCCATCCTCCCTATCCCACCGCTCTAGGTCATCACAAAGCACTGAGCTGATCTCCCTGTGCTATGCTGCTGCTTCCCACCAGCCAACTATTTTACATTCCGTAGTGTATATACGTTGATGCTACTCGCTTCGCCCCAGCTTCGTCCTCCCATCCCAGGTGATCAAGTCCATTCTCCATGTCTGCCTCTTTATTCCTGCCCTGCAACTAGGTTCATCAGTACCTTTTTTTTTTTTTTAGATTCCATAAATGTAGGCGTTAGCATACGGTATTTGTTTTTCTCTTTCTGACTTACTTCACTCTGTATGACAGACTCTAGGTCCATCCACCTCACTACAAATAACTCAATTTCATTTCTTTTTATAGCTGAGTAATATTCCATTGTATATATTGTCACATCTTCTTTATCCATTCATCTATCGATGGATATTTAGGTTGGTTCCATGCCCTGACTATTGTAAATAGTGCTGCAATGAACATTGGGGTGCATGTGTCTTTTTGAATTATGGTTTTCTCAGGGTATATGCCCAGTAGTGGGATTGCTGGGTCATATGATAGTTCTATTTTTAGTTTTTTAAGGAACCTTCATACTGTTCTCCATAGTGGCTGTATCAATTTACATTCCCACCAACAGCGCAAGAGGGTTCCCTTTTCACCACACCCTTTCCAGCCTTTATTGTTTCTAGCTTTTTTGATAGTGGCCATTCTGACCGACGTGTGGTGATACCTCATTGTAGTTTTGATTTGCATTTGTCTAACAATTAGTGATGTTGAGCATCTTTTCATGTGTCTCTTGGCCATCTGTATGTCTTCCTTGGTGAAATGTCTATTTAGGTCTTCTGCCCATTTTTTAATTGAACTGTTTGTTTTCTTGATATTGAGCTCCATGAGCTGTTTGTATATTTTGGAGATTAATCTTTGTCTGTTGTTTCATTTGCAAATATATTCTCCCATTCTGAGGGTTGTCTTTTTGTCTTGTTTACGGTTTCCTTTCCTGTACAAAAGCTTTTAAGTTTAATTAAGTCCCATTTGTTTATTTTTGTTTTTATTTATGTTACTCTAGGAAGTGGGTCTAAAAAGATCTTACTGTGGTTTATGTCAAAGAGAGTCTTTCCTATGTTTTCCTTTAAAAGTTTTATAGTGTCTGGTCTTACGTTTAAGTCTTTAATCCATTTGGATTTATTTTTGTGTATGGTGTTAGGTAGTGTTCTAATTTCATTCTTTTACGTGTAGCTGTCCATTTTTCCCAGCACCACTTATTGAAGAGGCTGTCTTTTCTCCATTGTATGTTCTTGCCTCCTTTGTCGTAAATTAAGTGCCCATATGTGCGTGGGTTTATCTCTAGGCTTTCTATCCTGTACCATTGATCTATATTTCTGTTTTTGTGCCAGTACCATACTGTCTTGATTACTGTAGCTTTGTGGTATAGTTTGAAGTTGGGGAGCCTGATTCCTCCGAAAAACTCCATTTTTCTTTCTCAAGATTGCTTTGGCTATTTGGGGTCTTTTGTGTTTCCATATGAATTGTAAGATTTTTTATTCTAATTCTGTGAAGAATGCCATTGGTAGTTTGATAGGGATTGCATGAATCTGTAGACTGCTTTGGGTAGTATAGTCATTTTCACAATATTGATTCTTCCTATCCAAGAACATGGTATATTTCTCCATCTATTTATGTCATTTTTGATTTCTTTCATCAGTGTTTTACAGTTTTCTGAATACAAGTCTTTCACCTCCTTAGGTAGGTTTATTCCTAGGTATTTTATTCTTTTTGTTGCAGTGGTAAATGGGAGTGTTTCCTTAATTTCTCTTTCTGATTTTTCATTGTTGGTGTATAGGACTGCCAGAGATTTCTGTGCATTAATTTTGTATCCTGCAATCTTACCAAATTCATTGATTAGTTCTAAGAGTTTGCTGGTGGCATCTTTAAGATTTTCTATGTATAGTATCATGTCATTGGCAAATAGTAACAGTTTTGCCTCTTCTTTTCCCATTTGTATTCCTTTTATTTATTTTTCTTCTCTGATTGCTGTGGCTAGGACTTCCAAAACTATGTTGAATAAGAGCAGTGAGAGCAGACATCCTTGTCTTGTTCCTGATCCTCATGGAAGTGCTTTCAGTTTTTCACCATTGAGTGTGATGCTTGCTGTGGGTTTGTCGTATATGGCCTTTATTATGTTGAGGTAGGTTCCCTCTGTGCCCATATTCTGCAGAGTTTTTATTATAAATAAGTGTTGAATTTTGTCAAAAGCTTTTTCTGCATCTGTTGAGATGATCATGGTTTTTATCCTTCAGTTTGTTGATATGGTGTATCACACTGATTGATTTGTGTGTATTGAAGAATCCTTGCATCCCTGGGATAAATCCCACTTGATCATGGTGTATGATCCTTTAGTATGTTGTTGGATTCTTTTTGCTAGTATTATGTTCAGGATTTTTGCATCTATGTTCATCAGTGGTATTGGGCTATAATTTTCTTTTTTGGTGATACCTTTTTCTGGTTTTGGCATCATGGTGATGGTGGCTTCATAGAATGAATTTGGGAGTGTTCCTCCCTCTGCAATTTTTTGGAAGAATTTGAGAAGGATCAGTGTTAGCTCTTATGTGAATGTTTGATAGAATTCACCTGTGAAGCCATCTGGTCCTGGACTTTTGTTTGTTGGAAGATTTTTAATTACAGTTTCAATTTCATTACTTGTGATAGGTCTGTTTATATTTTCTAAATCTTCCTGGTTCAGTCTTGGAAAATTGTAAATTTCCAAGAATTAGTCCATTTCGTGGTGGTTGTCCATTTTATTGGCATATAGCTGTTTGTAGTCGTCTCTTATAATTCTTTGTATTTCTTCAGTGTCAGTTGTGCTTTCTTCATTTTCATTTCTAATTTTATTGATTTGCATCCTCTCTTGTTTTCTTGATGAGTCTGGCTAAGGGTTTGTTAATTTTGTTTACCTCTCAAAGAACTGGCTTTTAGTTTTATTGATCTTTGCTATTGTTTTCTTCACTTCTGTTTCATTTATTTCTGCTTTGATCTTTATGATTTCTTTCTGTCTAGTGACTTTAGGTTTTCTTTGTTCTTTTCTCTCTAGTTGCTTTAAGTGTAGGGTTAGATTGTTTATTTGAGATTTTTCTTGTTTCTTGAGATGAGATTGAATTGATATAGACTTCTCTCTTACAACTGCTTTTGCTGCGTCCCATAGGTTTTGTGTCATTGTGTTTTCATTGTCATTTGTTTCTATGTATTTTAAAATTTCTTCTTTGATTTCTTCAGTGATCTCTTGGTTATTTAGTAGCACCCTGTTTAGCCTCCATATATTTGTGGGTTTTACAGTTCTTTTCCCTGTCATTGATTTCCATCCTCACAGCGTTTTGGTCAGAAAAGATGCTTGATACGATTTCAGTTTTCTTAAATTTTCCAAGGCTTGATTTGTGACCCAAGATATCATCTATCCTGTAGAATGTTCCGTGTGCACTTGAGAAGAAAGTGTATTCTGCCACTTTTGATTGGAATGTTCTATAAATATCAATTGAATCTATCTGGTCTATTGTGTTATTTAAAGCTGTATTTCCGTATTTATTTTCTGTTTGGATGATCTGCTCATTGGTGTAAGTGGGGTGATAAATTCCCCTACTTTTATTGTGTTACTGTCAGTTTCCCCTTTCCTGGTTGTTACCATTTGCCTTATGTATTGAGGTGCTCCTATGTTGGGTGCATAAACATTTATAATTGTTATATCTTCTTCTTGGATTGATCCCTTGATCATTATGTAGTGTCCTTCCTTATCTCTTGTAACAGTCTTTATTTTAAAGTGTATTTTAGGGTCTTCCCTGGTGGCGCAGGGGTTGAGAGTCTGCCTGCCGATGCAGGGGACACGGGTTCGTGCCCCGGTCTGGGAAGATCCCACATGCCACGAAGCGGCTGGACCCGTGAGCCATGGCGGCTGAGCCTGCACGTCTGGAGCCTGTGCTCTGCAATGGGAGAGGCCACAGCAGTGAGAGGCCCGCGTACAGAGGAAAAAAAAAAGTGTATTTTATCTGATACAAGTATTGCTACTGCAGCTTTCTTTTGATTTCCATTTGCATGGAATATCTTTTTCCATCCCTTCACTTTCAGTCTGTATGTGTCCCTGGGTCTGAAGTGGGTCTCTTGTAGACAGCATATATATGGGTCTTGTTTTTGTATCCATTCAGCCAGTCTGTGTCTAGTGGTTGGGGCATTTAATCCATTTACATTCAAGGTTATTATTGATATGCATGTTCCCATTACCATTTTCTTAATTGTTTGGGTTTGTTTTTGTGGGTCTTTTTTTTGTCTTGTGTTTCCTGCTTAGAGAAGTTTCTTTAGCATTAGTTGTAAAGCTGGTTTGGTGGTGCTGAATTGTCTTACCTTTTGTTTGTCTGAAAAGCTTTTGACTTCTCCATTCAATCGGAATGAGATCCTTGCTGAGAGTAATCTTGGTTGTAGGTTTTTCTCTTTCATCACTTTAAGTATATCCTGCCACTCCCTTCTGGCCTGCAGAGTTTCCACTTAAAAATCAGCTGATAACCTTATGGGGCTTCCTTTGTATGTTATTTTTTGTTTTTCCCTTGCTGCTTTTAATATTTTTTCTTTGAATTTAATTTTTGTTAGTTTGGTTAATATGTGTCTTGGTGTGTTTCTCCTAGGGTTTATCCTGTATGGGACTCCCTGTGCTTCCTGAAGTTGGGTCACTCTTTTTTTCCCCATGTTAAGGAAGTTTTCCACTATAATCTCTTCAAGTATTTTCTTAGACCGTTTCTTTTTCTCTTCTTCTTCTGGGGCCTGTATATTCCAAATGTTGGTGCATTTAGTATTGTCCCAGAGGTCTCTGAGATTGTCTTCAATTCTTTTCATTCTTTTTGCTGTATTCTGCTCCTTGGCAGTTATTTCCACCGTTTTGTCTTCCAGCTCACTTACTCGTTCTTCCACCTCCGTTATTCTGTTATTGATTCCTTCTAGTGTATTTTTTGGTTCAGTTATTGTGTCGTTCATCTCTGTTTGTCTGTTCTTTTAGATCTTTGTTAAACATTTCTTGTATTTTCTCAATTGGTGCTTCCATTCTATTTCTGAGGCTCTGGATCATCTTTACTATAATTACTCTGAATTCTTTTTCAAGTAGATTGCCTATTTCCTCTTCATTTATTTGGTCTTGTAGGTTTTTACCTTGCTCCCGCATCTGTGACATATTTTTTTGCTGTCTTTCTTTTTTTTTTTTTTTATGAGTGGGATTGTGTTCCTGGTTTACTAGTTGTTTGGCCTGAAGCTTTCAACACTGGAGTTTGCAGGCTCTTGGGTAGAGCTGGGTCTTGGTGCTGAGGTGAGGAAATCTGTGAGACTTCACTCTGATGAATATTCGCTGGGGTCTGAGGTTCTCTGTTAGTCCAGTGGTTTGGACTCAGAGCTCTCACTGCAGGAGCTTTCGCCTGACCCTGGGCTCTTGAATCAAGATCCTGCAAGCTGTGTGGGGCAGCAAGAAAAAAAAAAAAGAAAAGAAAATACAAAGTAAAACTTGGACTAGGAAACTAACAGATATGTTAGAAAGAATGTAAAAATAAAAATATAGATGAATCAACAAGTGGAAGGTGCATCAGTACACTAGTGAAAAAGAGGAGGAGGGAGAAGAAAAAAAAGTGTGGGGGTGGGGAGGCCTTGGCTGTGGAGGGCGGGGCCTAAGCAGGGTGAGGTTTGGGTGGTGGGCAGGGCCTATGCTTAGGACCCACAGGGCTGGAAAAGGCCCTGGGGGCTGTGGGGGGTGGGGCTTAAGCTCAAGGAACAGAAGGGCCTCAGGTGTGCCCCCCACTCCTGGTCTCAGAGGGCCGGGGACCTCACCTGGGAGCCCAGCAGGCTTCCTGGCCTCGAGTGGGTGGGGCAAACGCCCTCCTCTCCTCTCCTGCTCCTCTGGTCTGGGGTCTGGGAGGGCCCCTCCCGCCTGCCTCTCCTGATCTCCTCAGCCTCCCTCCTACGCCCCCAGGACCAGTGTGGATGGTGGAGGGGGGCTTGGTGGGCAGGAGATCTGCCTGGGAGCTCAGCAGGTTCCCTGGGCCTGAGTGGGCGGGGCAATAGCCCTCCGCTCCTCTGCCGCTCCTCCCAGATGGCCCCTCCCACTTGCCTCTCCTGTTCTCCCCTTGCCCTCCTTCCTGTGCCCCCAGGACCCATACGGCCTGGATGGGGCTTTGGAGGCAGGGGGAACCGGCTTGGGAGGTCAGCAAGCTCCTTGGCCCGAGTGGGCCAGGCGATCACCCTCTGCTCCTCTCCTGCTCTTCCCGGAGAGTCCCTCCCACTTGCCTCTCCTGATCTTACCGGCCTCAGGGGCTCCAATCTTGTCTGGCCTCCACTTCTCTTCCCCCTCGGTCCTACTACATCCTACTGGTTCACTCTGGGGTTCCTCCCATCTCCTTGGGGGTCAGAGTTTTCCACCAGTGGCCAGCAGGTGCCCTAGTTGTGGGGAGACACTAACTCGGCATCTTCCCACACTGCCGTCTTGACTCCTCCCACATATTTCTTTATATCCAGTTTTTACTGTTTATCCAATATTCATAACTAGTAGAAATGACCTGCTACTCAATGTTTATTAATTATAACATTATAAGCATGATTCATGTTATTATACTTTTGAAAACATTTTTATTGGCTATATACTTTAGAACATAGATGTACTTTAATTTCCACACTTGAGCAGGGAAGTTTTAGATATACAGGTTTCCCAAGATCAAACTGAAAACTCAGAGTATCAGGCTTTTACTTAGTGTTGGATATTTATCTTGTTTCAGTCATTTCACTGTTATGATGAATATCTTTGTGCATGAAGTTTTTCATGCATTAGAATTATTTCTTCAGGCTGGATTCCCAGTAGTGGAATTACTAGATTCCAAGCTATAAACATTTTTAAGGCTTTAGATTCTCACTGTCAAATTTCCTTCCAAAAGTTATGGCATATTTGCTCAACAGAGGGGAACAAGGGGTCAAAATATGTTTGGTACACCCTTGGGAAAGAGTGGGATGAGGTAGTCCACACAGCTCATCTCAGTAGTGAAGCACACACATATAAACAGCACAAAATCTTTGCATTTCCTCCTTTGTCCACTTATGATGCCAGCTCATTTGGTCATTATGATAATAGCCAGTCCCAGACTTTACCTGCTATGTGGGGTCCTGCCAATCATGATTCAGGAAACACTTACCATGTACTTGGATTACCCAAAAACACACAGTTAGGGGTAATTCTGAGTGGCAGCTCCCAGTTTAGCAAAACTCTGAAATGTTCCAAACAGGAGGTTGGTGGTAATCCCTGAGCCTTGTCACCATTGGAGCCCCTCCCTCAGGGTCCCCTGTCTTTCCCGAACTCCACAGGTGGGACCAGACCCATGAAGATGATGTATCAGGGACATGGAGAGAGGGGTGCTCAGTGGGACCTGACTGTCTCTGGAGCCATCTCTCCTTGACCCATAAGGCATTTATGATGTATCTGTCATTTTACTTAACAGTGTATCTCCTTTCACATGTGGTATTTTGCTTTAAGCAAACTTATAAGACAGAACAGGCTTGAGCAAGCTTGAAGGGGAAAAATGAGTCCTCATTCCCAAATGAGGGACCGTATCCTTTACCATTCCACAGCGGTCAGGCAAGGGGTCACTTGACTAGAAATCCCCCAGGGTCCATAAATGGATAGAAAAGGGGGCTGTGTCTCAAACACACTGAAGCCCAATCCATGGCTTTATTATGTGAGGTGTGTGTGTGTGTGTGTGTGTGTGTGTGTGTGTTGGTTTACTGTTCCAGAAATAACAGCTCCTGGTTTTTTCTTATCAGTTTTCAGGGATGGTACACCCTATAGTGGTTATGGGGGTGACGGTGAAGGTTGTTGCATGCAGGGTCCTCATGGATAAGCTGAAGATTTGTGGGCATCCCCATCCATAGGCACTCAGGACCATAAGGCAACCCTTTGAGGGGATCCTAGAAACCTTCTAAAGGACTGACGCCTTGAACAAATCTTTGGACCAACCAAGTCCACCTCCCTGATGGAACCCTGTTTACTGAATATTGCAACTGCCTTGGAAATTTTCCTTAGAATTTTATTGATGCATCTGCATGAAATGTCACAGAAGAAAGCACCCCAAAGATAAATATATTGTAGGAAAGAGCTTCTTCTTTAGTGTTTGAGATATTTGAATTCTGATTCATCTGTCTGGCTCTCAGGGGTTTCCACATCTGAAGTGGGAACACGATGCTTAGCTTATAAGGTTGTTCTGAGATTATAATGACCCTTACTGATGCATCGGGCACAGTGCCTGCCCACAGTTTGTGTTCTATGTGCTAGTTCCCCTCTTTCCTGCCAGGAGAGAAGTGCCTTCGGTGGTGGGTCCCAATCTGAGACCTTCCTGGACAAGCCATCAAGACAGAGTTCCTGGAGCTTTGCTCCCACCTGCTTCCATCTGGCTTGAGTGATGGATGTACCTCTGGGAATCTGCTTTTACTCTACCACCTCCTCCTATTTCATTAAGCAGTGGTTCTCAAAGTGTGGTCCCTGGACCAAGAACATCAGCATCACCTGGGAAGTTAGAGATGCAACTTCTCAGACCTTACCCTGAACTACTGAATCAGAAACTCTAGGGCTGGGGCCCAGCAATCTGTGTTTGAACAAACCTTACAGGTGATTCTGAGGTAGACTGAAGTTTGAAACCATTGGTCAAAGGATGCCAAACTCTCGTTAATATTACCTACTTTCACATTTGGTCTGCTGTCTGGGCACAGTCCACCTGCCTTGAGACTGTGAAATTAGCTGAACTCTCTACCCGTGTCTCCAGCAGAGGCAGACCCAGTAGTGGAGTCTTTATCTTGTCTCAGTGGCAGTGGTTCTTCTCACCTGTTGGTGCCCGGGCACACCTGTAGTCCTCAGCACTTGGCAGGGCCTCAGCATGTGGGGGAGGAAGCCTTGCTCTTAGCTCTCCTACAGCCCTGCATCTGGATTATGGGGTGTATAAACTTTATTGTAGTTTTTCTTTCACTTTGTATTTTACCTCCTGTCCGTCCTTGAAATGATGCTGTTCTGCCAAAGTGGATAGAAAAAATAAATCCTTCAAATGTTACCGGAACCACTTCAATAGTCTTGAGTGTTTTTCCTGATCAGAGGTTCAGAGCATATGCCAACCTTTTCTTCATTTTCCACTTCCAAAGTTCTGTCACCTCTTTAGTAATTAGGGGGAAATTCTCACCATGTCAAGCAGGGCACCCAGAGTCGCTATAACCGTAATCTTTGAAGTCAGGATCTGAATATTACCATCAAATCCTCATTCCCAGCACAGGCTCAGCATGCTGAGGGTTACTTGACAAATATCCATCGAATGGACAGGCTCAGTGCGTTTCTGGCCTCTACAGAGCCTGCAGGTCCGGCTTGATCAATTGCTGGCATATTTTGAATGTTATTGAATTAAGACTTCCTTGAGTAGGCTTGTATTTATCTTGCAAGGAGCTCTGCCAAGATGAAATTAGATTTTATAAGGTCCTGGATGGTTGCGGGAGCCATAGCAAGGCTTTAATATTTCAGAGAGCAGTTATGTTGGGCTTGATCTCAAGTTCAAGGAAAATATGCAGTATCTCCTTTGTGTGGTATTTGGTTGGGGGTTTTCAAGCATGATGGTGAGAGGCCTCAGACATTACCCTGATTTTAACAGTTGTTTTGGGTTTGGCCAGAAGTGGAAATGACTCAGTGGTCCAAACAGAAATTGCTGTGGGAGGGATGTCTGCTTTCCAAACATAGGAACTTGGTGCTTGCTGTACCCTGTCCCAGGGTGCTTGCCAAGATCTTCCCAGGACGTATTTCTTTATAGCATTTGCTAAGAGGCAGTATAGTGCAGTAGCTAAGCACGCAGACTCCAGAGCCAGACTGCTTGGGTTAGGGCGCTGCCTCCGCCTCTGTCTAGCTGTGTGACCCTAGGTGCGTAATCAATCCCTTTGCTACCCCGGTGTCTTCAGGCAGTAAAATGGAGTTAATAGTACTGACTTTATGGAGTTGTTGAAAGGATTAAAATAATTCATACATGGAAAGTGCTTTGAACACTTTGAACGTCTCTTGACACAAAGAAAGCCCTCAATCATTGTTGGCTGTTACTATTATCATTCAGGTTCAGTTCCAAAACCACCTGTTCTGAGAGTCCTTTACTGACCACTTAATCCAAAACAGGTATCCCCAGCTCAGTTTAATCTTTATTACACCACTGCATTATGGTCCTCGTGACGCTGGCACGACCTGATATGAGAACTTGTCCTGTTTATTTCATGTCTCACCAACCCCAGAAATAAGCTCCATGATATCAGGGGTTGTGTCTTGGTCACTGCTGAATCCTCAGCACCTGGAATACTGCTGAGATCACAATAAGCATTCAGTCAAAACGTGTTGAATGAATTATGGGTTCCAGAGCTAGTCTACTTCTGACCAAACTCAGAGCTATAGTTCTCCCGCAGTGTGGAGAGGCAGGGCACGATCTAGGGCTCACACACCCCTTGGAGACCAGCTCTTATCCTGCAGTTCTGGAGAGCCTGAGCTGCACTTTGGGGAACTTTGGAGCCTGGTTCATTCCAGCATCTTCTAAGGCCTGAGAAGTGTGCAGTGCTCAGCAGGAGCACGGTGCAATGGGGTGTCTCCACAGACTAAAATGACTTGGTATTTCTAGCCCTCCAAGGACTGAAAATAGAATGAGAAGTTTATGTTTATTTTGAGTCACTCAGACTCAAGGAGATGGATGCAGACTGGCCATGCTGCTCATCCTGACTACTCCTATGGATGCCTGGTCACTCCTGCCATGAGGTTTTGCTAGTCCAGGTCCTGGCACAGTTCACAGGGAGCCTTCAAGTGAGAAAAATCTTACTTCTTCTTTTCCAGGCTTGGCCAAGGGTGCATAACATTTGGATGCCCAAATCTGTAACTTGCAGCGTTGGGCTTCTCTATTTTATATGCAGATGCATTCATTAGGATGCAGCCAGTCTGGGAACACTCAACCAAGACCCTGTTGGGGTCAAGCACTTGATGACTAAAAGCTGTGCTTGTCCACGTGGTTCTGGGGTGGTGTATTTTTCAGTCCTTCCGTATTAATCAGGACAGAATAGGCTGTGCTGCAGAAACAAACAATCCTGATTAAGTCTCAGTGACTTAAATGCAAGAGGAGTTTATTGCTCTTGCCATGTGTGTGGGATTCTCTAGGGCAGCTGTCGTCCAAGTGGTGACTCAGCGAATCAGGCTGCTCTCGGTATGAGGCCTCCCCCGGATCACTGCAGGAGGAGAGGAGAGACTCTGGAATTGTACACAGATCTTCCCCTGTTCAGCTCTGAAGTGATGTGCTTCCCCTCTGCTTCTCTTTCATTGGTTAGAACTGGTCACACGGCCCAGCTACCTGCAAGGGCCTGCAAAGTGTGATCTTCCATGTACGCAGGAAGGGGAGACGAAGTGGGTGTTGGTGAATGCCCTGATTCACCAACCATGTTTCCTGCACCTCCCGAGTGAAAATGACTTCGTTATGCAGAAAGACTGAGACTACTCACTTTGCACCTACTGTTTGAAGGGACATTCCCCCAGCATTAAAAAGATAAATACGTTCTATGCCAAGATTGTAGCACAACTTGAATCTTCACTGTCTAAAGAAAAAAATAAAGTCACACATTTAATATTTAGTGGGGGTACCCTCATGGTAGCACAGCTGTTAGACTGTGACCCACTAATGCATAGGATTTGGATAGAAGAAGAAAGTAATATTTCAAGGACTTGGGACATGTAAGCAGTGACTCAGAGACAGGAATGATTATGAATAGTACCATTAGCATGAAATTAGCTGCTCAGACGTGAGAGTCTTTGAGGGAGAGGCTAACTACCCAGAAGACTTATTCCCTAACTTCGCAGGATTGGTAATGATATAAAGAGATGAAATATTCAGGTCCTTGAATAGAGGTACCCAGGCATTTGTTAATTTCTTCAAGGAAGCTGTGTGGATGCCTGCTCTAGGCCGGGTATTGAACTAGAAAGGGATGTGTATGTAAGTAAGACATGGTTCAAGCCTTCAGAAAACTCACGGTCTAGTGGGGGATACCGATTAACAAAATAATAATGTCTGTACAACACGGGAATTGTGATAGAGAGGCATGCTCAAGGTGAAGTGGTGGCTTGTGAGGTCAGAAAAGGCAGGAGGAAGTATTTAAACTTACTCTGGAAGAATGGGTAAGCATTAACCAGGTAGAGAAGGGAGCAGGAGCATTCCAGAACACTGTTTAAAGGCACAGAGTTGTAAAGCAGTAAGGCATGTTTTGGATTGGAGAATACACATATAAATAAATAAATAAAGTATGATTGGAGAATGGAATGGGGATGGCGGGGCACGTGATGTGCCTGGAGTGGTCATCTGGGCCGGGTCACAGGGAGTCTTGTTTGCCATGTTAAGGAGCTTGGGTTTTATCTTGAGGATAATAAGGTGCCTTTGAAGAGTTTTAAGCTGGAAGCATAAGGCAATAATGATTCAGTTTTCTTTGATAGCTGGCAGGAGGATTGGGTTAGAAATGACGAGACTAGAAGCAGGGAGACTGGTGGGGAGACTGATGGGGAAACTGATGAACTGGCCCAGGTGAGAAATGGTGGGATCTGCACTAGGACAGTGACCCCTGGAGATGAAGACGAGACCTAGTGAGTCTGGCATTGTTGCAGCAGAGACAAAGGAACAGCACATTGTACTTTTGATGTTGCTCAGATTAGGGGTACAAAAGAGGGTGTGGTGAAGGTAGGATCCATCGAGAACTATATGATGTTTCTAACTCTGGTCTTGCCAGATGTAGCAGATGCTATTGGTGCCTTGTCCAGAGCCCATTTATCACGCTGGGTTGCCCACCCCCTAACTGCTGGGAGTGTAGGCTGCTGAAAGCTCACAGTTGTACTCCTTCTCCAGAGAATTGTCTTCCTTTGATAGGAGCTGCCTGGCTCTGGTGCATGCACGTGTCTTATCCTGGGGAAGCCCACAGCCGGTGATGGATGCATATGGGAGCACAAAAGTTGGACCTAAAGGGTGCACAACATTGTGTTGTCGTTTGTCTCCAGAGCCTCTGTGGTCAAATCAAAGCTAGACTTTACCTGAGACCCCCATCCTTGCTTGGTTCCTTTCTCTGCCTTAGCCTGCTTCCCTCCCTCCCTTGTTTCTGACAGCACTCCCTTAATATGGCACGTGCAGCAGAATCCTTGTCTCAGGCTCTGCATCAAGAGAAACCAGTCTGAGATACCAGGAAATGGTGGAGATGGAAGTTAATAAATGATTGGAAAATAAAACCCCCAAACTGCTACCCATCTGAGGAATGAGAATTAGAAAACATAGTCTGAGAACAAATGATGCAGTGGAACTGAGGACAGACACCCTCATCGTCTTGCCCAGCTTTGAACGAGAATCCGAATTCTTCAAAGTGTGTGTGTACGTGCTGCCCTTAGGGATCTGGGCCACAGCTGCTGAGTTCCAGGCCCCTTCTGATGCTCATCTATCTACAAAGCAGATGTGGCAGGTGGTGGAAAGTAGAGTGAGGGTCTGAAGTGTTCTCTTGTTTCAGTAGAGCAGCCTTGGCAATAAACCTGTGGTGGCTGGACCCCAGTCGCCTCATCTGGAAAGAGAAAGGTTGGGACCAAATAACTGCAACTTCTCCAGACCTTGCTTCAGCTTTGGAATGGAATTGCAAATACCAATAACATCTATCTCTTTTTTTTTTTTTTTTTGCCTGGGTGGCCCTGAAGGCTGTGGGCTGCAGAAATAGATAAAATGTGTCCCTGGCACACTCCCTTCCTTTCTAAGCCACCTTTACAAAGCCTGTGGCTCCCTCCTGTCCCCTTTATGCTGAAAAACACTACTCATGTGGGTAGAAGTCATTTTTAGCCTCTGCGTCTGGGTCGAAGGCTCCGAGCCCAGTTTCCCCACTGTTTTGTTGTCTCCTGTTCAAAGTGGCCCCCACCATGCTGAGGAGCAGCCTGGCCAGGAGGAGGCCAGGCCAGTGCTGTGGGTGGCCTTGCAGTTACCCTCTTCCCAGTGAACAAGCATCAGGTCACTGGCACACAGAACAATACTAAGAGGGGCTGGCTGGGAGTTTTATTTTTGACTTCCCCTTCCAAAAAGCTTTGCTTCATTTTGGCGTGGGGACAAAAGGCAACTACCCCCTTCTGCAAACACTATAAAACCATATCCAGACCAAACCTCCCTTAGTGCTTTAATCAGGCAGCTGAAAGGTACCAGGTCCAGGTTGATGCTGGGGGCTTGTGTGCAAGGATGAAAATGCTCCAGGTTATCTTATACCCTGTGGGTTGTTGTGACTTGTCATTTTAGCTCCTGGTATTATGGATGGCCTAGGGGAGGGAGTACGAGAGGAAGCGGGGGAAGAGAGTGGTCAGAGAGAGGGAAGCAGGAGAAGGAGAGATAGTGGGAGGAGATGATAGAGACAGGGAGAACAGTAAAGAAAGCCATTGAGGGACAGGGAGAGAGGGAGAGAGAGATTAAAGAGAGGGAATTAAAAAGAGAGAATTAGAATCAGAGAGGCAAAGACATACAGAGAAGGAAAAGGGACAGGAGAGAAGAAAAGTGAGGAGAAGAAGAGAAAAGAAGGGAGAGTTAGAGAGAAAGGTAGAGATGTGGATGAATTAAAAATAGTGGAGGATTCTTGCTCGTTGCGAAGAATTTTGGAAGAGGAGGGTCACGGGCTGAGGCACAGTTGCATTGAGGAAGGGTAGTTATGAGTGAGCAAAACTGATGAAAAACTCTGAAAAACCATTTTGGCAGGCCCAGGATTGGGGGAAATGAGGGATATATGAGGCCAGGCTGGGTTTTAGGCCCAGGGCACACTGGCTCTTCCCAGGACCCTGGTCTCCCCAGCACACCCCCATCTGCCCAGGCACTGGCCAGTATTCCTGCAGCTGCCTTCCTTTAAAAGGAGGGGGCCTTAGGATCATGACCTTCTTTCCGACTCTCTGCTGAGTGCAGTAGGAAAGGGGATGCTGTAGGGGGATCTACAGACACTTAGGGCACAGGGTTCTGCCTCTGTCCCCTGCCAGCTGTGCAGGCTTTGGCAAAGCCTGACCTTTCTGAGCCTCAGTTCTGTCGTATGTAAAATGGTGATGACAGTGATACTGACGGAACTGTGTTTCTGTCCAGTGTAGGAGGGTCCCTAGTGCATTGCTTTCTCCCCTTCCCCATGACACTTCCCAGTAGAGTTCCCCGAGTGACTGTGGAGTTTGGGGTTTCTTCCTGACACAGCTTAACCCCCTGGTCTCTCAGGAATAAGGTTCCAGAAATAAGGGAAAGTACTAGGTTGTGGCCTCCAGCCAGGCATAGAGGCACCGCTCTGGTAACTATGAAGACCTAGTCAGTTGGGTTTGGCTCTTGTGAGGGGGCAGGGTTGTGACAGCGTTTCACGCCCAGAAGATAATGCCGCAGCTCGTTCAGCCCACGTTGGGCCCCTGTAAGCCTTGCACACTTAGATGTTTTGGGTAATGGGCATGTTAATGAGCTTGGTGGTCAGTTTGAAGCTGGGGAGCCATGTCCACCAGGTTCTGCTCAGCCAGGGCAAGAGGAAGTGCAGCCCTGAGGTCCTATCCACTGGCCATGAAATAAAATCAACGGAACAACTGCGTTCCCCAGGCTGCAATCAGAGATGGTTTTTTTTCTTCAGCTCTTTTCATTGCCATTTTGGCCCTTTGGATTATCATCCCCCAGTTCCAGTTCTTCTGCCCTGACGTGGGGATTCTTATAGTCATGGGACTGCCTGCCCTGGGTGAATGTCAGGCTGAGGCCAGAGACTTGGCATTGCCGGAGAACACAACGCACGGTCCCATTTAATCTGTTGAAATTGATCAAAGGAATGGCTCCAGACCAACATGTGAGTTGCTTTCCTAATACCACCGTTTACCAAACCCCACCCAGGGGCCAGGCTCCACTGCACAGACATCTCCTCCTATCCTCACCACCCCCCACCTCCCGCCCCAAGGATAACAGGAATACAGTGTTCTGTGTTTCAGTGCAGATGTGAGAAAGCTCAGAGAGGTGAAGACTTTGCTTACAAATGGTGGAGCCAGGTTGGAATGGGGGCCAGTCCCCCAGACTCATGGACCCCAAGCTCCCAGGAGGACCATGGATGGGATGCTGGATGGAGGACTCTTGTAGGTGAGGGAAACGCAGCCTGAGTCAATGTGGATGGACAGAAAAAAGCTCCCCTTGCCTTTGGCAGGGGTCAGAATAGTGGCAGAAGGCTCCCTCTGCTGAGGTTAGAAGAGGTAAGGATCCTAGTCATCGCTACCCTGCTAGTACTGAACATTTGATTGGAAATATGCCCCCAGAGGGAGTGGGGCAAAACTTCAGACTGAGATGGCTTTGGTCATAGAACTCTAGAAATTTAGTTTCAGTTGTTTCATCTTAGTAATTAAGGGTTTGAAAGGAACGGACAGGCTTTCCCTTGCTTTGCAAATGACCCACGCACACACGTGCGCACACTTACATCACCACCTGGAGCTTCAGAGAGAGCCAGGCCACACTACTGGACAGCTTGGGAGGCCTCCTTGACTCCATTCCCTAATTGCTTCCAGGGACCCAGGCAAGCAGACACCACCTGGGCATTGTAGCTGTCATCTCACAAGGAAGGAGGAGGGACAGTATCCTTTGAGAAGATGCTTCATTTTCTGTGCCTTTTCTCCTGCCTGCGCTGCTGGGTCTCTGCTGGGGCTGGAGAGATTAAGGGATGGTTGTGTTCCTGCATTCCCTTGGGCTGTATTATGTGCCCAGGCG
This sequence comes from Neophocaena asiaeorientalis asiaeorientalis, assembly GCF_003031525.2. Lineage (NCBI taxonomy): Eukaryota > Metazoa > Chordata > Mammalia > Artiodactyla > Phocoenidae > Neophocaena > Neophocaena asiaeorientalis. The sequence goes on from NW_020173401.1 coordinate 131,244, forward strand.
CTTGGATTGGGCTGCTCTAGAGCACTGATCAGTTTCCAGTACAAGGATCTGTTTCCAAGGCCGTCTTCACCACTACATTGTCAACTCCCACTGAGCCCGGGGCCAAGGCGGATTCACTGTTCTCTCTGAGCACAGAATCTTCTGCTGGAGAAGCTGGAAAGAAGGCATTGAGGACAGAGTCAGAAAATAGCATTGCCCTGGCAGCCTTACCACAACTCCAGATTTGCCTTTCGTCTGCAGATGCAGAAATCCAGACCTACCAATGAACCAGAATTCCAGGAATTCCTAAGAAGCCAGGGAGCTGGGCTAGCAAGTAATGTGTGTGTTTTGCCATAAGAAATAGAATAGGTCAGACCAGCGTCCTAGCTCCCTGTGAACAAATCTGCATTGGATACCCAAGGCATTGGTTCTCACACTTGAAAGAGCATCAGAATCACTGGGAAGGCTTGTTAAAACACAGAGGGCTGGGCCCTATTCCTGAAGTTCTTCTGATTCAGTAAATCTGGGGTGGAGCCTGTGAATTTGCATTTCCATTATGTTCCCAGGGGATGCTGATGCTGTGGGTCCAGGGACCCCAACTTTGAGAACCATTGTGCTAGGTCAATATGAATGTATTACATGGAGAGGGAAACATGGCTCCAGTGGTCCCCAAACGCTGGGGATCTACAGGGCTATCTGGGTCATTATATACCACACTGCTTCCATTTTTCCTTCTCTTGTCATCTTCTTATAAAAATAACCGAACCAAAAGAAAAAATATCCACAACAACAAAAATGATCCAACAATAGCAATAATAACCACCACTACACACGCAAAAGAAAGACAAAAAAAAATGTATCCTCAGTGTTGTGAAATGGTTTTGCACGATGTCCTTAGTTGGAAATGACCCTAGTTCCGGACAGCAGGGAACTCTGGCTTGGTCTAGGTGGAACAGAGTTTGCCAGCAAGATCCCCAGCCCAAGGGCAGGAGGCAGATCAGGTGATGGCTCTGCTCAGAGGAAAGCATGCCAGGAAGTTGGTGTGAGGATGAGCCATCCTCCCCACCTGTTCTCTCCTCAGCACAGCTGTCTCCTAAGGCATGGACGCCTCACCATCTGTGCTTTTAACGTGCGAAACACATTTTTAAATATACTATTTAATTAAAAATGATATTTGTCAGCTCACTGCTGCGCCAACTCCCTTCCCACAGTTGTATTGCTGCCGGAGCTATCGTGCAACCGGAGAAGAAGTCAGCTTTCCAGGGAGCAGAGGTTGGGCAGTGGCGTGGAAGTTCAAGGCAAAGCCTCAAAGCTTTTTAGAGCCAGTGGTCAGACCCTTGTGTTGTCCCTGGAGATCTGGAACCCTCCGGAGGTCAGGGTTAGACAGTCTAAGGTACTGATGTTTCTGGAAGGGCTGGGCACCTTTTAACCCTCCATGAACTTTTCCACCCTTTCTCCCACTTGCAGATCAGACCATGTAAATATTAATCCATCAGTATGTCTACCTAAAAAATCCTAATAATTTGCAAACTACACACCCCTGCCTAGAAGCTGCCTGGGTACCTTGGGTCTCATAGCTGGCATGTACCTTCTTTCAAAGTCTAAATGATACTTCTGTTGGGCTTGTTTGCTTCCCTTCATTGTGGAAGTTTGGAAGATTTTTCACAGCCTCTTCCTGCTGTGCTGTGAATTCATGCCTGCTCAGCTGGCACCGCTTTCCCATGGTGAGGAGTCTAGGGGTGTCATTGGGGCTTTCAGCTCTGTTGTCAGCTTTGAAATAAATTGTAACCATGTTTTGTGGCAAAAGGGAAGAGGTGAGGGAAGGAGGAAGAGAGGGAGAGAGAGAGAAAGAGAGAGCGGCCTAATTCTAGATGGATATGTTTTCTGATCAGTCTCTAGAAAAATCTTCCCTGTTCATTGTGTGCCCCAAACCCAGGACTGTAAATGGATTTTTTTCAAAATTTTTGCTTTCAGTCTAGCTTGTGGTTTGAAGGCAGAAGGACCACCAGGTGGGGCTAGAGAGAGGCTTGTTTTGGATGAGGCAGTAGCGAACTGACTGACTTAGAAAACAATTAGTCTTGAAAAAGAGTTTACTTTTCATATCTTAAAATGAAAGTTAAGACCTAGTGCAGTCTTTGCAGTTCATGGTTCTTCTGTAGAAAGGTCATATGCTTTTAGTAGTGCCAAGCATTGTCCCTTCAACCTCAAACCAACTGTAGGCAACTTCCTTTTCTACTCCCCCCACCTTCTTCTCTCCCTCCTTCCCTCCCCCTCCCCCACTCTGATTTGAGGATTCACGTGTCTGTGTCATAAAGCACTTTTCAGAGGCTCCATGGACTCAAATGAAAGGGCAGAGCTGCTCAGCCTCTCATGTCAGATCTCACTGCTCTGGACCAAATAGCATTATTAGTTTGGAGAAATTCCTTCAGTAAACTTCCACTGAATATTTGTGTAGCACTTTCTAGGGATTACTAATAGTTCTCAGATTAATCTGACAGTTTCATCTCACTTGTGATCTGTCCTTCTCAGTGCATTATTTGGAACTCCTCGTCCTTACTCGAAAGCGTATGAGATAGTTTTACCAGTCATACTTTTTAAGACAAACATTTTCAAGTTCGGAGTGCACAGATGATAAATACATAATGCTCTACATTTTTAGATTAATTGGTAATTAATTTTTGCAAAGAGCTTTGGAGATAAAAAGTGTTGTGCGCTATCATGTCAAATTAGTGTTGATTGCAAAGATTTTTTTTTTTTTTTTGCGGTACGCGGGCCTCTCACTGTTGTGGCCTCTCCCATTGCGGAGCACAGGCTCCGGACGCGCAGGCTCAGCGGCCATGGCTCACAGGCCCAGCCGCTCCGCAGCATGTGGGATCTTCCCAGACCGGGAGACGAACCCGTGTCCCCTGCATCGGCAGGCGGACTCTCAACCACTGCGCCACCAGGGAAGCCCGATTGCAAAGATTTTTAAGTTTAACACCATGTGAATGTTGGCTTTTTGAGACCTCTTATATTGTGTTTCTGGAACAAAAGGGCACTTCTTTGGAATCTTACATCAATTATTGGATAAATGAGAGAGGGTCAATGACCTCGACAAACACAGCAATCAGTCTGATAGCAAACACACACACACACACACACACACACACACACGTGCAGGCCTGATAAGAATTTTGACTGCATTGGGAAGGACATTCTGCATCACATCATGGGCAGACTGGAGTGAGGAAAAATGGTGATGAAAAGATGGGTCATTGTGGAGCCTGAAGATGTACTTTTTCTTGATTTCAAATTGAATGAATTGAACTGGGTGAATATGTTGATTCAGTCCTCAAAGGTCAAAAACAAAAACAAAACAAAACGAAACCAAGCAGGAGACGTGGGAAGGCAGAGAAGGCCTCAGGAAAGTACCCCATAAAGCAGTGACACAGACCTGGATGCCTGGTGGGGACAGCACAGACTGTGGAACCACCCAAATGTGGAGTCACTACTCACCCAGCTGCCTTTTGGTTATATAACCTTGGGAGTCTCAGTTTCCCCTCTGAAAGATGGGACAATAATACCTACCTCAGGGGTTGTTTTAAGCGACAAATGAGGTAAATAGTGCCTGGCAGGTGATGTTTTCCATAAGTGTTATCCTAGGTGTCATGATACCTAGGGACACCCAGAGAGGGTTCCCCAAGTTGTGCTGGGGATAAGGACCCTATAGGGTAAGAGTATTTGAGCCACGTTGAGCAATAAAGATAGCTCACATTTCATAAACAGCTCAAATAGCTCAATAAATTGCATCCAGCTTTGGGGTTACAGTACACCATCACTCTTGTTCTTTCATGGTATCCCTACAACCTCCTTGTGAGATCAAGGCAAGCAGTATTTTCCCAAAACCAGAAATGGGAAAGTTGAGTGATTTGCCTACTCAGATCTTTTGATTCTAAGCCCAGCGCGATTCTGCTGCATCTCCAAAGGTACCAGCAGGGAGCGAAAGGAAGGAAACCAATGTGGATCTTAGTTCTGGCACAAAGGAATCATTCCTCAGATGGAGAGAGGGAGGGAACCTCCACCTCCTCATTCCTGTGGGTCAAAGAGCTCATGTGCATGGGGTGTGTGTGGGCACAGTCATACACACTCACACTCACACACACCCCTGAAGATAACCTGACAGCTAGTTAAAAGCATCTGCCAAGTGCCTGCCTGTAATTCTTCAAAAAAGGAAGATGCCATTTCCAAACGCTAATCTTCACTTTTTTTTTTTTTTTTTTTTTTTTGAGAAAAAGGACAGTCTGATTTGGAGACTAGTAGGATGAGGGAAAGACTTGCTGGGCTAGTTCTAGAAGTGTGAACGTGGCATGCTTGTCTGGGTATTAAGGTACTGCAAATTTAATTTCTTCCCCACAGCTTTACATGAATGTCTTTCTGATGTATCCCTTCTCTTCTTATGAAATGAGAAGGCTGGCAAACGCAGAGGAGAGGACTTTTATTGTGTTAAAAGGAGCTTTATTTGAGACATGTTTCCATAACGACAGACTTTTTATATATAGAAACAACTCTACCTGCTTTTTAAAAAAAATTCTTTTGGAATCAAAGTCTGAGTCATTTTAAATCTGGTAAATTCTTAAGATACTCTGGGGGTACAGAGAAAGGGTCCACAAACACTTTCAAATCAGTGGGTTCATGGGCAATTGGGCTGCAAATTGCTTCACCAGTTCTCTGTGGATCCTCTGGCCTGACCCTGGGCAGCAACCTGCACCGAGAACGCTGGAGAGGATGCTGGCGGCTCCCCTGTCATATGCAGTTCCATCTCCCATCACCTCCTTATTCTCTCCTCCTCTCTCTTTCTCTTTCCTCACTTTCTTTTCTTCCCTCTGACTTAGCAGGTGAATAACATGCTGGGATCTTGGCCATAAATGGATCCCAAGCTTTGCTCCATGACCCAGTCATTTGGGTGGGCCGATGAAACTATAGATTCTGGGGCCTCACACTGCATACCCTGAATTAATTGAGGCCAGAGAACCTTCATTTCTAAGCTTCTCCCCAAGTGATTCTGAGCCCACCAGCCTGGCCTGAGTCCTGCTAACAGAATAAGGAACAAGGTTATAGGTCACACTGAGCACTGTTTGTGTGAGTGCATTGGACCCTTGTAATCACCCCAGGGACAGATGCAGAAGCTGAGGCTCAGGAAGCTTAAGTAATTTGCTCCAGGGTTAACTGTTTATTCGGTCATCTATTGATTGAACTACTGAATGATTTCTTCTTTCATCATGTTTTTTTTTGGGGGGGCATGCCCTAAAAAATACCTGGAAGAATACAGCACAGTAGCTCCCCTCAAAGTGACTATAACAAAGTGGATCACACAGCTCATTGCTGCTAGAACCAGGGCTCAAATCTCATATTCTGACTCCAGATCATGTGTTTTTAGAAAACCTTTCTCTTTTTTTTGAAGGAATTATAGACTCACAAGAAGCTGTAAAAATAGTACAGAGTTCCTGCATACCCATCACCCGGCTTCTCCCAAAGGTAAATTTTACAAAACTTATAGTGCTTTATAAAACCCAGGGAATTGACATTTGGCACAATAAAACTAACCAGACTCCAGGGCTTACTCAGACTTCACATTTTCTTTTTTTTTTTTAACATCTTTATTGGAGAATAATTGCTGTAAAATGGTGTGTTGGTTTCTGCTTTACAACAAAGTGAATCAGTTATACACATACATATGTTCCCATGTCTCTTCCCTCTTGCGTCTCCCTCCCTCCCACCCTCTCTATCCCACCCCTCTAGGTGGTCACAAACCACCTAGCTGATCTCCCTGTGCCATGCGGCTGCTTCCCACTAGCTATCTACCTTACGGTTTGGTAGTGTATATATGTCCATGCCTCTCTCTCACTTTGTCACAGCTTACCCTTCCCCCTCCCCGTACCCTCAAGTCCATTCTCTAGTAGGTCTCTGTCTTTATTCCCATCCTACGCCTAGGTTCTTCATGACATTTTTCTTTTCTCTTAGATTCCATATATATGTGTTAGTATATGGTATTTGTTTTTCTCCTTCTGACTTACTTCACTCTATATGACAGACTCCAGGTCCATCCACCTCACTACAAATAACTCAGTTTCGTTTCTTTTTATGGCTGAGTAATATTCCATTGTATATATGTGCCACATCTTCTTTATCCATTCATCTGTTGATGGACACTCAGGTTGCTTCCATGTCCTGGCTATTGTAAATAGAGCTGCAATGAAGATTTTGGTACATGACTCATTTTGAATTATGGTTTTCTCAGGGTATATGCCCAGTAGTGGGATTGCTGGGTCGTATGGTAGTTCTATTTTTAGTCTTTTAAGGAACCTCCATACTGTTCTAATTCTGTTTGCTAGTATTTTGTTGAGGATTTTTGCATCTATGTTCATCAGTGAAATTGGCCTGTAGTTTGCTTTCTTCATGACATCTTTGTCTGGTATTGGTATCAGGGTGAGGTTGCCGCATAGAGTGAGTTTGGGAGTGTTCCTCCCTCTGCTATATTTTGGAAGAGCTTGAGAAGGACAGCTGTTAGCTCTTCTCTAAATGTTTGATAGAATGCACCTGTGAAGCCATCTGATCCTGGGCTTTTGTTTGTTGGAAGATTTTTAATCACAATTTCAATTTCAGTGCTTGTGATTGGTCTGTTCATTTTTTCTATTTCTTCCTGGTTCAGTCTCAGCAGGTTGTGCATTTCTAAGAATTTGTCCGTTTCTTCCAGGTTGTCCATTTTATTGGCATAGAGTTGCTTGTAGTAATCTCTCATGATCTTTTTTATTTCTGCAGTGTCAGTTGTTACTTCTCCTTTTTCATTTCTTATTCTATTGATTGGAGTCTTCTCCCTTTTTTTCTTGATGAGTCTGGCTAGTGGTTTATCAATTTTGTTTATCTTCTCAAAGAACCAGCTTTTAGTTTTTTTGATCTTTGCTATCGTTTCCTTCGTTTATTTTCATTTATTTCTGATCTGATCTTTGATTTCTTTCCTTCTGCTAAATTTGGGGTTTGTTTATTCTTCTTTCTCTATTTGCTTTAGGTGCAAGGTTACGTTGTTTATTTGAAGTGTTTCCTGTTTCTTAAGGTAGGATTGTATTGCTATAAACTTCCCTCTTAGAACTGCTTTTGCTGCATCCCATAGGTTTCGGGTCGTCGAGTCTCCGTTGTCTTTTGTTTCTAGGTGTTTTTTGATTTCCTCTTTGATTTCATTAGTGATCATTTTGTTATTAAGTAGTATATTGTTTAGCCTCCATGTGTTTTTAGTTTTTACAGATCTTTTCCTGTAATTGATATCTAGTCTCATAGCATTGTGGTTGGAAAAGATACTTGATATGATTTCAGTTTCCTAAACTTACCAAGGCTAGATTTGTGATGCAAGATATGATCTATCCTGGAGAATGTTCCATGAGCACTTGAGAAAAATGTGTATTCTGTTGTTTTTGGATGGAATGTCCTATAAATATCAATTAAGTCCATCATGTTCAATGAATCATTTAAATCTTGTGTTTCCTTATTTATTTTAATTTTGGATGATCTGTCCATTGGTAAAAATGGGGTGCTAAAGTCCCCTACTATGATTGTGTTACTGTCCATTTCCCCTTTTACGACTCTTAGTATTTGCCTTATGTATTGAGGTGCTGTTATGTTGGGTGCATAAATATTTACAATTGTATCTTCTTTTTGGATCTATCCCATGATCATTATGTAGTGTCCTTCTTTGTCTCTTGTAATAGTCTTTATTTTAAAGTCTATTTTGTCTGATATGAGAATTGCTACTCCAGCTTTCTTCTGATTTCCATTTGCATGGGATATCTTTTTCCATCCCCTCACTTTCAGTCTGTATGTGTCTCTAGGTCTGAAGTGGGTCTCTTGTAGACAGCATATATACAGGTCTTGTTTTTGTTTCCATTCAGCCAGTCTGTGTCTTTTGGTGGGAGCATTTAATGCCTTTACATTTAAGGTAATTATTGATATGTATGTTCTCATTCCCGTTTACTTAATTGTTTTGGGTTTGTTATTGTAGGTCTTTTCTTTCTCTTGTGTTTCTTGCCTAGAGAAGTTCCTTTAGCATTTGTTGTAAAGCTTGTTTGGTGGTGCTGAACTCTCTCAGCTTTTGCTTGTCTGTAAAGGTTTTAATTTCTCCATCAAATCTGAATGAGATCCTTGCTGGGTAGAGTAATCTTGGTTACAGGTTTTTCTCCTTCATCACTTTAAATATGTCCTGCCACTCCCTTCTGGCTTGCAGAGCTTCTGTTGAAAGATCAGCTGTTAACCTTATGGGGATTCCCTTGTGTGTTATTTGTTTTTCCCTTGCTGCTTTTAATATGTTTTCTTTGTATTTAATTTTTGATAGTTTGATTAATATGTGTCTTGGCGTGTTTCACCTTGGATTTATCCAGTATGGGATACTCTGTGTGCTTCCTGGACTTGATTAACTATTTCCTTTCCCATATTAGGGAAGTTTTCAACTATAATCTCTTCAAATATTTTCTCAGTCCCTATAATAGGGACATTCGAATTATAGGGACCCCTATAATTCAAATGTTGGTGTGTTTAATGATGTCCCAGAGGTCTCTGAGAGTGTCGTCAGTTCTTTTCATTCTTTTTTCTTTATTCTGCTCTGCAGTAGTTATTTCCACTATTTTATCTTCCAGGTCACTTATCCGTTCTTCTGCCTCAGTTATTCTGCTATTGATCCCATCTAGAGTATTTTTAATTTCGTTTATTGTGTTGTTCATCATTGCTTGTTTCATCTTTAGTTCTTCTAGGTCCTTGTTAAATGTTTCTTGCATTTTGTCTATTCTTTTTCCAAGATTTTGGATAATCTTTACTATCATTATTCTGAATTCTTTTTCAGGTAGACTGCCTGTATCCTCTTCAGTTATTAGGTCTGCTCGGTTTTTACCTTGCTCCTTCATCTGCTGTGTGTTTTTCTGTCTTCTCATTTTGCTTATCTTACTGTGTTTGGGGTCTCCTTTTTGCAGGCTGCAGGTTCGTAGTTCCCGTTGTTTTTGGTGTCTGTTCCCAGTGGCCAAGGTTGGTTCAGTGGGTTGTGTAGGTTTCCTGGTGGAGGGGACTAGTGCCTGTGTTCTGGTGGATGAGGCTGGATCTTGTCTTTCTGGTGGACAGGTCCACATCTGGTGGTGTGTTTTGGGGTGTCTGTTGCCTTATTATGATTTTAAGCAGCCTCACTGCTAATGGATGGGGTTGTGTTCCTGTGTTGCTGGTTGGTTGGCATAGGGTGTCCCACACTGTAGCTTGCTGGTGATTGAATGAAGCTGGGTCTTGGCGTTGAGATGGAGATCTCTGGGAGACTTTCGCCGTTTGATATTACGTGGAGCTGGGATGTCTCTTGTGGGCCAGTGTCCTGAAGTTGGCTCTCCCACCTCAGAGGCATCACACTGACTCCTGGCTGGAGCAACAAGAGTCTTTCATCCATGCGGCTGGCCCGCAGTCCCTGGGACTGTCACGGCTTCATCCGCCAGGCCCCTCCAGAGCTGGCAGCCTCAGTGAGGCCGCCCACCCCTCGGGCTCTGGCGCAGTTCTGTGATGGTGGAGGGAAGAGACCCCGAGCCGGGAGTTCCAGCTCTGCGGAAACGCAGGCTCCGTTCTGGGTGCAGGGGGTGGGACTGCCAGATTTCACATTTTCATCTTGGACTTATTTTATGACACACAAGGCCACAGGTGTATCTATAGACCTCCTTTAGGCTTGATGTTGGTTCACGACCAAAGTGGTTTCTGACCTCTGGAATAATAGGTGCTGATCAGAAAATGCAGAAGGCACAAACTGTACTCTGGGTGAATTTGCCTTTCACAAAATAAAAACATATGTAATATCTAGTAGATACTGTTGGTGTTATGAACCTTTACTGGGCCGGCATCTATCTCCCACCTGCTTTTAATGTCTGCTGCTACTGGCTTATAGTTGACCCTTCTCTGGACAAGTGACCCTCGGTCAAGCAAGAGCTGCCTGGCCTGGGATGTTAGATCCCAGCCTTCTCCTCCTTCAGCTCCAAATCTGTAGCCAATGATGGACTGATATGGGGGCAAAGAAAGCAAGGTCTTGGGCTTCACACAAGTCATGCTCCAGAGCTCCCAGAGGATCAGGCTGAAGCTCATCTCCCACTGAGAGCACTTTGCTGCTTAGCTTCTTCCCCTGCCCCATCCTGAGCCAACCTACCCCCTTTCTCCTGAGAGCATCCCCTCTGTAGATCATGTGCCTCTGAAGCTCCGTGTGAGATTCTGCTTCTGGGGAACTTGAGCAAAGCCACATCTTCGTTTTGTTTCTTTTCTCCTCTTTTCATTTTAGAGAAGGGCTGTTCTAGACTCCAAGATTTCCTTGTAGTCCACTGGAACACCCCCACAGACATACACAGACACCCAAACACACACGTACTTGTGCACCCTCATCACCACCCAACTCTCTTTCACACACACCCTAACCAGAGCCGCATGGCAGATGGTGATGGGGCAATCCTGAGTAGCTGTTTTGGACCCTCCACTGAGTGCATAAACAAACAAATTGAAGCCCAGATCAATGGTTCTGCATTTCATGTCGGATTGGGTCTCATTAGTTTGTGGACATTGCTTTGAGATAATACAAGGTGATCAGAATGCAATTTTATATATAGCATAACGTCTTAGCTGGAAATCCAAATTACTGTCTCCCTGCCTCCCCGTTTACACAAAGTCAACTTTATTTTTTTTTATTTCTTTACATCTTTATTGGAGTATAATTGCTTTACAATGGTGTGTTAGCTTCTGCTTTACAACAAAGTGAATCAGTTATACATATACATGTGTTCCCATATCTCTTCCCTCTTGCGTCTCCCTCTCTCCCACCCTCCCTATCCCACCCCTCTAGGTGGTCACAAAGCACCGAGCTGATCTCCCTGTGCTATGGGAAGCAGCCACAAAGTCAACTTTAAATTAGACTGATTGGACTGAACTGATCATTTGTTTTCCCTTCAGTAGAGTGTAACGTCAATAAGGCTGCTTCTTGGCCTTCCTGGATAGCTGTGGCCAGCACAAAACCATGGGGAAGTATTACAGTCTTTTAAGAGGCACCACTGAGTTCAAAACTAGGATTCAGGAGTCCTGGGGTCTTCCCTGACTTGCTAGCTGTGAAACCCTGGGCATGTTCCTTTAAAGTCTCTGGCTTATTTTCCAGTAATATGGAGCTACTATAACCTCCCCTGCCTGTCCCAGAAAACAAGGATAAAATTATTTAAGTGAAGGTGCTTTATAAGCTAATAGGTGTCAGTTTCCAGGGCTTCAGCCCTGAACTTGTTCATCCCTTCTTCCTTTGGTTAAACTTCCACCCTCCTTCCTACCTTTATCCGAAACCAAGCACTCAATGCCCTTTTATGCTCTGCCCCCGCCCCCTCCCCGGCAAAAGCCTTTAAAAAGTGTCTATGACTTCTTGGAGGAACTCTAAGTCTCTTAGAATTCTCTTTCCTCATGAATGTGACCAAGAAGATGTGACCTAAGAATGCTCTGATGTGGCTGGAATTTTACAGGTACTTTCATCACTCTAGATGCCCCAAATTTGGATTAAAACACATAAAGCACAATGTATCCAGTCTTCTGACTTTGGCTTATTCTGCTATAGGATTTTGTGTTATTGAAACCAAGATATAGAACAAGCTCTGGTATATTTCTACAAATTTTCTACAAAATACCCGCAAAGTGTTTAGCATTTCTTTTGCGGGACATTTGCAACTGAAGAATCACTCTTCTTAAAATTGTCCTTCAGTCTGCTATGATCACACAGCAGCTAAGGAATTGGTAGGTACGCAAGGAAGGGGACGGGGGAGCATGTGGTGATGGTGCCAAGACTTCTAGGTTTGGAGACTACATTCTCTGAGTTCAGTTTTTACTTTTTCTTGCTTCTGGAGATATACTCTTATTTCTCTCCTTCCCAATTGAAATCAGACATTAGCATCCTCCCTGAAGACTGCCTCCATATGGGGTGCAAACAACATCAGAATATAACAGTTCAGATTTTGTATGCTATAAAAATATAGCATTTATTGACGTGAAGTTAATTATATTGGAGTACACTAGAGGAAACAAAAAGGTTAAACTTCTACCCAGGATACTCCATTTCTCCTAATTCATGCAAGTTACCATAAAACTTGTTCAGGAGACACAGTCTAAGCAGCTTACTAGCCCAAGGAGTAGTTCAAGGTCAGGGCCTTCTGGAAGTTATGGATGCCTATTTCCTGAGCCTGTCTGGTGTAGTCTCCAGGGAGTCCTGGTTGTATCTTATCAGCAAGGTTGACTCTGGAAATGCATAGACTGTTCTGGGTTTGACCTGAACATTTTGAGCTTTTAAGCTTATGAATGTTTAAGCTACAATCAGGAATTTTTTGATGCACTGGAAAGTCTTCTCTTCATAATTAAAAAAAACAACAGCAGAAACAAGTACTACATTCCTTGTTGAATGCTGATGCAGTGAATGGCACCTCTGTCCACTGGTTACACCAGCCTTCAGAGATCATCTTGAAGCTTTACTCTCAATTCCCATGTCTAATCCTTCACCAGGTGCTGTTGACTCTACTTCCATACTTCTTAATAAATCTTTCCACTCCTCCAGTGCTACTGCCCCCATTTGAACCTAAGGACATGTCATATTATGCCTGCATTATCACAGTCATGTCTTTTTGAAGCCATCCTTGCCTCTCTCCAATCCATTCTCCTATAAACATTCACATCTGGTTTCAGATTTAAGATGGAAGCCTCATATGTCCAGCCTTCATTTCTCCCAAAAGTCCCCTGGAAGGACGAAGGGAGATTTCAAAGAACAATAATTTAAATACAGTAGTGCTGGAAGACAAGGACAAACGCCAACAGCAAAAGAGAAAGTTAAAGGAAATCCTGGATGAGAAGAGACAGATGTGATCAGTTTGATAAAGACAACAGAACTGGAGAAACTGCAGCCTAAAATACCCAGCATGAGAACAACCTCATCACAGCAGGGGGAGCAGAGAAAGCTTCCAGGTCGAGGTCGATGAATACAAAATGCTGGCCGTGGGGTGATAACCAGGATTAGTAATCAAAAAAAAAAGAAAAAGAAAATTTAAAAGGTGAGTCTCCTGGAAATATCCTCTTTCTCCCACTTCCACTCATACATAGAGCATATGGCAATGGCACAAAATCCAAGAGCTAGTCTCTAAAGAAAATGTGTGAACATTCTAGGAAGGTATCTTCCTGTGGTTTTGGGGATCTAGAGAAAAGCTGAGCAGATCAGAAATTACCTCCTCAGAAATCAACATTAGAAAGAGAGGAATGAGGGCATCAAGAACAAAGCAGCTCCACTCAAGAGATCACTCCAATATGAAACCCAAGCCCTCTTACATGGCATTTACGGGGTGTGCCGCCTACAGATAGCTCCCGAGCCCTGCACCCACAGGAGAATCAACAGGTCACCAGCCCCTGCTGCCTCATGGAGCCTGCCTTCCACTGTCCCACTTATGGAGAATCTTGTTAGGGAAACAAACCTACCCAACTGCAGAGGAAATTTTGCTCTTACTCATGAATATGAATTCTCAACCAAAAACCAGATATTGAAGGAAAACCAGTAGCACAAAGGGAAGGATTAAGATTTTAAAAAAATAAACAAAAAAGAGCAATCTTCTATGGAAGAGAAAAATAATTGGGAAATAGAACTTGAAAGTTCTGAACTATCCGTAATAAAAGAGGCAGGTGGATATTGTCCATTTTTTCCTCTTTCAGAAACAAAGAACAAGATATTATGTATAAGAAAGAACAAACAGCAAAAACGAAATCCCTGGAAACTAAAAATATATTTCATTTTATGAAAATGAATAAAAAAGAGTCAAAGGACTGACTAAATAAGAAATAGGAAAGCCAGGGCTAAAGACCAAAGCTAGGAGATAAGTCAAGGAAATCTTCCGCAGTGGTCAATAGAAGTCAAAGAGGTTATCCTGTCCACAGTAGAATAGATGTAAATCGGAGTACGTTCCCTTGTGGATAAGTGCTCAGCACCGAGGATGAGAACACGGCAGTGCTGCACACAATGTGGATGAATCTCAAGAACACTGGGCAAAAGAAGCCAGCCAGCAAGAGCATGTGCTGTATTACCCTACACATGTATCAAGTTCAAAGACAGGCACTACTGCTCCAAGGCAATGAAAGTCAGGAGACTGGTGGCCCTTGGGGAGGGAGTGACAGGAGGCGGCCTGAGGGGGATTCTGGGTATTGGTAACATTCTCTTTCTTGATCTGGGTGCTGGTTACACAGGTTGTTAAGTTTGTGAAAATTCATCAGGTTGTACACTTGTTTGCACTTTTCTCTATGTACACTGTCTTTGATAAATGTTACCAACAAAGAGCCAAGCAAATATAAAACGTCATGCATTCGAATTTATCAGTGTATCCTTAATGGTTCTGGGTTTGGTATCATGTTCAGAAAACCCTCCCCTAGTGTGAGATTACAGTTGTCTTTTTCCTGACGCTTTCTTCCAGTACATTTATAGTTTAATTTTGTTGTGGTTGTTTAAATTGCATGACCATCTAGATTTCTTTTTATAGATCAACATTTAAAAAACGACTCCATTCGTCACCAACAAATGTGTCACGATGTATTTAATCAATCCTCTCTTGTTAGAAATATAGGTTGTATCCAGTTTTCACTATCTAGAAAATAATAAAATATAGACAACTGGGTAATAAGGAGTTAAACATTCATCCATTTAAAGTTGGAGGAAGAGGACAGAGATAATGGAGTGGAATGAAAGAAACCAATGGAAAATAGAGAGACATTTCTCATAGGTGAAGAAAGGAGGGTCACCAGCGTGTCTTGGCCTAACCCACACTGAGTAGGAATGCTGAGAAAAAAAAAATTCACACTTAAAAGCAACCAAATTAAAGTAGAAAACTCCAAGGATAAGAAGAATATTCTGAACGTTTCTGTAAATAAGAAGCAGGTTACCTGAGATGCAATCAGCTTGACATCACATTTCTCACCATCAAGAATGAAGATACTTTTTTTAAAAGAAAATGACATGTCTCAAATTCTGAATATGCCCCCACTCAAACTTTCAATTAGAGATATTTCTGAGAAATCAAACACTCAAAATATTTACCACCCATGTAGCCAATTTGAACATAATTACTTGAAGAGTTTTCCTGAAATATGAAAAGGAATATAAGAAAATGACTTGTGTCCTGGTTCTCCACAACCTTTGTTTGGATCCCAAACTCATTTATTCAGTGTTCTTGGTACCTCCACATCCCCTCTTCAGGACTGACAAAATCTTCTGGGTCTCCTGCTTGCCACACACCAACCATAAGGAATCAAAGCTGCCACCTCAGGTCAAATATTTAGAGAATTCCCTCCATCCATGTTGTACCATTATTCCTTAGCCATTTTGGACTTTGTGACTAACTGAATGGAGGGCTTTTCTGAATGCACTGCAGCCTCCCTCAAGCTATGGTCTAGAAAGTGGTTTGCTAGCCCCCAGCCATCTCATGAATCCTCTTGCTAACTGGAAGGTTACCACTGTACGCAAACTCTCTGGGATTTCAGCCTGGAGGGAAGCCAGGACACATGTTTCCTTCTCCATCTCTTTCTTTTTTCCATGCTCAGCACAAAACCAGAAACATTGGGCTTTCCCATGTGGCAGGGACTTTTATATCCTGAATTCTCCCTTTCCCTTTAGCTTGTAGCTTAACTCCCAACCCCTGAGAGCCCAAGAATTCTCTCTTTCCCTTTAGCTTAACTCCCAACCCTTGAGAGCCCAAGAAATATAGAAAATTCCTCCCTCTCAATATGACAGTTTCCTTGATGGGAACTTGAAAGTCCTTTTTGAATTGTTGAAACTATTCACTCTCTTCTTCCCTCATGGGATAAGTCTTCAGCTTCATCTAATCTAAAGGCAGCTAGCACTTCCTTGAGTCCTCCCAGTCCAAACCAGGTCTGCCAGATATTTGCCTACCCAGGACATAGAAGTTATCATAATTTCTTTGTGTGTCTCTTTGGTTATCACATGGCTCCCTCTAGATCATGCACCCTATGAGAGAAATGCCTCTAAACAAGTCTATGAAGTACTCTGATTTGGCCATTTAAAGTGGATTTGTTTACACCGTCAGATCTGATTGTTAATCAGGAACGTCTTTAGAGTAAGTTTAATTTGAGTGACTTCTCCTGGGTTAAAGCTAATGGCCAGGGCTGATCCTTGAGGAGGACCCAAGGACAAAAGCAGGTGAATCTCTCAGTCATGAGTATCCAGGACCCAAGGCTCTTTATATACAATGCTTCTCTCTCCATCTCCATCCCTACCTGCCAACTCCCTATTTTGGAAGTAAACATCTGGGAGTGTCCTGTAGAGACGGCTTCTGGAGTGTCCTTTCTGGTTCAGGGTGCCCTTAATGTCAGTATTTTTGTGGACAGTAATGATGAGGACAGTCAAATCCATAAACGTAAGTTAGCCCAGCTCTCATGCTCTAGATTCAGGACATGAGAAGGACCACCTGGTGGGGCATCTTCCAAAGACCAGGAGACCTGACACAGGGGCTAGGACTTCTCAGGAGTAGTTGTGCTGGGAATCAAGAGTCCTTGCTCTTTCCTCCTTCCTTCCTTCCTTTCAAGGATGTCTGAACAATATTATTTGCAGGGATACCTGACCCTTTTCCAGACCCTCTCTGATACTTTGGTATATTATTTGCTTGCCTTTTTTTTTTTTTTTTTTTTTTGGTAACTGTGTCCCCTGCATCGGCAGGCGGATTCTCAGCCACTGCGCCACCAGGGAAGCCCTGCTTGCCTTTTAAAAATACACATTGGGCATCATTTTTTTCATCTTTCCCTTAGTTTTGAAATACCTACTTCCAGCATTTTCCTTGGGAGGCAGGAGGCTTGGTCTTAGACTTGCTGTGTGACTATGGCAAAATTAACTGCCCTCTTTGGGTCTCTGGTTTATCCTATGCAACATGACTGAGGAGGACCAGATGATGCCAGCACTTCTGTCGCTGATGGCATTCTACGACACTTTGCTTTGAAGCTGAGGCAGGGCTGACATGTGATGGTGTCTACATATGATTGGTGGCTATCAACATTCTGCTTGGAGAGGTTTTGTGGGTACGTGGACTCCCACTTGGAGCACAGCTGCCTAGAAGGAGCAGAGACAAATGTGCAGGCAGAAATGACTCTGCCTAGTAACACAGCCAGTTGTTGATTAATGAGGGGGGGAGAGCGCAGAAAACTGAAATCCACAGATGATTGTCAAACCTCACCTTCAGCAATGATTTTAACCTCCTCTCTGATTCCATTAAAAAAAAATTTTTTTTTGCTTCCTCTTAAGACCAGAGCTGCTAACAAGAAAAAAAATGGACTGATTTAAATTTCATCTTCTTTCATTTTCTCAGTGCAAGCTGAGGTACAGTGCTAATGAGCAGTGGAAAGACAACAAGGATTCACTGAAGGGTGAGAAGAAAGCCTGGAGAGGCCAAAGCCCCTGCCCATGTGGTGGAATTACAATGAGTGAAGGTGGCATTAGGATGTGCTGGGTCCTGTGACATAATCCCCAGATCTCCTTGGCTTATCACAGTGTAGGTTCATCCTCATTCATGCCATAGCCCGATGCAGGTAGTGGGCAGTGATGCACTGTTCCATTCAGTCATTCAGGAACCCAGGATTCTTCCATCTGTTGAGGCATCAGAGACTTCCACTGGATCCTCTGCATCTGGCTTAGAGAGAGAAAAAGAGAGGGAGCTTGGAGGATTGTGAGGGAGGTCTTATGGGTGGGGTCTGCCCACAGAGAACTCAGTCACATGACCCCATCTAGCTGCAGGTGAAGCTGGGAAATGTAGTCTATCCACATTGCCAAGAAGTAAAGAAACAGGGTGAACACATAGCACTGTCTCTGCTACTAGGTCTTTTGGCTATGCTAGTTGATTTATCTCAGAGCTCTGAAATGGGGATGGGGGCAGGGGGGGAAGAAAACAAAACCTTTTTCTCAGCAGTACCTATGCTCATTCACGGTGTTACTCATGGCTCTTTATTCATTCGTTCTTTCTCAGAATGCAGTCAATCCACAGCACCCAGACCTAAACTTATCCAGGTCAGGGAAACTCTCTCTGATGGTACCTGATTCTCTCTGAAGAAAGGAAGAGGATACTATTTCCCTGTAGTCTTGTGGTTAGGGACCAGATTCTAAGCCCTTCAGATCTGATTTGAATCTTTGCTATGTCATTCAACTTTCTGGGCCTGAGTTTTCCCAGCTGTAAAACAAGAATTAAAAACCTTGTCTCATAAGACTGTTGTGATGTTGAAAGTAGTGTTTGGCAAAGTTTACAGGTCTAATATTGTATTAATCTAAAACACTCAGTGGATTCAGAAGGGGAAGAAAATATTCAGACTTTGATTCCTAACCCCAGTAACTCTTGGGAAATTGTTACTTTAAAAAACAATGGGGCTTCCCTGGTGGCGCAGCGGTTGAGAGTCCGCCTGCCGATGCAGGGGACGCGGGTTCATGCCCCGGTCCAGGAAGATCCCACATGCTGTGGAGTGGCTAGGCCCGTGACACATGGCTGCTGAGCCTGCGCATCCAGAACCTGTGCTCCACAATGGGAGAGGCCACAACAGTGAGAGGCCCGTGTACTGCAGAAAAAAACAAAGAAAAAAACAAGTTCCTTTGTGCTGTCTCTTTCCTTCTAATTAACCAACAAAGAATCTAGATATAGCCTCCTGTCATCAAGAGGGCAGGGGTAAAAACACTACACCAGACGTGGTCCTGCCCACCAGAAAGACAAG
Organism: Neophocaena asiaeorientalis asiaeorientalis; assembly: GCF_003031525.2. NCBI lineage: Eukaryota > Metazoa > Chordata > Mammalia > Artiodactyla > Phocoenidae > Neophocaena > Neophocaena asiaeorientalis. The sequence continues at coordinate 150,003 of NW_020173401.1, forward strand.
ATCCAGCCTCATCCACCAAAACACAGGCACCAGTCCCCTCCACCAGGAAGCCACAAAACCCACTAAACCAACCTTAGCCACTGGGAGCAGACACCAAAAACAATGGGAACTACAAACCTGCAGCCTGCGAAAAAGAGACCCAAAACACAGTAAGTTAAGCAAAATGAAAAGTGAGAGAAACACACAGCAGATGAAGGAGCAAGGTAAAAACCCACCAGACCAAACAAATGAAGAGGAAATAGGCTGTCTTCCTGAAAAAGAATTCAGAGTAATGATAGTAAAGATGATCCAAAATCTTGGAAATAGAATGGAGAAAATAAAAGAAACGTTTGAAAAGGACGTAGAAGAACCAAAGAGCAAACAAACAATGAAGAACAACACAATAAATGAAATCAAAAATTCTGTAGAAGGAATCAATAGCAGAATAACTGAAGCAGAAGAACGGATAAGTGACCTGGAAGTTGAAATAGTGGAGATAACCACTGCAGAGCAGAATAAAGAAAAAAGAATGAAAAGAATTGAGGACAGTCTCAGAGACTTCTGGGACAACATTAAATGCACCAAAATTCAAATTATAGGGGTCTGAGAAGAAGAAGAGAAAAAGAAAGGGACTGAGAAAATATTTGAAGAGATTGTAGTTGAAAACTTCCCTAATGTGGGAAAGGAAATAGTCAATCAAGTCCAGGAAGCATAGAGAGTCCCATACAGGATAAGTCCAAGGAGAAACACACCAGGACACATATTAATCAAACTATGAAGCTATCAAATTTATCAAACTATCAAAATTAAACAAACTATCAAAAATTAAATACAAAGAAAAAATATTAAAAGCAGCAAGGGAAGAACAACAAATAACATACAAGTGAATCCCCATAAGGTTCACAGGTGATCTTTAACCAGAAACTCTGAAAGCCAGAAGGGAGTGACAGGACATTTTTACAGGTCTGAAAGGGAAAAACCTACAACCAAGATTACTCTATCCAGCAAGGATATCATTCAGATTCGATGGAGAAATTAAAATCTTTACAGACAAGCAAAAGCTAAGAGAATTCAGCATCACCAAACCAGCTTTACACCAGTTGTTAAAGGAACTTCTCTAGTCAGAAAACACAAGAGAAGGAAAAGACCTACAATAGCAAACCCAAAACAATTAAGAAAATGGTAATAGGAACATACATATCGATAACTACCTTAAATGTAAATGGATTGAATGCCCCAACCAAAAGATGTAGACTGGCTGAATGGATACAAAAACAAGATCCATATATATGCTGTCTACAAGAGACCTACTTCAGACCTAGGGACACATACAGACTGAAAGTGAGGGGATGGAAAAAGGTATTCCATGCAAATGGAAATCAAAAGAAAGCTGGAGTAGCATTCTCATATCAGACAAAATAGACTTTAAAATAAAGACTATTACAAGAGACAAAGAAGGACACTACATAATGATCAAGGGATCAATCCAAGAAGATTAACAATTGTAAATATTTATGCACCCAACATAGGAGCACCTCAATACGTAAGGCAAATGCTAACAGCCATAAAAGGGGAAATGGACAGTAACACAATCATAGTAGGGGACTATAACACCCCACTTTCACCAATGGACAGATCATCCAAAATTAAAATAAATAAGGAAACACAAGCTCTAAATGACACATTACACAAGATGGACTGAATTGATATTTATAGGACATTCCATCCAAAACCAATAGAATACACTTTCTTCTGAAGTGCTCATGGAACATTCTTCAGGATAGATCATATCTTGGGTCACAAATCAAGCCTTGGTAAATTTAAGAAAGTTGAAATCGTATCAAGTATCATTTCGGACCACAATGCTGTGAGACTAGATATCAATTACAGGAAAAAATTTTCTAAAAAATACAAACACATGCAGCCTAAACAATACACTCCTAAATAATCAAGAGATCACTGAAGAAATCCAAGATGAAAAAATACCTAGAAAAAATTACAGTGAAAACACGATGACCCAAAAGCTATGGGATACAGCAAAAGCAGTTCTAAGAGGGAACTTTATAGCAATATAATCCTACCTCAAGAAACAAGAAACATCTCAAATAAACAACCTAACCTTACAGCCAAAGCAATTAGCGAAAGAGGAACAAAAAACCCCTAAAGTTAGCAGAAGGAAAGAAATCATAAAGATCAAATCAGATAAATGAAAAAGGAATGAAGGAAACAATAGCTAAGATCAATAAAACTAAAAGCTGGTTCTTTGAGAAGATAAACAAAATTGATAAACCATTAGCTAGACTCACCAAGAAAAAAAGGGAGAAGACTCAAATCAATAGAATTAGAAATGAAAAAGGAGAAGGAACAACTGACACTGCGGAAATACAAAGGATCACGAGAGATTACTACAAGCAGCTCTATGCCGATAAAATGGACAACCTGGAAGAAACGGACAAATTCTTAGAAAAGCACAACCTTCCGAGACTGAACCAGGAAGAAATAGAAAATATAAACAGACCAAACACAAGCACTGAAATTGAGAGTGTGTTTAAAAATCTTCGAACAAACAAACGTCCAGGACCAGATGGTTTCACAGGCAAATTCTATCAAGCATTTAGAGAGGAGCTAACACCTATCCTTCTCAAACTCTTCCAAAATATAGCAGAGGGAGGAACACTCCCAAACTCATTCTACGAGGCCTTCATCACCCTGATACCAAAACCAGACAGAGATGTCACAAAGAAAGAAAACTACAGGTCAATATCACTGATGAACATAGATGCAAAAATCCTCAACAAAATACTAGCAAACAGAATCCAACAGCACATTAAAAGGATCATACACCATGATCAAGTGGGGTTTATCCCAGGCACGCAAGGGGTCTTCAGTATGCGCAAATCAAGCGATGTGATAAACCATATTAACAAACTGAAGGAGAAAAACCATATGATCATCTCAATACATGCAGAGGAAGCTTTTGACAAAATTCAACACCCATTTATGTTAAAAATCTTCCAGAAAGTAGGCATAGAGAGAACTTACCTTATCATAATAAGGGCCATATATGACAGACCCACAGTGAACATCGTTCTCAATGGTGAACAACTTAAACCATTTCCACTAAGATTAGGAATAAGACAAGGTCGTCCACTCTCACCACTATTATTCAACATAGTTTTCGAAGTTTTAGCCACAGCAATTAGAGAAGAAAACAAAAGGAATCCAAATCGGAAAAGAAGTAGTAAAACTGTCACTGTTTGCAGATGACATGATACTATACACAGAGAATCCTAAAGATGGTACCAGAAAACTACTAGAACTAATCAATTAATTTGGTAAAGTGGCAGCATACAAAATTAATGCACAGGAATCTCTTGCATTCCTATACACTAATGATGAAAATCTGACAAGAAGGAAGAAATATGGGGATATATGTATATGTATAGCTGATTCACTTTGTTACAAAGCAGAAACTAACACACCATTGTAAAGCATTTATACTACAATAAAGAAGTTTTAAAAAAAAAAAAAAATTAAGGAAACACTCCCGTTTACCATTGCAACAAAAAGAATAAAATACCTAGGAATAAACCTATCTAAGGAGACAAAAGACTTGTATGCAGAAAACTATAAGACACTGATGAAGGAAATTAAAGATGATAAAAAAGAGATGGAGAGATATACCATGTTCTTGCATTGGAGGAATCAATACTGTGAAAATGACTATACTACCCAAAGCCATCTACAGATTCATTGCAATCCCTATCAAAGTACTAATGGCATTTTTCACAGGACTAGAACAAAACATTGCACAATTTGTATGGAAACACAAAAGACCCCAAATAGCCAAAGCAATTTTGCAAAAGAAAAACAGAGCTGGAGGAATCAGGCTTCCGGACTTCAGACTATACTACAAAGCTACAGTAATCAAGACTGTATGGTACTGTCACAAAAACAGAAATTCAGATCAGTGGAACAGGATAGAAAGCCCAGAGATAAATCCACACAGATATGGTCACCTTACCTTTGATAAAGGAGGCAAGAATATGCAATGGAGAAAAGATAGCTTCTTCAGTAAGTGATACTGGGAAAACTGGGACAGCTACATGTAAAAGAATGAAATTAGAACACTCCCTAACACCATACACAAAAATAAACTCCAAATGGATCAAAGACCTAAATGTAAAGCCAGACTCTATCAAACTCTTAGAGGAAAACATAGGGAGAACACTCTATGACATAAATTACAGCAAGATTCTTTTTGACCCACCTCGTAGAGAAGTGGAAATAAAAACACAAATGGGAGCCAATGAAACTTAAATGCTTTTCCACAGCAAAGGAAACCATAAACAAGATGAAAGAACAACTGTCAGAATGGGAGAAAATGTTTGCAAAGGAAGCAATGACAAAGGATTAATCTCCAAAATTTCCAAGCAGCTTATAAAGCTCAATATGAAAAAAACACACGACCCAGTCCAAAAATGGGCAGAAGACCTAAATAGACATTTCTCCAAAGAAGATATACAGATTGCCAACAAACACATGAAAGGATGCTCAATATCACTAATCATTAGAGAAATGCAAATCAAAACTACAATGAGGTATCACCTCACAACAGTCAGAATGGCCATCATCAAAATATCTACAAACAATAAATGCTGGAGAGGGTGTGGAGAAAAGGGAACCCTCTTGCACTGTTGGCGGGAATGTAAATAGATACAGCCACTGTGGAGAACAGTATGGAGGTTCCTTAAAAAACTGAAAATAGGGCTTTCTTGGTGGCGCAGTGGTTGAAGAGTCCGCCTGCCGATGCAGGGGATGTGGGTTCGTGCCCCGGTCCGGGAAGATCCCACATGCCGCGGAGCGGCTGGGCCCGTGAGCCATGGCCGCTGAGCCTGCGCGTCCGGAGCCTGTGCTCTGCAACGGGAGAGGCCACAGCAGTGAGAGGCCTGTGCACAGCAAAAAAAAACAAAAAAAAACAAACTAAAAATAGAAATACCATATGACCCAGCAATCCCAATACTGGGCATTTCACCTGAGAAAACCATAATTGAAAGAGTCATGTACCACAATGTTCATTGCAGCTCTATTTACAATAGCCAGGACATGGAAGCAACCAAAGTGTCCATCGACAGATGAATAGATAAAGAAGATGTGGCAAAAGACGCAGACGTAGAGAATGGACTTGAGGACACGGGGACAGGGAAGTGTAAGCTGGGAGGAAGTGAGAGAGTGGCATTGACATATGTACACTAACAAATGTAAAATAGATAGCTAGTGGGAAGCAGCCACATAGCACAGGGAGATCAGCTCCATGCTTTGTGCCTGCCTAGAAGGGTGGGATAGGAGGGTTTGGAGGGAGATGCAAGAGGGAGGAGATATGAGGATATATGTATATGTATAGCTGATTCACTTTGTCATAAAGCAGACACTAACACACCATTGTAAAGCAATTATACTCCAATAAAGATGATAAAAATAAAAGAGTGCAGGGGTAATGGTAGAGAATATTTATTTCTCCCAATCTGGAACAAAATTGAGGTTTGGTAGGCGAGGTCCAAATGTCTGATTCTGTCATTGTTAGACCATCTAAGGACCAAACAGATGACGGTGGGTCTGTATGGGGGAAAAATAGAGTTGATGGGAGCAATTAGGATTGATTTTGAAGTTTTGGAGCTTAGAAGACCTTGTGAAAATCTTTTCTTCTGTCTCCCATGGAAATAAATTTTTTAAAACATCTTAATTCTTCCAGTCCAAAGTCTCTGTTTCCTGTTTGCACTGCTCTAGGAGTGCAGGGATCAGGATCGTAGTCTTGATAACTATAATAGTAAGCACAACTGACTTAGTGGCATTAAACAAATACCCATACTTAGTAGTTACTATGTGCCGGGCATATTCAGTCTTGTTTGTTCCTTTCATCTTGGCAGACCTAGGATTTGAATCCAGGGCGAATTGGCTGCGGAATCAAGTCTTTTCTTTGATACAGTGTTGTCCTTTAGGTTATGTAGAAGTTAGTGCTATAATTTGATCAAGTTCATGTGCTTATCCTACCCCTGACACATTTGTGCCTTTGTTACATTGCACAGAAATTACGTAAACTTTGTTACACTGATTAGTAATTAGGCAATGTTGGTGGAGGACTGTTTCCAACAGTTTTCGTTAGGAATGTGCAGTATTTCAGTTTTAGTCTAATAGATGAAGTAGGTCGTTATGGGTCCAGCTCCCAAAGAGGTCCAGAGCTCCCAGTTTCATGGGTCAGAGTGGAGCTGGATGTCCAAAGTTGTGTGTCCAGGGATAAGGTTCCCAAGGGAGTTCACAGAGGAACATCAAAGATCTAGCAAAGGTCTGTGTGGGGGCAGAGAGGAAGACCCAGGAGAGCGAAGGAATAGAACAGGGTCTGGCACTGTCAGGTAAGTCCTAGCATCTTCTTGGGAGTTATTTGATAGCCAGGGCATGTAGAGGGGTCTCAGAAAGACCTTGCGTTATTACCCTGATGAGAAAACCTCCACACTCTTGCATGTCCTGGGCAGGGGTAACCCTGGTGGACAAGGTGTGTCCATCCAAGGTCTTAGTGTCAGTGACAGCCATGGGCTCTAAGACAGAGGTTGGCTGAAGCTGGGGCCACCCTCCCATATCCCCTTCCCTAAGTGAGGGGAGTGAGGACCCACACACAGCCTGTTTTGTATCTATTCCCAGGAAGTGGAAGAAGGACAGAGGCTGACTCTTATTTGACATTTCTGCTGCTCTCTCTTTTCCTCCTACCCTACTCCGGAATTCGGAAGTACAGGAAATTATTCGGTCAGCCAAATGGAGAATTTAATGAATCCACTGATATCAAAAGAAAGACCTGCAGTATCTTTATCTGTGTAATTAATTAGCCTCTGTCTGTGAAGTGTTCTGAGCATGGGAAACATAACTGGATTTTTTGACCTCCATGCCCTTAACAGCCCCTGTTTAATGGTGCATTAATTGTAGCTTTACTTTTTGATCAGCTTCGATTCTCTTTAGATGGCGATATATTGAAACACTTTTTCATGCCTTTTGAGATTTTTCCTTAGAAAATCAAGTTTCAAAAGTGTGTGTGCAAACATGAGTGGCAGTGAGGAGCCACTAAAGGTGTCTGAGGGGGGAGGAGCAGGTGACTGCACAGGAAGCAGGTTTACAGAAGATGGATCTGCTAGTGTCAGATGAAATTAAAAGGAGGAGAGACTGAAAGTGGGGAAGAATCCTGCTTGGGCATGAAGTAATGAAAATTAGGACTAGGGTAGTGGTTGGGAATTGGGGATTATTTGGTGGAGAGAAAAATTTATTATTTTAGGAACTGTTGAAGATAGTGTCCTAATGGGCCCTCCTGGTGTGCTGGGGAAAACCTGTATGTAGCTTAATTCCTTGTGTTAAAAATGAAAAGGAGTTTGGGGAGCTGGAAGCAGCCTTGAAATGGATAGATGCGAAACAAATTTGGAAGAAGGGCACCACGGTGAGAGTCCAGTGGGCTTCAGTCCTGTGGCAAGTGGGTGGCTGTGTGGCCCGCAGCAGGCATTGCCCAGGTCCTGAGTAGGTATGGGGCTGGGTAGCAACAAGGGTTGTCTTCTAGTCTGTTCTTGGAGGCAGTGTAATACTCACCTGTTTTTGGTGTGGTGGGAATGGTGTTCTGGAGAAGTTGGAGCATTCCCCCCCTGGCCCAGCAGCGGGCAGAGGGGAGCGGAAGTTGGGTGAGGGCCACGCGAGTTCGGTGGGGAGCTGTCCTCCAACGTGGATTCCAGTGACTACAAGAACAAAAAGCCATGGAGGAATTCAGTATATTCTCAACCAGGGCGTGAATTTCCTAGAGCGTGTGAGCTGGGATCAAGCTAATTTTATTTGATTTTCAAAACCAAAGTGACCTCAGCTAATATCACAATATCAAAAGGAAAGACAAATCCTAGAACTGGAGCTACTCTGCAAATTGAGGATTATCTGCCTAACCTTATGATGGAAGCCCACTGCCTTCCTCTCTCCAGCTTTGTCCTTGTATATATCTATTCATTATTTTTCTACTTTCCTAGAATAGTTGTCTCTATCCAAATGGGACAAACTGTGTTTTCAGAGATTTCTGAAAATCCTTTTCTTCCTGAGCCACTCTGTTCTGGATTACTCTGTGCTTCTAATGAGATAAAGCCTAGATAACTGTTCTGGATCACTCTGGACTTTTAATGAGATAAGACTCAGAGACACTTGTCCCAGAGCCAATCTTGGCTCTTAATGAGGTGAGGCTAACAGAGGATGGACTAGAATGATTTCCCCCAAGCTCCTCAGAGACCAAATATGGCTCTACCATTTTAGAAAACCTGCGCAGAGAAGAAATGCAAACATGTGGTTGAAATGTTCCAAATTGCCATCTTCTTTGCCCAACTCCTCTCCTTTTCTATTCTTCATATTACTTCTTTTTTATTGAGTGTGTGTGTGTGCTGGTAGGCATTATCAGTGGAGAGGTGGAGGTTTGAATTTGGGGGAGTAGCTGTTTGCATATTCTACACCTGGACAGCCTTTGTCACTAAATACCTATGTGACCCCTAGCAAGTCACCCAGTCTTTCTTCCTCTGCCTAGCTTTGGCCTTCTACAATCCACTGTTTACTTTTCATTAGATTACCCTGTTTAGTTGCTTCTATTGACAAAATGCTCAGGCTAACTGGTCATTTCATCTGCCAAGGCAAAAAGAAAAAGGTATCAAATGTTCAACAGCCAAGAAAAGATATGCAAATAACTTAAGCACCCATCAATGAATGAATGGAAAAGAGAGATGTGGTATATGTGTATAATGGAATACTACTCAGCCATAAAAAAGGTAAAATCTTGTCATTTGAGACAACATGGATGGACCTTGAGAGTATTATGCTAAGTGAATTGAGTCAGATGGAGAAGGACAAATACTACATGATTTCATTTATATGTGGAATATAAAAAACAAATAAAATAAATGAGCAAACAAGAACACACACGTAGATAGAAAGAACAGAGTAGTGGTTACCAGAGGGGAAGGGGGGCAGGGTTGAGGGTGAAATGGATAAAGGGGATCAACTGTATGGTGATGGATAGAAACTAAATTTTTGGTGGTGAGCATACTGTGGTGTATACAGAGGTAGAAATATAAGGTTGTACACATGAAACACATCATATCGTAAATCAATGCTACCTCAATTAAAAAAAAGTAAAGTGTTGTCATTTACAAATACTGATGCAAGATACTATATTATTGCTAACTTTAATCACTCTGGGGATGAGAATGTCTTCCCTGCTTGGCCTCTGGTACTCACCTGTGAAGTGGCTTGAGTATTGGAGTCGCCTGTCTTGTGGGAGAGAAATTTCTTTCCCTGTGGAAGTTACCGCACCCACCCAAGCATGCAAATCATGTCAAGGATCCTGGGCAGAATCCCATTATGACTCTAAGGTACATTTCATTCCTTGTGTTTCTTTCTGTTGCCGTTCTAGGATGCAAAGGGCTTGAAGACAGGAGCTGTCTTTAATGGAAACTGAACAGTGCCTAACTCCTGTGGATGTCTGTTGAATGTTGAATAACAGCAGTGATCATGTAATAAGGATGCCCAGCTCACTCGGGAGAGAATACCAAACAGCTTGGAAATTTCCTGTTGCTGACAGCATGGCCCAGGAGCATCTTGAGGTGAATTTAAAAACCTCAGCGGTTCAAATCACATTTCCCATAAGAAATCCATCTTCTAGCTTGGAGTAATTGTTCAGGTTATTGCTCGTTTACTGCGTGATTTGTTAGTCCTCGTTTGAATCTTCCAGGTCTGGAAGAAAGATATTGTGCTTTAATGATAAATAATCTCAAAAAGACGGAAAAACATCCAAGCAGCTCCCTGGCCAGTACCTTTCTCTTTTTCCTCATCCAGTATTTTTTCCAACTGTTTCAGTTGTTCTGAAGTAAATTATTACTGTGTGAGCTCATTTAAAGAGCTGCTATAGAAAACAAGCTGCCACAAGCTATTAAGAAAATAACCCTATTTCAGTTTTGAGTGAAAAGGAAAAGAAATTAGCTCCATTCAAGAATACATATATATTGTTTCACGGAACCAGAGTCTTTCTCTCTAGCATCAAAAAAAAAGGAACTACGTCCTTTTTATCCTCCCTGCTTTCCTCGATTCAGCCCCATCCTTATTCCATACGATCCTGGAGGAAAGCTGTCAGAAGTGTTGTTAAAAGCTTTCTGATGGGGACATTAATGATTGGTTTGGAAAGAGCCAGGGTGAGTGGGCATGAACACGGCTCCCCACTGGATGTGCAGCGCTCTGCCTAGCACAGACATCTTCCCCTGGACAAGGGCCTCAGCATCACTGGGGCACTGCTGGGCTTGAGATTCATGCACTTGCTCATTTTTGGTACACTAAGTGCCACATGTTTTGCTGGGTGACCAAGATATAATAAATAAGACAAAATCCTGCCCTAAAATGACCTCACAGCAAATTAAGTAATTATGGGCTGCCCCTGGATGAGTATAATGACAGCAACAGACATGGCTTGGAGGTGGGTTGTGGGACCATGGCTCACATCACCTGCTCGGTCTTAATGGGGTCATCAGAAGCTTTCTGGAGGAGGTGACACATGAGTTGTTTTCAAAGACAAATAGGAATTTTCCAGTTGTAGGAACAGCCAGGAAAAAGCCTTTCATTGCCACACCTTACTTGCTCTCTGCTCCTTGAACTTTAGGTAGAATTATTTTACCCCACACTTCCAAACCTTGTCAAAGTCCAAAGAGGGGCTCTTTTCATGGCCATTTCTGCTTCCCTGTGTCCACCACTAATTCTGTCGGCTATCAGGCACCTACAATGGAGCTGATGCTGGGTGCTTTGTAACATGTTATTTGTCTTAACTTTACCCCTATATTTACAGCTGAGGAGACTGAAGTCACACAGCCAATAATTCAGGTAGTCTAGTCTGTTTAGTAAAATCTAAGCCCTTCCCACTCGGGTGTGTTGCAAATTAAAAAGAAGAAAAATTCTACATGGAAAGAATATTTCAGCCTGACATCTCCACTTTCTAGCATGAAAAACCTACAGCATATTTATGGTATTTACCTGAATAGATAAGTATCATTATTATTATTATTTTATATAAGCAGTGCTATTTGTTGTGCTTGGTTTTTGTTTTTCAGTATTGTCAGGCTTTGGAATGTACAATTTTATAACACATTTACATTTCTTACGAACAGATATTTCAGTGTTTCTGTGTTACTTGTCTGTGGGCACCAAAAAACTTGAACTCCTGAGCCAGTTGCTAGTAAACTTTAAGAAACACTGAGCTGGGATCAGTATCAAGGCAGAAAGATTGGAGTATTCATAGTCTCCTGCCCCTAGGTAGACATAATGATACATGAAACCGGATTCTGAAGTGTCTGTTTAGGACTTTCTTTCCTCTTATGGTTGCACCAAAATTCAAAGGAGAATGTTAGGAAATTTTGAGCTGATCATTGTCCCTGGAGACAAAGACTACTGACTGTATGAAAATCCTAGGGCTAGACTACATTTCCCAGCCTCCCCTGTAGTTCAGCGTGGTCATTTGACTGGGTTCTGGTCATTTGACTGGGTTCTGGCCAATGGGCTGTGGGAGTCAGTGATGTGCACCCCTGCCAGGTTTGGCACAAAAACCTCCCGTGCAAGTTCCTCCATGCTCTGCACCCTTTCCAACTGGAATAGAGGTGACTTTCAGGGTGACCTTGGAAGCCATGTGTTGAAGATACATGGTCAACTGTCTCCCTGAATGACAATGCGGAATAATCCATTCTCTGCCAAGAACTGTTATGTGAACGTGGAGTAAACTTCTATTGTGCTTCTATTTTTTATTTTTAGACTTACTTGTTATAGTAGTTGGTGTTACTCTAAATGATATAGACCATCATCCCTGGAGTCTTTATTGTCATAAACTTAATACCTGTGTCTTGAATCTTGCAGTTTCCACTGTAGAGAACTCAGTAGGGAGAGTTGGAGGACTTGGTGAGGCTTTAATTGGAAGGAAGGCATACAGGTTACATTTATCAGGTCTGATCCCTGCATGTATCTGCTTTGTATGACTTGTCCCCTGAGGGCTCTACAGGCATGGGGAAGAACGTTCTGATTGTGATCTTTTCCCTTGGTTGCTTTATCAACATAGTTTTTTCTGCTGCAAGGTTTCTGACCACCAGGGCCTGCCATCTCTCTGTCTTTATTTCACCCTTCTTCTCTTGAAGAGTTGTCCATTGTAGTGCCTTCATTAGCTCTAACAGTTTTCAGAATTTTACTCAAGCAGGGTGAGGAGCTTTTAACTCTCAGAGTTCCTGAGTGAGAGCTCTGTCTGGAGCATAAGCAAAACCATTCCTTCGCTCACTCACATGTATCAGTGGAAGCTGCTGGCAGGAACCTGGTGTCAGAGAAATGCTTTTTTAAAAATACCAATTTAGGGCTTCCCTGGTGGCGCAGTGGGCTTCCCTGGTGGCGCAGTGGTTGAGAATCTGCCTGCCGATGCAGGGGATACGGGTTCGAGCCCTGGTCTGGGAAGATCCCACATGCTGCGGAGCAACTGGGCCTGTCAGCCACAACTACTGAGCCTGCGCGTCTTGTGCTCTGCAACAAGAAAGGCCACGACAGTGAGAGGCCCACACACCGCGATGAAGAGTGGCTCCCGCTTGCCACAGCTAGAGAAAGCCCTCGCACAGAAACAAAGACCCGACACAGCCAAAAATAAATAAATAAATTTTTAAAAATACCAATTTAGTGTTGAACAATATTCATATATCCTGTCAGTGTTTCTAGAGATCTTCCTGAGTTGGAGGTTTGGAGACAATGTGTCTGGATAGATTTGGGGAACTGGGCTTTGTCTACCACTGCTGCTGTATCTGGAACCATATACAGATGATAAGCTGGGAACATCTCTTGCTGGGTAAATCCAATTCTCACTTTATTAAAATGACACAGGGCATGACCCGCAGGGTGTGTGCAGACTGGTCCATGACCCTGTTACCACAGACTTCAGGGTCTGAGAACTAGGTTAAGCGCTTGCCTTCTCTGTGATTCTACCTTGTTATTTTCGTCTTATTCTTTCAGACGCGAGAGGGCTGAAGCAGGAAGGATGCCTGTGTATCACAGTAGCCCACAAATGGTACCTTCGAGATACGCCCCTCTTCATATTTCTGGTGAAATGGATAGGGATAAGATGACTCAGCAGTTGGGGATTTTGAAGGTGAGCATGTTTGATATTATGTATTTGGCTTTTATAACCATATTTCTAACTTAACCGAGACTGACTTGGATACAATTTTATATATTTCTGTAGGCAGAGGCACCTTCTTTTACTCTGCTGGACTTCCTGTTGTTGGCATATATTACAGAACATCCCATGATTTCTCAAATATTTACCATTAGCCTATTGTTTATTATTATTTGGAAAGCCATCTGAGCATCTGTCTCCACTGAACTAGAATGCTTCTGCCACCATCTCAGAAGCACCAGTAATTGCCGTGACACTTAGATGAGGTCATAACTCTGTTGCCGTCTTTAAAAATACTATGTCTAAATAATTCCAACTTTCTAACCCCCACTGAAGTTCTCAATTTGATTATCCCCATTCAAAACCTCTCCCAGGGGAAATTGGGGTAGTTATCTTAATAAATTAGATCATCTTTCATTGTCTCAACTTCAAGTTGTATCAGTAACAACAAACCCCAGTTAAAATTCAGACTGTACTTTTAACCTGACCGGGGATGAAAATATCTGTTGTATTTGCCATTTAAAGGTTCCACTTGCCCCCTGAACACCTGGTGTTTAGCATTTGTTCTTTCTAAGTCTCTGGAGAAATGGAGAGAGTGGAGATCTCTTACTTGAATGAGTAACTCAGGGGAAACCTTATGCCAGATAGAACTTGATAACAGACAATATTAAATGTCTTTAATTCTGTGTTGATAATCTCTAATTGAAAAATTGTGTTGGTTTTCTTCTTGAGATCAGGTTGGCTTCATCATATTTGTAAGAAATCACCATCAGGAGGTAGATCTTTCATTTTTTAAGGTGGCTAGATGGTGTCCCCCCCCACCCCCGCTTGCCTGCCCTGTCCCAGGGCTAAGGACCTATAAGAGAGATTTTTACAAGGTCACTCAGGCCTGAGAAGCAGATGTTATTTTTAGCGTAATCAAGTAGAGGATGGGTGCTAGCAGGGTGGTAATCCACCCCCGCAGCATGAGCTGCTCTGGTTGGGCTCAGGTCTCATTCCCAAATAGTGGCCCCTTCCCTCTTCCTTCAGGGCACAAGGTGGAGCTTCTCCCTCTTTTAAGGCAGCAACATCAATGGGGACAGGTAGGGACTGTCCATCCATGTTGGAGACCAAAACCAAGAGAAGTGGGAAGAGAAAGGAGCATATAGTGCAGAGAAAAAGGGTGAGTCTATGAATGAGATCCTGTATCTGATAAGATGCTTTTGGCACCAAGGATAGGAACTCCCAAAAGATCAAGGAAGAAGGAAGCTTACTTCATGGGGATGTGTTTGTGATGTGTTTGCGACGTGTTCGTGATGGCGCCGGCTTCCTCAGTGTTTCTTGTGCCTTTCCCAATGTGCTGGCTTTGTCCTTAGACTGGTGGCCTGGTGGCTTCAGCAGCCCCAAGTCATCTAGACACCATAGCACCAGGGAAGGAGGACAGCCTTTTCTGTGGCTTTCTCTTTACACTGAGAAAACATGTCTCTGAATCCCCAGGAGACTTACCTTATTCCTCTTTGGCTAGAGTTGAGTTAAATGCCGATTTCTTAGCTACTAGCCAATAAGTAGATGGAATTACCATGATCGGTTTAGACTAATTATTTGGAGTGAAGTGAATGTTGGGGGATTAGTCACCATGACACTCAAGGTTCCATATCTGTGATGTCTCTTATTATCTCTTATATGTTATCTTATCAATTAGATAGATTAATTGCACCTAGATATTTAAAACATTTAATAACTGGCATGTAATATAAAAATAAAAAATATAGTCCCTTTTATTTCTATAACTAAACCCTATATACTATGTATAAGCTAAACCATATCAATATATATACTATATCTGTATATTTATATTACATTACATATTATACATACTTATTATGTAGTATAGAATATATTGTATGTACTATATTGTTACTATTTTTAGGATGTATATATATATATATACATATACACACACATATAATATAAACTAAACTTTATATAATCTAAAAGCTTCTTTCATCACATCAATATAATAATTTCCTAGTTTTTTGTTGGCTTTCTGAAATTGTTGGTCTGCTCTTTTGCTGATGTAACATTCAGTAGCTAGATGGTGTTCGGTCAGAGCCATGGTTTGACAAGTGCTTCAGACTTTTCCAGCATCTTTCCCATTACATTCATAGCCATCAGGAGGCTGGGCTTGTCAGAACCTGAGTGGGGCCCATACCTTTGCTCCATCTTAGCGCTGAGCTCTCTAATGGTCTCCAGGCTTGACTCCTCACCTTCCGTCTCCTCTTCCCCGCAGTTAGTCATTTGGTACCTGGGTGCTGGCCCCATTGCAGGTGCTGCCTCTGGGGTAGGGGTCCAAGGGGACAGGCAGAGAGGAGGAGGCAGGAGTCCAGGATGGCAGGTGCAGAGCAAGTTGGCTCTTCCTGGTTGCAAGAGTTGGACCTGGATCTTTGGTTGGCCTTTTCATGGAGGGGAGGGAACTCCAAAGGACTGTGTGCCCTGCCCACACCAGTCACAGGAGGGTGGGCACTGTTGGGAAGGAGGCAGCTGGCCGTGGTGCTCTCCACAAAGTGGAACAAAGGCAGAAGGGGAGAGACAAGGAAGAGGGACATGGATAAAAATGAAAGAGGAGCTGTGACTGTTGATGGGCTGTTTGGGTGGGCTCCATCTGACCTGGGGAGAGTGTCTTGGTGGGAGGGGTGGGTGGGGTGAGGTTCCCCTGCCCAGAGGTCACTTGATGGGGCCCAGGGGACTCACATGGCCACTTGCTGGGGTGTCTGGCAGAGTTCCCTCCAAGACTGGTTCACAGTGTCAGAGATGGCTGCTCCCCACTGTGGATGGGTCGTCAACTAAAGCAGAGCTGCCTAAGCTCACCTGGGGGCCCTGCTCTGACATCTGACCACTCCCATTGGCCCTGGCCCTTCTTCAGCCACTACCCGAGCCCAGTAGGGTTAGGTGTCTCTTCTAGGTGCATATAAATAGATCACCCCCAGCTTGGTTGAGTGGTCTCCATCTCCCACCCAAAGGCTTTTGAACCAGGAATCACATTCTCAACTAATTAAAAAAGTAATAGGGCACTGCTGTGGATCTGTATCCAAAGTAGAAGAGCATTTTTATATTGCAGTCATGTGTGGTTTCTGAGATAAACCACATGTGTTAGAATTTACATTATTAATTAATCCTGCATATATGACAATTGTACTGTTTATTGGTCAATACAGAGGTATTTAAATATTGGAAGAGCTTACAATGGTGTGTACCCACTGAATACGAGGTATTGATTACATTTCTCCCCATCCCTAAAAGGTGGCTTCTGGAGGCAGGTGGTGAATTATCTAGCTTGAACCTGAATAAAATGTTATTGAGTATTTGGGGGCTATGTGGGTTTTTTTATGATGGAGGGAGGGGATAGGCCTCCTCCTTACCCTTTATCAGAGTAGCCACTCGGCTTTCTCCGGTGTGGAAGGAAGAGTCCTTAACCTGACTGCTGACCAGAAAACTGACACCTCCTGAGGGTTCCACTCCCTTCTCCTCCCTGCTTGTCATTCTGTTACACTTTTTTTTTTTTTTTTTTTTTAAGTAACATATCGCCTCTGCTCGGGAACTCAAAAGTAGAGTGAACTGTGAAAATACATCCTGTAATTTATGGTCAATGTGCTTTGAAGGTGAAAAACACCCTCTAGTCATACAACGTTACTGTAGCTTCTGTCTGTCCTTTTATCCACTGTTCCCCCTACTTTGCTAGCTGACTTGAGCCACCTGCAAAAAGATCTGAAGAGAGAAGGAGAAATGAAGAAGCACACTGGAAAAATTCTTCATTTATTATTAACTTAAAACTCAAACTGACTTGCTTCCCCCAGGGCTGGAGACTACAATGGGAGCATGCAATTGGTCCAGTTAGCCTCAGACATTTGGAGAAAGAGATCAGTGTCATGGAAAAATCAGTGAACTGAGAGAGAAGAGCTGAATGCTCACTGTGGTCTTCTGAGTCCTTTAACTTCTCAGTGACTCAGTTCATATTTTGGACACCTTGTTCTCTCTCTTTGCTAGCTTCTACTTCTGGACATTCTGTGGTTTTCGTTTCTACTTATTGCAAGGCTTCAGAATGTAACAGAAAATGCCTAGGACTGTGTATTGGTTAAAAACTTCATCCCATAATTTTGTGTCTTAAAACAAAAGCTTGTTATTTAGTTCATAATTCTGTGAACTGTCCAGCTCCTCTGGCCTGGGCTGGCTCAGCTAGTCATGGCTGGCTCTCTCATGCATCTGCTATCACCTGGCAGGTCTGCTTGATAATCTACAGTGGCCTCCCTTGCGTGTCTAGTGATTGGCAGGCTGGCAGCCAGGGTCTGGATGCCTGTTGGCTGGGGTGCTCCCTGGGGTGCTTTGGTTCTCTTCCACATGACCTTTCATCCTCCAGCAGACTGTCTTGGACTGAGTCACATGATGGTCTCTGGGTTCCAAGCTCAGCAGGTGGACAAGCCAGAATGCTCAAGCACTTTTCACACCTCTGATTATATCATCTTTGCTAATGTCCAGTTGGCCAAAGCAAATCACATGGCCAGTTGAGATTCAAAGGGAGAGGAAATAGGTTTCATTTTTTGATGAGAGGGAAGGAATTTATGACTATTTTTGCAATCTATCACAGACTGTATTTTGAGACATCTGAAAAAAAATGATGACAATGGCAGATAACAATTATGAGTGTTTACTATGGCCCAGACATTACACTAATCACTGAATTTACATGATCTCATGATACTTGACCTCATCAGTCCTACATCTTTGGTGCTTCCCTGGTGGCTCAGTGGTTGAGAGTCCGCCTGCCGATGCAGGGGACACGGGTTCGTGCCCCGGTCCGGGAAGATCCCACATGCCACGGAGCGGCTAGGCCCGTGAGCCATGGCTGCCAAGCCTGCACGTCCGGAGCCTGTGCTCTGCAACGGGAGAGGCCACAACAGTGAGAGGCCAGCGTACCGCAAAAAAAAATTAAGAAATAAAGTAACTATATTAGAGCCCTGCTTTGCTTTACATAGCAGATGTGGTACAGAAATATTTCTTGTAAATAGAAGTTTTTGTGGCTTGAATTATATTTTCAGCACAATAGGGGAGTTGGCTATTTCAAGGAACCCTGTCGTGAGTCTTTTTTGAAAGTAAAGAATCCTTTTGTAACACCCCAGATCACCTCCTGGTTTAGCTGCTTGGCAGGTCAAAGTAAAGGGATTTGAAAATACAGATGATGTAGAAAGGGCTCCGACCTTGAACTTGAACTGCCCAAGATTCAAATCTTACTGGCTGTGTGATCTCAGGCAAATACTTTAATTTCCCTGAGCCCTACTTAAAAAAAATTTTTTTTATAAAATAAGGTTAATAGATATCTACATCCGTTGGGCTATTGGGAGGATTACATGACAAGGGGAAAAAATATAAAGGGCCAGATAATTTACAGAAGTTCAATAAATGAGTACGATGTTTTTTTCCACATTATCAGATGTTAGATTTTGTGTAACTACCTATCCTGTCATTTCCCACCATGGATAAGAACCTTTTGAAATATTTGTTTTCCAGTTTTGAAATTAGCTTGGCTTGGTTCCCTTTGTCTGTTCTTCCAACGTCTTGACTTAAAGCTTTATAGCCATTTTCATTCCTTGATCAAATTCAAGAGGGTGGATGAGGAAATGAATTCATAGCTCTGTAGATAAAAAGAGCTTTTTACCAGGTAAAAAGTCTTTACTAAACCAATTTAATAAATTCGCTGAGAATAAGTCAGGTGCTACCTAACACAGTCTACAACGTTACCTTTTAACCTGATCCGCAGAGAACAGGAAAACAATTAACAAATTGGGAAGCCATCTCAGGGTGTCTGAGGGCCACCAACCACAGGGTGGCCATTGGAGTGATTGCCACCAACTTCAGGGTCACTGGGTGGATGTGCAGTGTCAGCACTGAACCCTGACTTGGGGTGGCCAATCTTCCGGGGCTGTGACAGCATCACAAGGAATTTATACCTGGTGAATTACAAAAGCAGCTCTAATTAGCCCCAAGAGGCAATAGTATAAGAACTACTGAGAACATTGCAGACTCATATTTGTTTCCTTCTCAGGATTTTATATGAGAACCTGGTAATGAATGTTCTTTAACAATAGGAGCTGAGAGACCTTAGCTCTAATAGCCCTCCTGAGGATACAGCCTTCTTTATTTGCAATCCTGCAAAGATCAGTGGGATACTATTGTTAAGCCTTGAAATCGCCCCCCAATTTGCATTGTGGCTTAAATCAGAAGGGAGGAGCAGAAGGGAAGAATTTTTCCTTAACCCCTGCCCCCTCCCCACGCAGTAATAAACAGTAAATAATCTAGCGCTCATAGGTTTCGTAATGTTTTTCGAAGGACTGACACATTTTTAAAAGGAGTTTCAGGCACAAAGGGTTTTCTTGTTTGTTTGTTTGTTTTTAATAAAGAATAATAATGTCTCTCTGACACTCACAGGTTAAGGTACTGTTTCTGAAGTCAGGGTTGCTTTGGCCAGATGTTGTCACTGGTTCCCTTGGCCTGCTTTTTCTATGTCTTGGGGAAAAGGTACTCATAGATTAATCCTCTGGTTGACATTTGGAGGGTGGCTCAAAAAATTCCTTCCTCTTTCCTTGCTCCACTCAGGAAATATAGAGAGAGCCTTATATGGAACAGCCGCTGTTCTAGGTGCTGAACACATAGCGGGGAACCCGGTAGGTTTGGATGTAAGATCACTCCTGGGTCTTCTCTGAAATCTGAGCCCTTCAGTGTTGTGGGTTATGGCTAGAAATCCAGACAGGTAGTTGTAGGAATCTTTACGGGTAACAGTGGAGGTTCAGCCATATCCCCATGATTGTGATTCCTGAATCAGGTGAAAGTTCAGGATGAGGCAGGTACAGGGAGGAATTAGGTGCTGTTTTCCTCATCTTGTAATACAGTCATAATGGATTTCAATTTGGGCAGTCCAAAAAGGATAGAAAAAAATAAATCATCATTTTCATGGCAGTTTGGTTCTGAACCAAACATGTTAGCCTTTCCCTGATGGAGGCTGATATGGAGAGCTCCTAGCCCACTTCATTCAGGAGATGGTCCAGCTTCACTGACCTTCTGTTGCCTACTTAGGAGCTTATTGAAGTACTGATTCCTGGGCCCCATCCAGGAACTTCTGAGTCATTGTATCCAGGGAAGGGTCTGAACTTCTGACTTTTTAATAAAAGCTCCTCTGATGCAGTTTTTGGCTGAACATCTCAGGCAGGCCCATGTGGCTTATATGTTCCATGTTGGATCCCTCCATCCTTCTGGCAAGAGCATCTCACTTCCTTTTGGAGAACCACTCTCCTCATTCTGTGTTGTAAAGAAGAGTATGATAGTTGGTCATATGCCCTTAGCTCATCCAGTCAGATGTGCTAAGAGTGAGGTAAGGATAGGAAACATCTTTTGGAGCCCACTGATTCTGCAGTGGTACTCTGACCAGCTGGTGTTAACTTCTGTTGCCTAAATCCTCAGAGCTTCTCTGGTCCGAGCTTTTGTCCAAGTTCAGTCCTTCAGCCATTTCTTGTATTGTGAACCTTCACAAAGTCTTTAAATACATTCTTGAGGGCCTAAGTTAGCCAGAATTGTTCTGCTGGTATAACCAAAGAAGCAGGAAGGACATGAAATCTTGGCATGGAATTGGTGTTCTGGCTTTTGCTGGATGTCACATTTAGAAAGGAAATGAGGGTCTTTCCTCTGCATGGTCCATGAAGGGAAAGCCACCCTGCCTTCCACCTCCACCCCAAGGGGAGTAATGTGCTTCTTCTCTCTCCTTCAGCTCAGGCAACTATGTTGAGAATATTTTTTTATGTATCTGTTTCTCCTTCTAAGCTCTGAGGACAAGAACTGTGTCTTACTTTTGTCTGTGGTTCCAGGGACTAATGAAGCGCTTGGAATATAGAAAACTACATGTGTGGCTGTGAGATGGGATTATATTCTGAACCTCAACAGTGATGCAGGAGCTGGGCCTTGTTTGGGACCCAGCCTTCATTGTGAGCCCCACCTAGGTGTTTGGGACCTGTTTATCTCTACCTTTACCCAGTCCTGTTCTTCCTAAGAAAAAATAATTAAGTTTAGCTGCCTCCAATTGGGCCGTTATCCTTAGTTTTTAAAGTCCAGAGATCTTTTTAAAAAAAAAATTTATTTATTTGGCTGTGCTGGGTCTTCATTGCAGCACACAGGGTTTTCATTGCCGCTGTGGGATCTTTACTTGTGGCATGCAGGATCTTTAATTGTGGCATGTGAACTCCTAGTTGCAGCATGTGGGATCTAATTCCCTAACCAGAGATTGAACCTGGGCCCTCTGCATTGGGAGCTCAGAGTCTTAGCCACTGGACTACCAGGGAAGTCCCAAAAGTCCAGCGATCTTTCAGTTGCTTAGGAATTTGTATGTTTCTTAGATTAATTTCTTATATCTGGGACCACATTTTATTTTCTGCTCCTCCTGAGTCTATTCTATGCAAATGGCATGATAGACAAAAGAAATGTATTTATCTCTAATCTCTCAAGGACCTCAAGAAATAAAAGTTTCCAATTAGCATTCTTTCCTTGGCAGCCCCACTTCGTGATTAAAGAGCTTCATTGGCTTTGGAAAGTTTTAGAATTAAAACCGAGTGCTAACAGAGACCCAGGGGCAAGACCTCATGAATGGAGGCCAGAAAGGAAAGCAGGCGAAACAGATGGAGCCAATGAAAGCGGTGGGAGGAGGCCGCTGTCTCTGGAGAGACAAGGGGAGGACAAAAATAGCCCACTGAGACAATTTGCTCTCCCTCAGGTGGAGTCAGTGGCCAGTTCCACAGAGGTGGTGTCGTCTGAGAATCAGGAAATTCCAGGGGGCTTGTCTTTCTTCCTGCTTTGTGAAATGACACTGAATAAATCCAGGAATCTTGCTTTGTAACTCCTTCCTCTATAAACTCACTTCATGGCCTAGATGTGCACTGAAATATTGTATTGAAAGCAGCCATGTAGGATATCAGAGGTCAGCTTAGTAGTATGGAGAGGTGGAATGTGACTGGCTAGATGTCAGGAGATGAACTTTGTCCCCTGTCTACCTATCTGGTTTATTTCATGCTGCACCACCGCTCACCCCTCTGCTCCAGCTTATAGCTGCTCTGCGTTGTACTGGGCTCTCTCACATCCATGCCTTTGCACCATTGCTTTCTCTGCCTAGAACATTCTTCTCCCCTGACTTAGGTTGGGTTTTCTAAAAGCAGAAGGGAAGACAGGGATTCGTGTGATTTCTTAAGGGAGTGGTCTCGGGAGAAGGGAAGGGAAGGAAGAAGGGGAGGGTAGGGCAAGGAGATAAGCAAGAATGTGATCTCAGCTGATCCTACAGGGAGCTCTGAGTATGAGTTACATCACAGAGATTGTCCCAGTTTCAGGCAGGGTGCCTGGACCCCCATGACAGTCAGTCATTGCAGAGGGGATATTCCTGTATATGGGGTGTGTAACCTCCCAGGTGAGGTGCCTCCCCATGGCCAGGACCAACTGTCCTGAGAAGGGTGCAGGTGTGAGCCATAGCAGTCGACACTCACAGCAGCTGCGAACCCTGTCCTGGTAAAGGAGATCTTGGAGCAACAACAGCATCCCCTCCACCCCCATTCTTCACCTTGTTAAGTTCTATTTACTGAATTTTCAAGACTTGGTTCTGGTCATACATTCTTTGACCACTTCTTTCCTTTGTAACAGGTTAAATGTCCCTTGTCTGTATTCAGTAGCCTCCTGGACTTACTAACTTCCATCTAATCTCACTGTATACTATTGGGCCTTCTCTATTCATCATCTCCTTGGTGATATGGGATTACCTTTCCCATCTCTATCTACCATGCTTACCACAGTATGTACAACATAATGGTGTTCCATAAAATTGTGTTGAGTGGATGAATGAAATCTTGGATCCTCCATTAGTTTACTGTATGATCAAGGTCATAACTTTTGTGAGTCTAAATCCCCACTGCTATAGGCAGGGAATAATACCTGTCCACTGGTGTCTTAGTGTTAAGAAGGTCAAGCCACCTAGCACAGTCTTAGCCATGAGGCATGGTTTGAAAACCAGATCTTGTTTTGTCTGGCTCACCCTAGTGCAAGAGTCCGCTTGACATAGGAAAATGGTGTCCCTCCCGCCTGTTCCCTTGGTCGGTAGATTGGACAGTTCCAACAAATCTGACTTATATCAGGCTGACCTCTATTAGTAACTCCTCCTCCTGAGCCTTTATTTTGCCTCCAGGAGCCATTCAGGACCTCTGCTCCGCGCTTCACACGACCGTCCTTACAGATCGATTATTTCAGGGAGTGTTGCTGTCTCATCTGCTGTTCTCACTTCTTGCTGACAGTTGCAGCCAAACCTTTGAAGTTCGAGTCTTGCTTGTCTCCTTCCTTCCTTGGTTGTCATTGGCTCTCGCTGTTAAACCCAGATGAGATGGAAAGAGTTGGATGCTCAAAGTTCGTTAAGTTCCCAGGAGAACGATCCTCAGGAAGGTCTTCTGAGGACATTCATGGAATTTTGTCTCTGTTTTTTTAATCGTGCCAACTCAAAGGAGGACATATCTGCTTAGAGGGATCCCACACTCCCCTATTGTTCCTCAATAAAATCTTGGTGATAAATGACATCATAT
Organism: Neophocaena asiaeorientalis asiaeorientalis; assembly: GCF_003031525.2. Taxonomy (NCBI): domain Eukaryota; kingdom Metazoa; phylum Chordata; class Mammalia; order Artiodactyla; family Phocoenidae; genus Neophocaena; species Neophocaena asiaeorientalis. Next base: position 173,847 of record NW_020173401.1, read on the forward strand.
CCATAATCAATTTTTGGTTTTCCTGGATAACCTTATGATTATATTAGGGTGATGCAGAAACACCAGTGCACCAGGGATTGGAATACTTGCTCCCTCTTTCAAGTAGCCATTAATTAGCTATGTGACCTTAGGCAACTTTATCTCTTTGTTCTGGAGGTGCTGCTGCAGCTCTCAACAGGTGAGAGGAGTGAAGACAGAGTGGACAGAATAAACACATACTGAAGGGCCCAGGTTAACAGGATATAGTTTTTATGAGGGGGATGAGGGAGAGAGAGTGATCAAGGACAACTCTCAGAGTCTGTAGGAACTCTAGCAAGTTGGATAGGGAACAGGAACCTGCAAAGAAAATAGAGGAGAAGCCAGGGAGATGGGAGGAAAATCAGGGGGTTGCAGAGGCCTGAGAGACCAGGTCATTCCAGAGGAGGGAAACGGTCTGCACCACTGCTGAGGTTTCTGGTAAGATGAGGATTAAAAATTGTCCTTGGGCTTTAGCAGCAAAGAGGTCACCTGATGATGCCAGAGGCATCAGGTGGAGTGAATTGAGGAGTAAGTGCGAGGGGGGCATATGGAGACTGCAAGGAGAGAGAACTTTCTGGAAAACTTTGGATGTGAGGAGGTGGAGAGAGAGCTATAGCTGCAGGAAATGTGGAGTGGAAGGAAGATATTTTTAAGGCTGGGGAGACTTGAGCCTTTTTTAGTGATTGGGAGGAAAGGGTTGACTTCTTCAACATAGAAGAGAAATGGTTTACTTGATACCCTGAAAAGGCCAGGGAAGAAGTCCAGAATGCAGGAGGAGGGACTGACATTGGCAGAGAAGGACACGTCCTTGAATGTCACATCAGGGATATGCGTGTTGTTGTGGAAACCACACTTGAATTCACTGGGCCAGCTGCTGTTTCTCCTTCCTTCACCCCCGACCACAATATCGGTCAGACACCTTTTCTCTAGACCTCAGTTCTCAGCAGCCCCGACTCCACGTGTGTGTGTCCAAGGCAGGAAGGAGAATGTCCCGGGACCTCACAGGCACCTTCTTGGTCATTGGGACTAACCTCCTTCCTGCCTCTGTTCACTCAGTGTCTGACCAGGCATGAGAGTCATGCCCAGGGTTCCCTTTACCCTCGCCCCATCCAAGCATCCATTCTCACCTGACTTCCCAGGTTCACATCCTACCAACCCAAAGTCGACTCCCTCTCTCCTCCTCTCAGATGAACTAGACAAGCTGTAGCTGCAGGGTGTATGATGGTTACCTTTCCCCTGGTCTGCCTCATGCTCCTGTGTCTGGGTCCAGGATGAGTCAGCATTCTCTAGTGCTCTTGGCCAAATCCATTTTTCTTATAAATGAAGATACTGTCCCCATTTTCCTAGTTGACAGAGGGGCCTAATGAGTCCACTGGCCTCACCTGTGTGTGTTAAGTGGCTGGAGTGTCATTTAATCTAACTTCAAGACGTGTGACTAATTCTAGATGTGCTAATAAAATGCTGACCCTATAAAAAAAATCTAAGTATCACATTTAAACAAAATCCAGGAAGCAATGACTAGAAACACAAATTAACTGAGAGCTTTAATATGCTCCTATGTTTGTGCATGACTAGCTTTCTAAAGGCCTGAAGACAGAACCACAGACTTTTTTTTTTTTACATCTTTATTGGAATATAATTGCTTTACAACGGTGTGTTAGTTTCTGCTCCATAACAAAGCGAATCAGCCATACATGAACACATGTTCCCATATCTCTTCTCTCTTGTGTCTCCCTCCCTCCCACCCTCCCTATCCCACCCCTCCAGGCGGTCACAAAGCACCGGGCTGATCTCCCTGTGCAGACGTTTTAAAAACAACAAGAAATTGCAAGTCAATAAACATCCTATTCCCATGCTCCCCTCTGCTCATCCAACCCGGTGATGACGAAACGCACACTGACATGAGCAATAAGAAAAATAATAACGTTATCACAGGATCAATGTCTGTTGCTGGCTTCATAAATAAAGGACTTGGCTTCCTATTGATGTTTAATTTTTTGTAAATGCCTCTGGAAATTTAAGTAGCAGTAGGAAAACATTATCCTGAGATAATGTTCAATTTCTCCCAACATAAGCTCTTAAACCCTGGATGTGTTCAGTTTTCAGTCTGGGACAAATTCTGGAGAACAAATTTCTTTGGAACAGACAGTGGTAGATTTATTTTAAATAGGCTGGCTTTGGTGCTCAGGGTCTAGGGGACAGGAGAGTAGAAGATGGTCGGAACAACAGAGGCACAGAAAGCCTGGCAGTCTGCTTCTTCTGTGGCTTGTCCTAAGGTACCCATCAGCAAAGTGGGAGACTCTTTCTCCTCCCTCCCTGTCCCACAGCTGGTGCAGTGGCATGTGCCCAATTTGTGACTACTAGGGGACAAGTGAGGAGGCTCTGAAGGGTTCACCTGTCCATGTAGGATCCTATGATGTCCTAGCATCCTGTTACCCCTTGCTGTACCTCAGCTGCTCTGGCATTGACTCAAATCCCTGGGGCTGTATACTGGGCACCTAGCTTGAATAACAAATCCACGCCTGCCAGCTCTACCCTAGGAAAAGCATTAGAATACTTTGAAGGGGAGGAATCATAGATATTAAAGCTGAAAGGGAGGTTCCTCAAGAGATCTAATCTAGGATTCCTCAGCCTTCAGGCAGGTAAGGTGTGAATGCCCCCATTCCTCGGAAGAAATTTTGAAGATCCAGCTAATTAGAATAGAGGGCAGGTAAGTGACTGTCATATACCCTTAGAGCAGTGTTTCTCAGACAGCTTGCACAGAATTGCCTGGTTCTTGTTAAAACACAGATCTCTGGACCCCACCCCCAGAGTCTCAGATTCTGTAAATCTGGGGTGGGGCCCAGGAATGTGCATTTCTAATGGTTTTTTAGTTCCTGCTGATGTTCTTGGTCTTGGTCCGGAGGCCACTTTTTTGTTGTTTTTAAAATAAATTTATTTATTTATTTTTGGCTGCATTGGGTCTTTGTTGTTGGGTCTTTGTTGCTGCACACGTGGGCTTTCTCTAGTTGCGGCAAGCGGGGGCTATTCTTCGTTGCGGTGCACGGGCTTCTCATTGCAGTGGCTTCTCTTGCTGCAGAGCTTGGGCTCTAGGCATGTGGGCTTTAGTAGTTGTGGCTCGCGGGCTCTAGAGCTCAGGCTCCATAGCTGTGGCGCACGAGCTTAGTTGTTCCGCCGTATGTGGGATCTCCCCAGACCAGGGCTCAAACCCATGTCCCCTGCATTGGCAGGTGGATTCTCAACCATTGCACCACGAGGGAAGTCCCCGGATGCCACGTTTTGAGAATCACTGGACTAAAGTCTCCTTTCTGTATTTCATGACCCAGAAGCTGGGCTGTCTTAAGCTAACACGTGAGTTGTTCTGTAACCTGTTGAGTCAAATAGGAGCATAAAATACCCATGTCCCCAAAGGAAGCTCATTCCTTCATCTGAGACTCTGTAGAGCCTTTGCCCGAGTAAGAGTAAGCTGTTTTCCTCACTGCGACTCTAAGGCCGGTTCCAACTACTCCAAAGCCACATGCGCTTGGAAAGACACAGGGATTCCTCAAGGTGTCCCAGCCTCTGACCTAGAATCTTTTAACTTGAGAAGAACTGTCACCTTCCTGGGAATCTGAAATAGAAAGGCAAATTTGTGAAGGCCTTTCTGACTCTGAACAGCTGGATTCGCACTCGCCATGGTGATCACTCAGTGCCATGCAGACGTGACAGTGATAAATGATGCTGGATTCCACTAAAAAACCATCAAAGCTGCAGGGTGGAGACCCCAGTCACTGAGCCCAGTGCCCTCTGGCCCTTCCGGTCAAGGTTTGAAAAGCTGACCAGCGGCAAGGAGGTGGGGTGAGAAAGAGGCATCACGTGGGTGTGGCAGCTTCTCAGTTGTAGGGGTGGGGCGATCAGCAGGAGAGGAGGGAAGGGTAGACAGCAACGAGAGGGTTTTCTTTAGTCCCAAGAATTCTAGACCCTTACCTGACCTCCCTTCTTCCCTGACAGAAGAATTTCATGAGAAAGTCCACTTGCCTTGGAATACAGTCCCCACCCCACCCCCACCTGAGTCAGAGCAGTGAGAACATTCGGCTCTTTGCAGGGTTATGTGTTCTGAATTTTCTACTTGCATTATGTTTCATATAAAGGTTAGGAAACAAAAATGCTGGAATTTTCAAGTCCTTGTCCTGCTTCTCTCTGTCCGTTTCTAGTGTGCTGCCTTTATAAGCATTTCCCCCTTTTGTTTTAATTGCTTCCATCTTTTTCCTTTTGTATTCTTTCTTGCTGATTCTTCTTCTTTGTTCCTCTTTGAGGAATTCAGATTTCTGCTTCTCCAGTCACCTTTCTTTCCAGTCTTTGACTTTTAAGAGCAGACTGTGTAGGTGGTTATGAAACACAAGGGCCAGTTCTGAGAGCCACTTCTCCCCCAGCAACTTGCATTTCAGGCAGAAGGAGCCCACGTCCACTTCTGTTTTGCTTAATGTGTTACTGAAATGCAACATGTATACAGAAAAACACACAAACCATATATTTCCTGCTGATGGATTTTTATAGACTGACCACGTGGAGTGACCAGCACCCAGATCAAGAAACAGAACATGGCCGGCCCCAAAGTCCCTAGTGTCTCCCTTCAGTAATTTCCAGCCCTTAGGAATATCACTATCCTGATTTCTAACAGATTAACTTTGACGGTGTTTTAACTTTACATAAATGGAATCATTCAATACATACTCTTTGATGCCTGGCTATTTTTCTCAATTTTGTGTTTGTGAAATCCACTGATGCTGTTACATGTAGTTTGTGCATTTTCCTTGTGCTCTCTCTCCTTTGCTCTCTCTGTGTAACGAACATATTACACTTGATTCATTCGACTATTGATGGACATTTGGGCTTTCCCAATTTGAAGCTATTATGAATTTTGCAGCTATTCTCATTCTTTTACATGCTTTTCTGTGAACATACATCCTTTTTCTGTTGGATTTATGAGTGGAATTGCTGTTTTATAAATTAGCATTTATTCAGCTTTAGAAGATACTACTGTATAGTTTTCTAAAGTTACTCTACCAATTTATACCTATACCCCCACCAGAAAAGTCCAAGAGTTGTAGTTGCCCCACATTCCTGTCAACATCTGGTATCTTTACTTTTAGTCATTGTGATAGGTGTGTGATGATAAGGGATTGTGGATTTAATTTGCATTTCTTCGATAGCTGATAAAGTTGGGTGCCTTTTAATACGTTTACTGGTTGTATCAATACCCTTTTTGGTGAAGTACCTGTTAAGTATTTTGTCCATTGTAAAAATTTAGATTATTTGCCTTTTCTTATCGCTTTGCAGGAGTTCATTATTATTGTGGATATGAATTCTTTGACAGATACTCTAGAGCAAATGTCTTCTCCCAGGCGTTGGCTTGCCTTCAACTTTTCTTCAAACCCATTGTTTTACAACTGCCAAACTCACACTTAAACTCCAGCTCAAATGTCACCTAATTGGTGACTTAGCCTCCATCCCCTTTCTCCTGGAGTTGTTGCTTATCCCTTGTCCTCCCACAGCTTCCGTCTAACGCTCTCTCATAGTAATTGTCGCATTAGTTACAATGACCTCTCTTCAGAAAGACTGACCCAATGCCACTGAAACAAAAGACAGGGTTTTTAAGCACTGGGGTGAGCTAGTAGAAAAGTACTGCAGGACTTTATGGGGAAGGTAGGTCAATGTGATTAGCCCGTCTCTGTCTGCTAATTGGTGTTTATCAAAGTTAGGCTTCTACCCTCCCACAGAGACTGGGAGATGACTGTAATCATCTCTCTTGATGGTTATATTTCAAAGGGATGGCTCCACAGTCCTTGAGAAAACTCAAGATTCTTGGGTTGTAATTGGCTGGGAGAAGATTTACATCTCAAAAGGACAGAGAAAGAACTTGCAATTTTCTAAACTAAGGAATAAAAAAGTAAAGTAAGTCATGCTCTGAGAAAAGGGAGGTCAGGAGCCTATAGTCAGGAAGAAGCCTGTCTGAAGTTTAGTCAAGCTGAGGGGAATGTTAAGGCCATCTTGGTCACCCTCACTCCAATTTAAATACCATAATTTAAATTTGGTTTTAACATTCTACTCCTCTGTTCTAAAACCTTCCATGGCTCCATACCAAATGAGCTGTAAACTCAGGTGTGCATGGAAGAGTCTCCATGCTCTCATCCCAACCTCCCCTGAGTCTTATTCCTGCCATACTGGAGATGGAGTCACCATGAGCATTCTGAAGATGGTCACAGGAAGTGAGGTTGAGGGAGATGAACTTCAAAGCATCACAGGATGTAAGTGGCTGACACAGTGGTGATTTGAATCATGGGCTGGGTGAGGGTGGAGCAGGAGAAACAAGACCAGGTAATGTCCCAAGTCACTGGACTGCCAGCCGAGTGTGTTTCTGGGAAGACGGGCATTTTGTCTCAGGCACTGGTCAGAATGACCTGCTCAGACTTCTCATCTGGGCCCCAGCTGCCCTTCAAGGGCTTTCTGGTAGTCACATCATTTCAGGGTTAGTTTAACAAAATTCAGAGATTTTTCCTTAGGTGGAAACCATCTGTGCTCCATCAAGGTCAAGGTCATGGGCCAATGGGCCAATCATGTTTCGTGCCCATCCTCTGAAGGTCAGCGAGATGGATGTGGTCCCCCTAATGTCTCCTGAATGACAAGGACAACCTAAGATTTTCTACCTTCCTGCTCCACTGAACACACAGAACTCAGTTGAAAGCCCACAACACATTTAAGTGTCTGAAATTAAATCTGAAGTCGAAGCAGCAGCATCTTATTACTTTTAATCAGTTCAGTGCATGAAAGCCCCTTTGGAGAAATCGTTATTTTACCTCTACACGCAGAAGGCAGAACTGCACCCTGCTTCCTCTGGTCCCTGGAAGATGACAAGGACTCTTCACTCTGCCTGTCCATCAGACTTGGGGCTGCCTTCAGCTTCTGCTGTGTCCAGGGCTTGGGTCAGATTTGATCCTTAGAGCTGCTTCTTTTGAGTCCCACTTTGCATGGCTTTCAGCTGTACTTCTCTTAATATAGGGACAAGAGGCTGAGAGATTAGTAACTATAGTTACCATTTATTAAGCACTTTCTTTATCAGTATTAGTAGCAAACAATCAAAACTGGTTTGATCAGGGAGTAATTTATTAAAGGATATTGGGTTGTGCACAGAATCTCCAGCAAAGCTAAAGAACAGGGTTGCAAGCTGTACAGCCAGGAGCAATGCTCAACATCTCACTGCAGAATTGGAGGTAATAGGGACACCACAACTTGAACTGCTAATGCTGAACGCTGGAAGCCATGTCTAATTTTCCCTGCAACAGCCATGAAAGGTAAGTATTATTATCTTCATTTTACAGATGAGGTCACAGAAGTTCAGAGATGTTAGGTAACTTATTCCCAAAGTTAGCTACAAATTCTCAACTGTGAGTTCAGTGAGGATGGGGATTATATTGATTTTGCTCACTATTTAGTGTAAGCTCCAGTGCCAGTTCAGTAGGTACTAAATAAACTTATGGAATGAATACACGGGGGAAATGATGGAGAGATGCGTGGTTATTGTGTTTGTTTTAGTCCCACTTTAACACGACCTGTCCTCTTCTACCTTCCTACCATATCCCATGTTTCTGGCCAGAGGGTTGGGTAGATGACTCAGGGTCAGGCAGTCATAATATCCTCCTGGCCATGGTGTTTGGTCCCAAAGTTTGAAGGATGTGAGTCTGAGCAGATGGCCCAGCACATGGAGCAAGACTGATTGTGATATGAAAGAACTGAGCCAACATACAGAGAGGAGCGAAGACAGGATTTATGATTCAGTTTTCCTGCATATTACTAATATTGGCTGTTTTATAAATAAGCACTATCACTCCAGTCCAGAAAGGCAGATTGAAAATGGTGACTTCTCTCAAAAACGGGGTTTTATTTTGGATGCCAACTCCAATGCCCCATTAGATGGATACGTTTCAAGAAGTATTCCAGAACTGGGTTAAAATGGATGTCTTCTCAATCCTTCTTCCTTTCTCTTTGGCAAGCCCCCATGTGTCTTAACTTACCTATAGTTGAATGGAGTCTCTTTTACAGGCAGTTTTTCCATCTCCAAGCCCATGCTCAGTGAATATCTCTGAGATACGTTTGTTGGGACAACTGTTGGGCAAAGGATGTTACGGGGGCAAGAGAAAAGCAAACTTCAAGGTGGACAATGCAGGTTTTGGTGGCCATAGTATGTTTCAGGCTGAGCACCTTTGAGAGCTCTTCTACTGGAGGAGTCTATTGTGTAGCACGCTCATGTGGTCAGGTACAGAGCACTCCTTCAGGCTAGCTCTAGTAATGGGACTGTTGTGAAGTTGTCAATGCACTCATTGCATTGACATTGCATTGTCCAGACCTCTTGCAGGAGCACAGCTGCAGCATGGGGCTCTGTGGATCCTGGGTGTAATTTAAGAATTAGATGTTTGCTCTATCCTAGTAGCTTTAGCCTCAGGCCATCTTGGCCCATCCTGTAGTACCAGGGCTACTTCATTATCAGGGCTCAGTTATCCTTTTGTTTCTATTCCAGCTCCAGTGCTGACGGCATGACCCTCTCCCTCATTACTTCCATGGACCACCGGCTGGTCCACAGATTAGACATCCCCATCGGGTGTCGTAGCCTTGCTTATCTCTGTACTTGATGGATAGAGCTGCTGGCCCTTCAGTCCTTCCCTATCCACCACTGCACCCAGCTCTCTACCCAACCCTCTCATCTCCAAAGCTCTGTTGAATCAGTTTTCATTTCCCAGGCCGAGTATATTCCCACATTTGGCTGAAGACTTTCTACCTTCCCGGAATGCCCAGTCTCTGTACCTTTGTTGTCCTCCCAGGGCTCCTGGCCTTTCTTTCTTTCTGCATCATAAGGAAAGCAGCCTGCTGCTGCTCTGCCCCATTGCTGCTTGCCTTAGTAACTTTGCTTTTCAAAATGAGGCTTAATTGTAACTTTTATTGACACACTTACCTTATGCCATAGGAACCCATCTTGAATCAATTAAAATCAATTAATCACACAGTGATTAACTTTAATTGTGGGACGTTTCCTACACCCAGCAAATAACCATTCACATATGCTTCAATTAATATTTTTACTCCTCTTTGTTGACAAATGAGCTATTGTACTTAAAATTAATTAAATGTTAGCATGGTCCCAATTAACATTGCATTAGCCGAAAAAATGCCTTGATTGTCAATCCAGAGCAAAATGTGTGACAGTCTACCACTTAACATAATGCAGTATATGTCAGTTAAACACACGGAGGCCTAACCTTTTTCCAAATATAGTGAATGATCTGGTCAAAACATGAGGCCACATTTAAAGCCATTGAAAATCTTGGGATTTTTGACTCTGACTTGAGATAAACAGGGAAAATAAAACTGTGTCCACCTAGAAATAGTTGCCTATCTTTTTCTGTCTGTGTTTTGCTAAACCAAGATTTAATGTCTCTAGATGATCAGTACTTTATATATAGGGCCTTTTTATTTTACTCAATATTTTGTATTATTTTTGTCTCTTTTATTTCTAAAGTGTCCCATTCCTCTCTATCTTAAATGTTTCTTTACCTAAACGCTGTTTATTGTGCCATAAATTCCAAACTGCATTTTTCACTCAACCTTCTGTTTTTGAGACTCATCTAAGTAGGTTATGTGGGTCTGTTTTATATGCAAACATTGTTTATCCATGCCCACATTGATAAGCATTCAAATTGTTGCCAACTCTTTGCTTTTATAAGCAGCGTTGGGATGAGTATCTTTGTGTTTCTGAATTTGGGTATGTTGGGGTCCAGGGCAGACCACCCCAAAATGTGCCTTAATGACATATTGATTATTTTGAATTAAAGTTACTTAAGAAACAGTGGCGCAGTGGTTGAGAGTCCGCCTGCCAATGCAGGGGACACGGGTTCGTGCCCCAGTCCAGGAAGATCCCACATGCCGCGGAACAGCTGTGCCTGTGAGCCATGGCCGCTGAGCCTGCGCGTCTGGAGCCTGTGCTCCGCAATGGGAGAGGCCACAAAAGTGAGAGGCCCACAAGAAGAACACTCTGACCCTCCTTCCTGGAAGCAGGAAATAAATCTCTCATGTGAAAGGTTCATTCCCTGCATCTGGAGGTAGAAGGGCACCCTTATTGCCCAAGACAGAGATGAGAGCTGAGAAGCCTATAGAAACAAACCTTGTTACTTCTTTAATTTACTTCCCCAAGCCCAACTCTGTTTGGATTCTTCATTAATTGGCCACCCCAAACCTAAGCTTCTTTGTGCTGTGAATTCCTTACAAATGTATTGTTTCTTTGCTTAAAAAGTATAAAAGCTGCTTGCTTTGGCTACCTCTTAGGTCTCATTTCTATGGGACCTCCATGCACGTGAATTAGAATTTGTTTCTTTTTCTCCTGTTAATTTGTCTTGTGTCATTTTATTGTTAAACCAGCCACATGAACTCAAGAGGGGTAGAGAGGGAAAATACTCCCTCCCCAACTGGTACCTGTCTGAGATATATTCCTAGGGAAGCAACAATCATTGGGTCATAGGGCGAGTGCAAACTGCACTCTGGATTTGATCGCATTTTGCACAGGAGGAAACAGAGATCTGGAGAGGTTAAGCAATTTTTCAAGGTCAGGTCTGTGACTAGGCTTGATTTCAGATCTTCTGACTCTTAGTGGATCTTCTGCATCTTAGTGGATCTTCTGAATCTTAGTGAAATATTTATTTCACAATATGCTACCATCTCAATTGCCCTGAATTCCCTGGAATTTTCAAAGCAAAATTTCTCTAATTTGATAGTTTCATTGTGTTATAGTTTGGAATATATTATTAGGGTCAACATTCTATATACAAATTATGGCTGACACAGAGACGTATGCAACTACTATCAGGCAATGGCATTGGGAATTTAGGTCTAAACTGTTCTCTTCAAAAACTGCTTTTAGGGAATTCCCTGGTGGTTCAGTGGTTAGGACTCTGTGCTTTCACTGCAGAGGGTGCGGGTTCAACCTCTGGTCAGGGAACTAAGATCCCCACAAGCCATGCAGAGCTGCCAAAAAAAAAAAAAAGAAAAAAAAATAACAAATTAAAAAAAAACCTGCTTTCGTTATTGGGCAAAGGCCTATAAAACCAGTCAAATATTTTAGAATAGGTGATAGAGATATAATAATTATCCATGTGAGATTTCAAAGTTCTTCTCACACTAGGGGGCAAAACACTGCTTCCATGATAAACACACACACACAAACGTAAATCCCACATTTATCTTTACAAGTAAGCTTGCCCTGAAGGGTGTACATATGTATGTCTCTGAGAGATATAAAGTGATACAAATCTAAGCTTTTAAGTTGCCTTTGGAGCTTTATAGTTCCTTTGTGTGTTTGGAGTAGGTTTGACTGCTCAAATGCCATCCCTAGATATATTATTTGCCTCCCTGTTTCCTCTGCCTCCGTTCACATTAATTTCTTAAGGGTTAATTGAGCAGCCGCTAAATCCAAGAACAATATACATTCCTTGTCCTTGTAACACAAGGCAGAGGGAAATAAGTAACAATTCTGAGCCAAGGCTTGTGGGTGACCCGAGGAAGGAGCCATTGAATCAGTCAGTGAGTGGTGAGCAGGAAGGTGAGATCGGAGCTGGACTTGAACAGATGTGTAGGAGGTGGTCAGGTGGAGGAGGAAGGCAGGATTCTAAGTACAGGAGAGAGCAAAGTGCTTCACCTGCCTCCTGTACTCATGCCCCCGCCCCCTGCTCTTCCTGCCCCTACAGTAGCCATGTTCAGAAATAATCCAGCATCCCTGAGGGAAGAGGAACAAATGTTCTACATTGCACCATGCTAAGCATCCCCCTCCAGTCCTTGTGCCTGTGAAATGCATTTCACGCCTCATCTGTTCCTTAAATGAGATGTGAAAGCAGTTTACACCTCGTTTACATTTGTGCTGTTTTACCAAACAGCATAGATACAGCTCCATCCAAAGTAATGAAATGAGGTCAGGCACCCTTTCTCTCCTTGGATTGAATCCACCCAACTCTTCAGATCCTCCCAGGCATCTACTAAGTGTTGGGAGAGAAAGTGCAAGCCTTGGTGGAGAGGTGTAGGGAGCAACGAGCAACAGGTATTCAGATCCTTTTTGAGGGAAATGGCCTTTCTTTCAAGCCAATAGTACTTTACTGAGTATAATTTGCTTAAGTGAAATGCAGAAATCATAGGTATATACTTTGAAGAATTTTACTTTTGCATATACCTGTGTAACCAACAGCCAGATGAAGATAGAGAATGTTTCTCTCACTCCTGAAAATTTTCTCATGCCCCATTCCAGTCAAAAGCCTCCTCCTCAAATATAACTGCTATTCTGACATTAATTGCCACCATGGATATACTGTAATCATTCTACAGCTTAATATACTTGAAAGCATATAGCGTGTACTGACTTTTGCTCAGATAATGTCTGTGAGATTCATGTGTGTTGTTGTAGCGGTAACCCATTCCTTTAAGTTGTTGGATAGTGTTCCACTGTATGACTAAGACACAGTTTAGCCACCATCTTGGGTTGTGGTGGTGTGTGCAGCACTTCTCCACACAGGCACCAAGGTGTGTCCCCGCAGCAGTTCTGCACTGGGAAAGCGAATCCGACCTGTCAGGTGCAAGGCCTCTGCACACAGCCCCCTACAGGCAAGTGAAACTAGACTAAGCACAAAAGAAGAAAAACAATGCACCGAAGCTCCTGGGGCGGCTAGGCCAACCGCTGAGGCAGAGCTGTGGAGCTCCAATTCCAAGTTGGCCACCATCCAAGGGCCAGAAACCTGATTCATTTCTGACTTGCCCATACTCCAGCTATGGGGCTGACAGGGTACTGGTGCTCCGGCCGGGTGTCAGGCCTGAGCCTCTGAGACAGGAGCACCAGTACAAGACATTGGACCACCAGAGACTTCCTGGCCTCACGTAATATTAATCACCGAGAGCTCTCCCAGAGATCTCCATCTCGATGCTAAGACCAAGCTGCACTCAACGACCAGCAAGCTCCAGTGCTGGACACCCCATGCTAAACAACTAGCAAGACAGGAACACAAACCCACCCATTAGCAGAGAGGCTACCTCAAATCATAATAAGGTCACAGACACCCCAAAACACACCACCAGATGTAGTCCTGCCCACCAGAAAGACAAGATCCAGCCTCATCCACCGGAAAACAGGCACCAGTCTCCTCCACCAGGAAGCCTACACAAGCAACTGAACCAACCTTACCCACTGGGGGCAGACATCAAAAAAAACACAGGAAGTACGAACCTGCAGCCTGCGAAAAGCAGACCCCAAACACAGTAAGTTACGCAAAATGAGAAGATGGAGAAATACTCAGCAGTTGAAGGAGCAAGGTAAAAACCCACCAGACTAAACAAATGAAGAGGAAATAGGCAGTCTACCTGAAAAAGAACTCAGAGTAATAATAGTAAAGATGATCCAAAATCTTGGAAATAGAATGGAGAAAATACAAGAAATGTTTAACAAGGACCTAGAAGACCTAAGAGCAAGTGAACAATGATGAACAACACAATAAATGAAATTAAAAATTCTCTAGAAGGAATAAATAGCAAAATAACTGAGGCAGAAGAACGGATAAGTGACCTGGAAGATAAAATAGTGCACAGCAGAATACAGAAAAAAGAATGAAAAGAATTGAGGACAATCTCAGAGACCTCTGGGACATTATTAAATGCACCAACATTCGAATTACAGGGGTCCCAGAAGAAGAAGAGAAAAAGAAAGGGACTGAGAAAATATTTGAGGAGATTATAGTTGAAAACTTCCCTAATATGGGAAAGGAAGTAGTCAGTCAAGTCCAGGAAGCGCAGAGAGTCCCATACAGGATTAAATCCAAGGAGAAACACGCCAAGACACATATTAATCAAACTATCAAAAATTAAATACAAAGAAAAACTATTAAAAGCAGCAAGAGAAAAATAACATACAAGGGAATCTGCATAGGTTAACACGTGATCTTTCAGCAGAAACACTACAAGCCAGAAGGGAGTGACAGAACATATTTAAAGTGATGAAAGGGAAAAACCTACAACCAGGATTACACTACCCAGCAAGGATCTCATTCAGATTTGACAGAGAAATTAAAACCTTTAGAGACAAGCAAAAGCTAGAATTCAACACCACCAAGCCAGCTTTACAAGACATGCTAAAGGAACTTCACTAGGCAAGAAACACAAGAGAAGGAAAAGACCTACAATAAAAAACCCAGAACAATTAAGAAAATGGTAATAGGTACATACATATCGATAATTACCTTAAATGTAAATGGATTACATACTCCAACCAAAAGACATAGACTGGCTGAATGGATACAAAAACAAGACCCATATGTATTCTGTCTACAAGAGACCCACTTCAGACCTAGGGCCACATACAGACTGAAAGTGAGGGGATAGAAAAAGATATGCCATGCAAAAGGAAATCAGAAGAAAGCTGGAGTAGCAATTCTCATGTCAATCAAAATAGACTTTAAAATAAAGACTATTACAAGAGACAAAGAAGGACACTACATAATGATCAAGGGATCAATCCAAGAAGAAGATACAACAATTGTAAATATTTATGCACCCAACATAGGAGCACATCAATATGTAAGGCAAATGCTAACAGCCATAAAAGGGGAAATGGACAGTAACACAATCATAGTAGGGGACTTTAACACCCCACTTTCACCAATGGACAGATCATCCAAAATTAAAATAAATAAGGAAACACAAGCTTTAAATGGCATATTAAACAAGATGGACTTAATTGATATTATAGGATATTCCATCCAAAACCAATAGAATACACTTTCTTCTGAAGTGCTCATGGAACATTCTCCAGGATAGATCATATCTTGGGTCACAAATCAAGCCTTAGTAAATTTAAGAAAATTGAAATCTTATCAAGTATCTTTCCTAACCACAATGCTATAGACTAGATATTAGGAAATTACAGGAAAAAATTACAGGAAAAAGTCTGTTAAAAAAAAAAAACACATGGAGGCTAAACAATACACTACTGAATAACCAAGAGATCACTGAAGAAATCAAGGAGGAAATCAGAAAATACCTAGAAACAAATGACAGTGAAAACGCGATGATTCAAAACCTGTGGGATGGGACTTCCCTGGTGGCGCAGTGGTTAAGAATCTGCCTGCCAATGCAGGGGACATGGGTTTGAGCCCTGGTCCAGGAAGATCCCACATGCTGCGGAGCAACTAAGCCCGTGTGCCACAACTGCTGAGCCTGCACTCTAGAGCCCGCGAGCCACAACTAATGAAGCCCGCACGCCTAGACCCTGTGCTCCACAGCAAGAGAGGCCACTGCGATGAGAAGCCCACGCACCTCAACAAAGAGTGGGTCCCACTCTCTGCAACTAGAGAAAGCCCATGCACAGCAACTAAGACCCAATGCAGCCAATAAATAAATAAATTTATAAAAAAAGAAAAAGAAAAACCTGTGGGATGCAGCAAAAGCAGTTCTAAGAGGGAAGTTTATAGCAATACAATCCTACCTGAAGAAGCAAGAAACATCTCAGATAAATAACCTATTCTTACACCTAAAGGAACTAGAGAAAGAAGAACAAAAAAACCCCAAAGTTAGCAGAAGGAAAGAAATCATAAAGATCAGATCAGAAATAAATGAAAAAGAAAAGAAGGAAACAATAGCAAAGATCAATAAAATCAAAAGCTGGTTCTTTGAGAAGATAAACAAAATTGATAAATCATTAGGCAGACTCATCAAGAAAAAAAGGGAAAAGGCTCAAATCAACAGAATTAGAAATGAAAAAGGAGAAGTAAAAATGACACTGCAGAAATACAAAGGATCATGAGAGATTAATACAGGCAACCATATGCCAATAAAATGGACAACCTGGAAGAAATGGAGAGATTCTCAGAAAAGCACAACCTTCTGAGACTGAACCAGGAAGAAATAGAAAATATAAGCAGACCAAACACAAGCACGGAAATTGAAACTGTGATTAAAAATCTTCCAACAAACAAAAGCCCAGGACCAGATGGCTTCACAGGGGAATTCTATCAAACATTTAGAGAAGAGCTAACACCTAATCTTCTCAAACTCTTCCAAAATATAGCAGAGGGAGGAACACTCCCAAACTCATTCTACGAGGCTGCCATCACCCTGATACCAAAACCAGACAACAAAGATGTCACAAAGAAAGAAAACTACAGGCCAATATCACTGATGAACATAGATGCAAAAATCCTCAACAAAATACTAGCAGACAGAATCCAACAGCACATTAAAAGGATCATATTATCATGATCAAGTGGGGTTTATCCCAGGAATGGAAGGATTCTTCAATATACCCAAATCAATCAATGTGATACACCATATTAACAAGCTGAAGGATAAAAACCGTATGATAGTCTCAATACATGCAGGAAAAGCTTTCAGCAAAGTTCAACACCCATTTATGGTAAAAATGCTCCAGAAAGTAGAGGGAACTTACCTTAACGTAATGAAGGCCATATATGACATACCCACAGCCAACATCGTCCTCAATGGTGAAAAACTGAAACCATTTCCCCTAAGATCAGGAACAAGACAAGGTTGCCCACTCTCACCACAATGATTCAACATAGTTTTGGAAGTTTTAGCCACAGCAATCAGAGAAGAAAAAGAAATAAAAGGGATGCAAATTGGAAAAGAAGAAGTAAAAAAGTCACTGTTTGCAGATGGCATGATGCTATATATAGATAATCCTAAAAATGCCACCAGAAAACTGCTAGGGCTAATCAATGACCTTGGTAAAGTAGCAGGATATACAACTAATGCACAGAAATCTGTTGCATTCCTATACACTAATGAAGAAAAATCTGAAAGAGAAATTAAGGAAACACTCCCATTTAACATTGCAACAAAAAGAATAAAATACCTAGGAATAAGCCTACCTAAGGAGACAAAAGACACTTATGCAGAAAACTATAAGACACTGATGAAAGAAATCTAAGATGATACAAACAGATGGAGAGATGTACCATGTTCTTAGATTGGAAGAATCAATGTTGTGAAAAGGACTATACTACCCAAAGCAATCTTCAGATTCAATGCAATCCCTATCAAATTACCAGTGACATTTTTTACAGATATAGAACAAAAAATCTTAAAATTTGTATGGAGACACAAAAGACCCCGAATAGCCAAAGCAGTCTTGAGGGGAAAAAATGGAGCTGGAGGAATGAGACTCTCTGACTTCAGACTATACTACAAAGTTACAGTAATCAAGACAGTATGTTACTAGCACAAAAACAGAAATATAAATCAATGGAACAGGATAGAAAGACCAGATATAAACCCACACACATATGTTCACCTTATCTTTGATAAAAGAGGCAAGAATATACAATGGAGAAAAGACAGCCTCTTCAGTAAGTGGTGGTGGGAAAGCTGGACAGATACATATAAAACAATGAAATTAGAACACTCCCTAACAGCATACACAAAAAGAAACTCAAAATGGATTAAAGACCTAAATGTAAGGCCAGACTCTATAAAACTCTTAGAGGAAAACATAGGCAGAACACTCTATGACATAAATCACAGCAAGATCCTTTTTGACCCACCTCCTTGAGAAATGGAAATAAAAACAAATACAAACAAATGGGACCCAATGAAACTTAAAAGCTTTTGCACAGCAAAGGAAACCATAAACAGGATGAAAAGACAACCTTCAGAATGGGAGAAAATATTTGCAAATGAAGCAACTGATAAAGGATTAATCTCCAGAATATGCAAGCAGCTCATGCAGCTCAATATCAAAAAACCAAACAACCCAATCCAAAAATTGGAAGAAGACCTAAATAGACATTTCTCCAAAGAAGATATACAGATTGCCAACGAACACATGAAAGGATGCTCAACATCACTAATCATTAGAGAAATGCAAATCAAAACTTCAGTGAGGTATCACCTCACACCGGTCAGAATGGCCATCATCAAAATATCTGCAAACAATAAATGCTTGAGAGGGTGTGGAGAAAAGAGAACCCTCTTGCACTGTTGGTGGGAATGTAAATTGATACATCCACTATGGAGAACAGTATAGAAGTTCCTTAAAAAACTAAAAATAGATCTATCATATGGCCCAGCAATCCCGCTACTGGGCATATATCCTGAGATAACCATAATTCATAAAGAGTCCTGTACCACAATGTTCACTGCAGCTCTTTTTACAATAGCCAGGACATGGAAGCAACCTAAGTGTCCATCAACAGATGAATGGATAAAGAAGATGTTGCACATATAAACAATGGAATATGACTCAGCCATAAAAAGGAATGAAACAGTTATTTGTAGTGAGGTGGATAGACCTAGAGTCTGTCATACAGAGTGAAGTAAATCAGAAAGAGAAAAACAAATACCGTATGCTAACACATATATATGGAATCTAAGAAAAAAAAAAAGGTCATGAAGAACCTAGGAGCAAGATGGGAATAAAGACACAGACCTACTAGAGAATGGACTTGATATGGGGAGAGGGAAGGGTAAGCTGTGACAAAGTGAGAGAGTGGCGTGGGCATATATACACTACCAAATGTAAAATAGATAGCTAGTGGGAAGCAGCCGCATAGCACAGGGAGATCAGCTCGGTGCTTTGTGACCACCTAGAGGGGTGGGATAGGGAGGGTGGGAGGGAAATGCAAGAGTGAAGGGATATGGGTATATATGTATACATATAGCTGATTCACTTTGTTATACAACAGAAACTAACACAACACTGTAAAGCAATTATGGCCCAATAAAGATGTTAAAAAAAAAAGACCCAGTTTAATCTTTTTCCTGTTGGTGGGCATTTGGAGGGTGTTTTTTTTTTTTTTTTTCTATAAATTAAACTGCTATGAATATTCTTACACAAGATTTTATGGATATATACACTCATTTTTCTCAGGACACAGCTGTGAGTGGAATTTCTGTGTTCTAGTGTAGATGTATTTTAACTTTATTAGAAAATGACAAACATTTCTTTGAGGTGATTGAACCATTTTACACTCCCACTGGTAGTATAATGGAAATTCTGGTTGCTTTGGTTGATTCAAGATAATGAAGTAGTGTTGGCAATCACTGTAAAGTAGCACAAATTCATTTAAGGAACATGAGGTAAAAGACAAGACTAAGTATTTTAGAAGAGAGCCAGAATATGAAAGGAGTTCCTATGCATGAATCTTTATTGCCCCAAATAATATATCTTGAATGTCCTGATTTTGCCTAAACTCGCTGTATTTAAAAATGCACACCACGTTTTGTCTCCTTCAGACTACCTGCCTGAGGATGTAAGAACAATGCACTGGGTGTCATATAACAATAATGTAAAGGAGGCCATTTGCCTACCTTCACCAAATTAGACTGATAGTTTGTAATTTTTTGCCAAACTGACAAAGAAATATTTATCTCTTACTTCTGTCTTTAATTTTGTGCTTTGATAGTTCATGAAGCAAAGCATTTTGTTTGTTTATGAATGTGTGTATTTTTTTCTTAGTGAATTGACTCTTCATGTTCTTTGCTCATATTCTCTGGTGTTTGTCTTTTTCTTGTTGACGTTTAGATGGCTTTATACTGACAACTGGTTGTCATATATGTTGCAAATATTTCTCTTTTTCTGTTGTTTACCTTTTGAAATAAAAACTACTTTTACTATTTTTAAAAATCCTACTTGCTCTTTATTAAACATCTGAGCAATAGAGAAAAGATTACAGAAAGATCGAAATTCTTCCAAATCCCACTTTACAGAGATAAAACAAAAAATAAAAGGAAGAAATAATCAATAAAATTCTGGTGAAAATCACTTCAGGCATCTCTCTCTACCCATATATGGAGAAAACTAGGTATGAAGGTAGATGTTTAGAAGAATCGCTTTAAAAATGCAATATAAGTTCTATTTGTATAGCTATACTTAAAAATGTCTTTATTGCAAAATATATTAATCCTAAAAGAGTCTTATTGTTTAAAACTTCATGAGTTTGGAACAATATTTGAACCACATAATTTAACTTTGGACTGTATCTTTGGAAATCTTTGCTATCAATGGTGAAAAAAATTAGCAAACATATTTTTTTCAATTCCCCAGCACTTCTGGTTTTATTGGTTACCTCAGTATTTTGATGTTGTCAAGTTTTATAACATTATAACCTTTACTCTCACTGTAATTCCCACAGTTGTCAATTTTTCTTCTATTTTTAAACACATCATCAGCATTTCTTTTACCTTGGACTTGCGTTCATATTTTTTCTTTTGGTTTATTGCTTTTTACATTCATTTTATCAGTCTAATAATTTTCTTCACGAAGGGCTTGCAGGTGTTAGATTTCCTGAGTTCTTGTATATTTCAGAATATTTCTCATTTGCATTTGCACTGGAAGGTTTACTTGGCTAGGGATACAATTATTGAGTTTGCCTTCTTTCACTCAGAACTTTAGGGATATTGCACTAAGTCTACTGGTATTAAATGTTGGATAAAGCAGAGATCAAGAGGAACCTCATCAACTCCCTCCAACACACACATTTACACACTCTGTAAGTCTGTGTATGACTTTCTGCCTAGGTGCCCGTATAATTTTTTTTCTTTTTAAATATATATCTTTCGGTGGTTACTCTAGAGATTACAATATACACCTTTGACTTATCAAAGTTTGATGTTACTTGGAACTTTTATCCTCTTCTTGGACAATGTTAAAAAATGTAACTCCGGGGCTTCCCTGGTGGCGCAGTGGTTGAGAGTCCGCCTGCCGATGCAGGGGACACGGGTTCGTGCCCCGGTGTGGGAGGATCCCACATGCCGCGGAGCGGCTGGGCCCGTGAGCCATGGCCACTGAGCCTGCGCGTCCGGAGCCTGTTGCTCCGCAACGGGAGAGGCCACAACAGTGAGAGGCCCGCGTACCGCAAAAAAAAAAAAAAAAAAAAAAAATGTAACTCCGTTTAACCTCCTATCAACTTACATGCAATGGTTGTATATTTTAATTCTCTATACATTTTAAACCATGTAAAACACAATAGTAATAATAGTAATTATTATTATTGTTATTTTGTATAGAAAGTATTCATTTAGCTTGATATAGTTTTTTTTTTCCTCCTCATTCCTTTCTGCATCTCTAAGAAAACATAATATGGGATCATTTTCTCTCTGCCTGAAGAACATCCATTGTTATTTCCTTAAGTGTGGTCTGGATGTGCTGTTTATGAATCCTTTTGGTTTTTATTTGTCTTATTTCACCTTCATTCTCCAAGTGTATTTTCCTGAATATTGGATTCTAGATTGGTGCTTTTGTGCTTTCAGCACTTCGAAGGTCTGGGTTCATTGTCTTCTGTTTGATTCCATTGTTTCTAGTGAGAAGTCTGATAGTTACTCATTGTAATGAGGTGTCTGACCCCGTTTTTGGATGTTTAGCTGCTGACAGCTTTTAAGCTTCCCCCTTCCTCTTCCCTTTCTGCCCCACATCTGGACTAGCTGAATAAAAAAGCCCTGGTGCACCCTCCTTTGCTACTGGTAGGAAAATCAAACCACATGAGTCCCTGCCTGTATGAGGGAACCCTCTCCCTGGTCCTACTTCCTAATCACAAGGAAAACCCAGGCCAGTCTCCTTTGCTTGCTCTCTGTATCTTGCTCTCCCCAGAGATACAAGTATGTAAATAGTAAACCTTTCCACAGCTGCTTGGTGTGTGTGGCATCTTCAGTCTCGATGTTTGAACCAAACTTTGGGTGGGAGTCTTATTGCCTCTGCAGGGAACCATGACACTTTTAAAAAGTCTCTTTTGTTTAGCTTTCATTAACTTCATCATGAGGTATTTAATTGTTCTTATTTTATTTTATTTTTTTTTATTACTCTGCTTAGTCCTTCTTGAACCTGTAGCTTGATGGGTTTTTTGTGTTTTCCTTTTTTTTTTTTTTTTTTTTTTTTTTTTTTTTTAAAAAATTTCCAACCATGTAATTTTTTTTTTTTTTTTTTTTTTTTTACTAGTTTTAAAAAATTCTCAGCCATGATACTTCTGTCCAATTCTCTGTAACCTTTCTTTCTGGGACTCCAAGTATGTCAATCTCCCCATGTACATCAGTCTTTCTCATTTTTTTCCTGACCCTTTTTTCTGTCATTTTCATCCTTTTCTCTCCCATGTTTCACTTTAGATATTTTCTTCTGACCTTGCTTCCAGTTCAATAATTCTTTTTCACCAGTGTCTAAATGTATACATTAAGTTCTTGATTTAGCTAATTGTATTTTCTAGTTTAAGAATTTTGATTTTCAGTAATAGTTCATATATAAACTAAATATGTTCTTGTAAAACAAAAATGCCAACTTGCAGTTTGCACTGTTTCAAATTTTAAACACAAATAAATATCCTAAGTGGTAACACAGAATGACAGAGTTGAAGTAACTCACACAGACAAAAATAAGAATTTTTATTTAGTTTTATAATTCCTAGTTCTCTTCCAAATCCTCAGTCTTGTGTTTTTCTCTCCGAATGTGTTAGGATGGTTATTTTAAAGTTTGTGTTTGGGAACTCCATTATTGTAAACTCCTGTAGGCTGTTTCAGTTTCTTATTATTTCTCTTAATTTCATTTAGCTTTTCTTGCCTCTTCATTTCTGTTTGCTTTCAATGCTTGCACTTCCACTAGGAGAATTGGCCTGAATTACCTAGTCTGCTGTTATCAGAAGTGGAAGACTGAATCTCTGATTTATTTTATCTTCATCCCTTATGTTCAGTAACTTCATCAGGATAGAAGTTGTTAATGAATAGTTCACCATCAAGTATATAAAAAGTATATATATACATTTGGTTCCTTTCTTTTTTCTCAGAATATCAATTACGTACATGTTGATTCTTCTTTGTTTTTTATTTTATCATCCCCTTAATAATTCTTTAAATACTGTTCTTTTTCTTACTGTTTGAGTGATTACCTGAGCTTTATCAAGCCAGGGACCTGGCTGTGGTTTTTATTTTATTTAATGGTATTTAAAAGTTTATTTATTTTATTTATTTATTTTTGGCTGTCTTGGGTCTTTGTTGCTGTGCGTGGGCTTCCTCTAGTTGCGGTGAGTGGGGTCTACTCTTCCTTGCGGTGCGCAGGCTTCTCATTGCAGTGGGTTTTCTTGTTGCACAGCACAGGATCTAGGTGCACGGGCTTCAGGACTCGTGGCTCATGGGCTCAGTAGTTGTGGCATGCAGGCTCTAGAGCACAGGCTCAGTAGTTGTGGCACACGGGCTTAGTTGCTCCACGGCATGTGGGATCTTCCTGGACACAGGGCTCAAACCTGTGTCCCCTGCATTGGCAGGCAGATTCTTAACCACTGCGCCACCAGGGAAGTGGCTGTGTTTTTAACTATACATATTCAATAGTTTTCTGCTTCAAATAAGACTTTAATCTCTGTAATGTTTTCATTTTCTTCTTGCATTTCTACCTTCACTTTATCAGTTCACTTTATTGCTCCTTTTTAAAATCTCTTGAAGATTTCAAAACTTTGGTTCTCTTTTTGATGTTCTTTTTGAAAAGGAAGTTTCATGGGATTCTTTGAGACTCTGAAGAATCATTTGCAGGAGCTCTTCTTCTCTTTCCTTATGTGTGCCTTTTATCTTGTGGGGTTTTTTGTCACTTTTTTTTTTTAATTGTGTGTCTGGTCTGCTTTCATTTATGGCTCATTTTTACATGGGGTCAAATAGTTACTATATTGGGAGAGACTTGGGTGAGGGTTGAACCAAAGGCGTTTGTGGCTTAGAACCAGGATTTGTGGCTTTAAACATGCTCTAATTTAGTCTGCCTTCTGCCTTAACCTTTGCTTAATTCTCCCCTTGGTTGTTGAAGGTCAATGGTCAGTGTGGCCCAGAGCACATCCCTTTAATTAACTGACTTGCAGGGTCATCATCTGGCATTTGTTCTTCCTACTTGCCTTCTCTGTGCTTTACCCCTAAAGCCCCATTTGGTTAGGAGTCTCACATTTGTCAGACCTGAAAAAGAACTGGTGTGCTGTTTAGCCAGAGTTTAGGCAGGAGCACCATCCAGATCTAAAGGCAGAGGTTTGTTTCCTGGGCTGGTGATGAGTTGCAAGTGATGGACGCCCCATTAGAGAGGCCTCATCCAGTGTCTCAGGATAGGTTTATGTCAGAGATCTGCATGTCACAGCAGCTGCTGCTGTGGGGCAAGGACCCTCGAGAAACTTCTTCTCTTCAGGCCCAACGCAGATCCTTAGCTGACCATCAAAGATGGCTCAAAGTTCCTATCAGATGATTTGGCAATTACCTATCAGTCTTACCAAATGAAGTCTCGCGTACCAAGACCATTCTGGACAAACATCTTTCCTCACAGAGTGATGTGAAGTGTGTGTGTGCGGGTGATGAGAACACTGGCTGGGAATTAGGACACATGTGTCCTACTCCTACCCCTTACACTAAATTGTTAACTCCACTGGGAATAAGCAGTTAACCTCTTTAGGTGTTAATCTCTTCACTATTGATATGCAAGGCTTGCTGATCTTTTCAAGTGGGGATAGTCTGTAGAAAGGTCTACACATTTCTGCTTCCAACTGAAAATGGAGATTAGCTTTCCTTCTGATTGCTTGTGTGCTCAAAACAGAAGAAAGACACCTATGTAAAGCATTTCCACGGACTTCTGCAATTCCCTTAAGGGGATGCCAGAAGCTTTAAGCTTCTCTTAAGTTCCTTTGAGGTCTCCCAGCCAAAGGACTATCACCACATGTCCTCCATCCTGTCCACACTTTCAGCAGGTGTGTGTAGGTGGAGCTCAAATTTAAAAATAACTCAAGTGAACTCACACATCTTTTTTTGAAATTTGCTGTTCAGTAGAAGCTCTTAAGTTCTCAGCATTTTTCTTAGTGGTTAAACAGAACTAGAAACAAAGACAGTAGCCACTAATGACCACATTGTGCCTCCAACTCTCATGGCTAAACCAACCTCCTCAACAGACATAGCAGCAATGTGATAAGAATTTTTAAAAAAATTTTTATTGGAGTATAATGGTTTACAATGGTGTGTTAGTTTCTGCTGTATAACAAAGTGAATCAGCTATACATTTACATATATTCCCACATCCCTTCCTTCTTGCATCTCCCTCCCACCCTCCCTTTCCCACCCCTCTAGGTGCTCACAAAGCACCCAGCAGATCAAACTGTGCTTTGCAGCTGCTTCCCACTAGCTATCTATTTTACATTTGGTAGTGTATATAGGTAAGTGCTACACTTTCACTTTGTCCAACCTTCCCCTTCCCCTTCCCCATGTCCTCAAGTCCATTCTCTACATCTGCATCTTTATTCCTGTCCTGCCCCTAGGTTCTTCAGAACAATTTTTCTTTTTTTAGATTACATATATATGTGTTAGCATACGGTATTCGTTTTTCTCTTTCTGACGTACTTCACTCTGTGTGACAGTCTCTAGTACCATCCACCTCACTACAAATAACTCAGTTTCGTTTCTTTTTATGGCTGAGTAATATTCCATTGTATATATGTGCCACATCTTCTTTAACCATTCATTTGTCAGTGGATACATAGGTTGCTTCCATATCCTGGCTATTGTAAATAGAGCTGCAATGAACATTGTGGTACATGACTCTTTTTGGTTTTTAAAAAAAATCTTTATTGGAGTATAATTGCTTTACAATGGTATGTTAGTTTCTGCTTGATAACAAGCTGAATCAGCTACACATATACATATATCCCCATATCTCTTCCCTCGTCCATCTCCCTCCCATCCTCCCTATCCCACCCATCTAGGTGGTCACAAAGCACAGAGCTGATCTCCCTGGGCTATGTGGCTGCTTCCTACTAGTTATCTATTCTACATTTGGTAGTGTATATATGACCATGCCATTCTCTCATTTCATCCCAACTTACCTTTCCCCTTCCCATGTCCTCAACTCCATTCTCTACGTCTGTGTCTTTATTCATGTCTTGCCCTTAGGTTCTTCAGAACCTTTTATTTTTTAAGATTGCATATATATGTGTTAGCATACAGTATTTGTTTTTTGCTTTCTGACTTACTTCACTCTGTATGACACATTCTAGGTCCCTCCACCTCACTACAAATAACTCAATTTCATTTCTTTTTATGGCTGAGTAATATTCCTCTGTATATATGTTCCACATCTTCTTTATCCATTCATCTGTTGATGGACACTTCAGTTGTTTCCATGTCCTGGCTATTGTAAATAGTGCTGCAATGAACACTGTGGTACATGACTCTTTTTGAATTATGTTTTTCTCAGGGTATATGCCCAATAATGGGATTGCTGGGGCTTATGGTAGTTCTATTTTTAGTTTTTAAAGGAACCTCCATACTGTTCTCCATAGTGGCTGTATCAATTTACATTCCCACCGACAGTGCAAGAGGGTTCCCTTTTCTCCACACCCTCTCCAGCATTTATTGTGTGTAGATTTTTTGATGATGGCCATTCTGACCAGTGTGAGATGATACCTCATTATAGTTTTGATTTGCATTTCTGTAATGGTTAATGATGTTGAGCATTCTTTCATGTGTTTGTTGGAAGTCTGTATATCTTCTTTGGAGAAATGTCTATTTAGGTCTTCTGCCCATTTTTGGATTGGGTTGTTTGTTTTTTTGATATTGATCTGTGTGAGCTGCTTATAAATTTTGGAGATTAATCCTTTGTCAGTTGCTTCATTTGCAAATATCTTCTCCCTTTCTGAGGGTTGTCTTTTCGTCTTGTTTATGCTTTCCTTTGCTGTACAAAAGCTTTTAAGTTCCATTAGGTCCTATTTATTTATTTTGCTTTTATTTCCATATCTGTAGGAGGTGGATCAAAAAGGATCTTGCTGTGATTTATATCATAGAGTGTTTTTCCTATGTTTTCCTCTAAGAGTTTGATGGTGTCTGACATTTAGGTCTTTAATCCATTTTGAGTTTATTTTTGTGTGTGTGTTAGGGAGTGTCCTAATTTCATTCTTTTCCATGTACCTGTCCAGTTTTCCCACCACCATTTATACAGGCTGTCTTTCCTCCATTGTATATTTTTGCCTCCTTTATCAAAATAAGGGGACCATATGTGCGTGGGTTTATCTCTGGGCTTTCTATCCTGTTCCATTGATCTATATTTCTGTTTTTGTGCCAGTACCATATTGTCTTGATTCCTGTAGCATAGTCTGAACTCTGGGAGCCTGATCCCTCTGGCTCCGTTTTTCTTTCTCAAGATTGCTTTGGCTATTCTGGGTCTTTTGTGTTGTGACACAAATTGTGAAATTTTTTGTTCTAGTTCTGTGAAAAATGCCAGTGGTAGTTTGATAGGGATTGCACTGACTCTCTAGATTGCTTTGGGTAGTATAGTCATTTTAACAATGTTGGTTCTATCAATCCAAGAACATGGTATATCTCTCCATCTGTTTGTATAATCTTTAATTTCTTTCATCAGTGTCTTATAGTTTTCTTCGTACAGGTCTTTTGTCTCTTTAGGTAGGTTTATTCCTAGGTATTTTCTTCTTTTTCTTGCAATGGTAAATGAGATTGTTTCCTTAATTTCTCTTTCAGATTTTTTATCATTAGTGTATAGGAATGCAAGAGATTTCTGTGCATTAATTGTATGTCCTGCTACTTTACCACATTAATTGATTACCTCTAGTAGTTTTCTGGTATCATCTTTAGGATTCTCTATGTATAGTATCATGTCATCTGCAAACAGTGACTTTTTTACTTCTTCTTTTCTGATTTGGATTCCTTTTGTTTCTTTTTCTTCTCTGACTGCTGTGGCTAAAACTTCCAAAACTATGATGAATCATTGTGGTGAGGGTGGACAACTTTGTCTTGTTCCTGATCTTAGAGGAAATGGTTTCAGTTTTTCATGATGGGGAACGATGTTAGCTGCGGGTTTGTCATATATGGCCTTTATTATGTTGAGGTAAGTTCCCTCTATGCCTACTTTCTGGAGGGTTTTTTTAATAAGTGGTGGTGAATTTTGTCGAAAGACTTTTCTGCATCTATTGACACGATCATATGTTTTTTCTCCTTCAGTTTGTTAATATGGTTTATCACATTGATTGATTTGTGTATATTGAAGAATCCTTGCATTCCTGGGATAAACCCCATTTGATCACAGTGTATGATCCTTTTAATGTGCTGTTGGATTCTGTTTGCTAGTATTTTGTTGAGGATTTTTGCATCTGTGTTCCTCAGGGATACTGGCATGTAGTTTTATTTTCCTTTAACAGCTTGGTCTGGTTTTGGTATCAGGGTGATGGTGGCCTCATAGAATGAGTTTGGGAGTGTTCCTCCCTCTGCTATATTTTGGAATATTTTGAGAAGGATAGGTTAGCTGTTCTCTAAATGTTTGATAGAATTCCCCTGTGAAGCCATCTGGCCCTGGACTTTTGTTTGTTCGAAGATTTTTAATCACAATCTCAATTTCAGCTCTTGTGATTGGTCTGCTTATATTTTCTATTTCTTCCTGGTTCAGTCTCGGAAGGTTGTGCTTTTCTAAGAATTTGTCCATTTCTTCCAGGTTGTCCATTTTATTGGCATAGAGTTGCTTGTAGTAATCTCTCCTGATCCTTTGTATTTCTGCACTGTCAGTTTTTACTTCTCCTTTTTCAGTTCTAATTATATTGATTTGAGTCTTCTCCCTTTTTTTCTTGATAAGTCTGGCTAATGGTTTATTAATTTTGTTTATCTTCTCAAAGAACCAGCTTGTAGTTTTATTGATCTTTGCTACTGTTTCCTTCATTTCTTTTTCATTTATTTCTTACCTGATCTTAATGATTTCTTTCCTTCTGCTATTTGGGGTTTTTGTTCTTCTTTCACTAATTGCTTTAGGTGTAAGGTTAGGTGGTTTATTTGAGATGTTTCTTGTTTCTTAAGGTAGGATTGTATTGCTATAAACTTCCCTCTTAGAACTGCCTTTGCTGCATCACTTAGGTTTTGGGTCGTCATGTTTTCATTGTCATTTGTTTCTAGGTATTTTTTAATTTCCTCTTTGATTTCTTCAGTGATCTCTTGTTTATTAAGTAGTGTATTGTTTAGCCTCCATGTGTTTGTATTTTTAACAGATCTTTTCCTGTATTTGATATCTAGTCTCATAGCATAGTAGTCATAAAAGATACTTGATATGGGGCTTCCCTGGTGGCGCAGTGGTTGAGAGTCCGCCTGCCGATGCAGGTGACACGGGTTCTTTCCCTGGTCCAGGAAGATCCCACATGCCACGGAACAGCTAGGCCCGTGAGCCATGGACACTGAGCCTGCACGTCCAGAGCCTGTGCTCTGCAACGGAAGAGGACACAACAGTGAGAGGCCCATGTACCGCAAAAAAAAAAAAAAAAGATACTTGATACGATTTGAATTTTCTTAAATTTACCATGGCTTGATTTGTGACCCAAGATATGATCCATCCTGGAGAATGTCCATGAGCACTTGAGAAGAACATGTGTATTCTGTTGTCTTTGGATGGAGTGTCCTATAAATATCAATTAAGTCTATCCTGTTTAATATATCATTTAAAGCTTGTTTTTCCATATTTATTTTCATTTTGGATGATCTGTCCATTCGTGAAAGTGAGGTGTTAAGGTCCCCTACTATGATTGTGTTACTGTCGATTTCCCATTTTATGGCTGTTAGCATTTGCCTTATGTACTGAGGTGCTCGTATGTAGGGTGCATAAATATTTACAATTGTTTTATCTTCTTTTTGGATGAGCCCTTGATCATTATGTAGTGTCCTTCTTTGTCTCTTGTGATAGTCTTCGTGTTAAAGGCTATTTTGTCTGATATGAGAATTGCTACTCCAGCTTCTTTTGATTTCCATCTGCATGGAATATCTTTTTACATCCCCCCACTTTTAGTCTCTATGTGTCCCTAGGTCTGAAGTACATCTGTTTTAGACAGCATATCTATGGGTCTTGTTTTTGTATCCATTCAGCCAGTCTGTGTCTTTTGGTTGGAGCATTTAATCCATTTACATTTAAGGTAATTACCGACATGTATGTTCCTATTACCATTTTCTTAATTGTTTTGGGTTTGTTATTGTAGGTCTTTTCCTTCTCTTGTGTTTCCTGACTAGAGAAGTTCCTTTAGCATTGTTGTAAATCTGGTTTGGTGGTGCCGAATTCTCTTAGCTTTTGCTTGTCTGTAAAGTTTTTAATTACTCTGTTGAATCTGTATGAGATCCTTGTTGGTTAGAGTAATCTTGGTTGTAGGTTTTTCCCTTTCATCACTTTAAATATGTCCTGCCACTCCCTTCTGGGTTGCAGAGTTTCTGCTGAAAGATAAGCTGGTAACCTTATGGGGATTCCCTTATATGTTATTTGTTGTTTTTCTCTTGCTGCTTTTAATATTTTTCCTTTTTATTTAATTTTTGATTGATTAATATGTGTCTTGGTGTGTTTCTCCTTAGATTTATCCTGTATGGGACTCTCTGTGCTTCCTGGGCTTGATTGACTATTTCCTTTCCCATATTAGTGAAGTGTTCAACTATAATCTGTTCAAATATTTTCTCAGTCCCTTTCTTTTTCTGTTTCTCTTCTGGACCCCTATAATTCGAATGTTGGTGCATTTAATGTTGTACCAGAGGTCTCTGACACTGTCTTCAATTCTTTTCATTCTTTCTTCTTTATTCTTCTCTGTGGTTGTTATTTCTACTATTTTATCTTCCAGGTTTCTTATCTGTTCTTCTGTCTCAGTTATTCTGCTATTGATTCCTTCTAGAGAAATTTTAATTTCATTTATTGTGTTGTTAATTATTGTTTGTTTGCTCTTAGGTCTTCTAGGTCTTGTTAAATGTTTCTTGCATTTTGTCTATTCTATTTCCAAGATTTTGTATCATCTTTACTATCATCACTCTGAATTCTTTTTCAGGTAGACTGCCTATTTCCTCTTCATTCGTTTGGTGTGGTGGGTTGTTACTTTGCTCCTTCATCTGCTGCATATTTCTCTGTTTTCTCATTTTGCTTATCTTACTGTATTTAGTTAAGTTTCCTGTTCGCAGGCTGCAGGTTTGTAGCTCCCATTGTTTTTGGCATTTTGCCCCCAGTGGGTAATGTTGGTTCAGTGGATTGTGTAGGCTTTCTTGTGTATGGGACTGGTGCCTGTGTTCTGGTGGATGAACCTGGATCTTGTCTTTCTGGTAAGCAGGACCACATCCGTTGGTGTGTTTTGGGGTGTCTATGTGCTCATTTTGATTTTAGGCA
Source organism: Neophocaena asiaeorientalis asiaeorientalis (assembly GCF_003031525.2). Lineage (NCBI taxonomy): Eukaryota > Metazoa > Chordata > Mammalia > Artiodactyla > Phocoenidae > Neophocaena > Neophocaena asiaeorientalis. The sequence goes on from NW_020173401.1 coordinate 205,039, forward strand.
GCCTGTCTTCTAATGGGTGGTGTTGTGTTCCTGTCTTGCTAGTTGTTTTGTATGGGCTTTCCCGCACTGTAGCTTGCTGATCGTTGAGTGGAGCTGGGTCTTAGTGTTCAGATGGGGGTCTCTGGGAGAGCTTTTGCTGTTTGGTATTACGTGGGGCTGGGAAGTTTCTATTGGTCCAGTATCCTGAACTTAGCTCTCCCACCTAAGAGCCTCAGGCCTGACACATGGCCGGAGCACCAAGACCCTGTCAGCCACATGGTATGTACCAGGAACTAATCTAGGTCCGTGGATTTCAGTCGTAAAAAGCAGTCCAAAATGTCTGGCTTCATGGAGTTTATACTGGTTGTTACAGGAATTCCAGTGTCTCCTTTCTCTTTCCTCTCCTGGCAAATAACAGTCATTTCCTCGGAAACCAGGAGGGAAGATCCTTGAGGGAAGGGAATATCCTTGTTTCTGTAGTGCCTATTACAATGCCTGGTCCATCACAGAAACTTAATGTGTAATCAGGAAAAATAAATCTGACTCCATACTGGATCAGTTTCTTATACTTTCAGTTTTGTATTTGATTGCCTTTGCTTAGTTGTACTAGCTCAAGGAGGCATGAAACCAAGCAGGACCCTGTGGGGCCCTCCCAAGTATTGATAACAATTTTTTATACATATAAAGTAGCAAAATTATAATGTTCATAATGTGATCCTTACTGACAATGATTCCAAAGTTGAATCATATGCCAACAAAGGGGGTGTAACACCAATGAGCTGTTTAGAGCAGAAATTCCAACAAACAGGCTACGTAGCTTCAATACTTTAAATAAAAGAGCAGCTTGGCTCTCAAGCCAGGCCAAGTCTGTCACCTTTGGAAAGTGAACTCAGTTATTTGGTGTTCCTTACCAGATGATTCCATAGTTATTTAGTTATGGGTGACCTTAGAGATAACAGGCAGAGCTCTAGGGGGAAGAAATGGCTGCTAAAGTTTTCAGATAAGAGACCATTTTGCCATCCGAGTGATTGAAGAGTTTTCTATCGAGTTGCTTTGGAACCCACTGAAATAGCTACACACTAGAATGGATTGGACCTGTGGTAATGGAACGGAATAGTGGATTTCTCCCAACTGCTCTTCCTGATGGCCAACTAAGTCCACAGGACTGATTTTTCCAAGCTTTCACATCCCCATAAATATGATCCAGTAATAAAGAAATGCCAGTGTCATGGCTATGAAGTAGCAAGTGGTGTCATCCTAAAACTTCAAGGATTTTTGGCAAGAAAGAGTAGAGGTTCGAAGGAAGAACTGAGAAGTTCCTGTTCTCCCTTTAGAGAGGAGTAACCTACCTAAGAGCTTAAAAAGACCTCTGGCGAACACAACAGCACGAATATACAAACAACTCAGTAAAATCCTCTTAAGTGAACTGTCAGGGCCTGGAAATAAGAACTGGTTATCAGCAACTGATGTGTGTGTGGGCGAATGATGATCATTTTAGGGTTTCCAACCAAGGTATGCACGAGAGTGGGAATAATCCCAAGGGGGCACACCAAGTGGCTTGGAATGTGGCTGATAAACCAAAGGTTGTGGAGACAGTAGACTGGCTTGGGCTGAAGGCTCCTGCCTTAGTGGACTTTGTTTTATTTGGTTAGATGGAATGTGTGGCAAGGAAGGAAAGAAGGGGTTCAGGGGCTGGAGAGAATGTTGAGCCCCAAAGAATATTTCTGCCCAAGCCTGCCTCCCTTTACCTGTATTCACCAAAATATCTCCACACCGTCCTTCAAAAGATTACTGTTTCTCAGTAAATTAAAGCCTTTGCTTTTTCTCTCAGTCTTTTCCTAAATGTCTGAACATTATTGCATTTGACTCCTATAACCTTCAGTAGCACCCGGGTCAACTCCTAAAAGTAAACAAACAGACATCCTATTATGACATAGGAATAGTAAACATTTTAAAACTTTGCTAATATTTGTACATATAGCATCTGCAACTGTTTCTAAATATCTGTCTATCTATCTCTATCCATCTATCTATCTAATCAGTAATAAAAATTAAGGCCACCTACATGGACAAATAGTACCTTTTAAACAAAGTTACTGCTATTAATAGATAAATAATAATAATTCAATGAAATCCCAAAGGACATTAAGTCAATAAAAGGTAAGCAGAGAATCATGAAAGAATTCTTTTTCATGGAATCAGGAAAGGGTTCTTAGGGATAAAAAAAGAAATATGATGGAGGCATTAAAAAAGTTCTTAGAAAGATATTACACTATGACCTCTGGACTAATCCAAATAATCTACTGACTGCATATTTCACTTCCCACAAGCCTTCTTAAAGGCTTCTTATCCAGATAGAACTCAGATGACATACATTTACCAAGAGAAAAAGAGCCCCAGTTGTTCAGGGTTGTGAACACAGAAGGAAGATGTGCCCCAATCCCTGGCCAGACAAAACCCACAGAAGACAAATACTTTCCTAACAATGATAGATATGGTTTGACTATGGCTCTGCTCTGTGAGAACCCTGCTTTTTCTCATCTTCAGAGACCAGGGAAGTGTGGATGCATGAATCAAATACAGCGATCCCATTCTTTACCTACAGATTAAATACTTCCCTTCCCTCCTCTTGTTCATCAAAACAGGTCTAGATCTGCCCTCGTTCAAGAAATTGTTTTGAATGGCTTAGATCCTTGTAAGAATAATCAGAGGAGTGGGGTCTAATTATTCTTAATCTCTTTGTTTTTATAAAGAGACAAAAGTTGACTAATGATGAGGGCGACCACATAATTTATATCCTAAACAAGGACCTTTCTGGGAATGAAAATAGGAGCTATTAATAATTGTGCTAGGACAATGGCAAAATGGGATTGAAGGGTCCCCTACTCATAATCAAAATCAAAATATATATCTAGCCAGTTTTCAGTGATTTATTGCACATTTCAAACTAAAACACACTTAATTTCTAATATAAACTTGGTCATGTGAATTTTGCTTTAATTCCCCCTTGAGGTAAAAAATACAATAATCTATTGAAAAATGCCCTATATAGTCTCATACTTGCTTTCTTTATTTCTGATCTTCCCAAGGTTAATCATAAATAGAACTTAAATAAATCTATTATATAAAGCAATGAACAATGATGACCCTCACAGAAAATAGGTTTAGGAGCCTGGAAAATGTTGGAAAAATATTCCTGGAGCTCAGAGAAAAATGAAGATATTCAAGCTTTATAAGAAAAGATATGTGGGGAGTAAATTGAGGATATCAGGTATGCTTGCAGCAAGACTTAGAGAAAGACAGACAAAGCAGGTTGTAAAAACAAAACTTAGGGGAAGAAAGGATAGAAATGCATTTCCCTAAGATTGAAAACAAAATGAAATCCCACCAAAGTCCTAAGTCGAGAGATAAGAAAAGATTCACTAAGGGCCAGACTAGATGAATGAATCCATTCCCAGATATAGTCTAATGATATCTTGGAATTTTAGGTACAAAGAAGAAATAATTCAACAAGTATCCATGCAGAAAAAAGTAAAATAAAAAGTAAGCAATCATTTATTTATTCAGCAAGTATTATTTGTCGAGTACTGTGGTGGATTGTGTTATTGTTCTCAATTTGCTGCCTTGCCTATAAGAGGATTAATACATCCCTGCTTGTTCTACGTGACTTGCTTCCCCTACAGGAGGAATATACCTCCCCATTGTTGTAGGCTTAGCCATGTGACTTCCTTTGGCTAATGGAATATGAGCTGCATCTGAGTAGAAGATTGAATAGTGAAACTTATATGTGGTTCTGCCACTGTCCTTTCCTGTCTTTAAGAGAAAAAATGTCCCAGATAGGATTTGCTCTATTAGCCTGGATTCTGGAATTAAAAAGATGTAAATAAAGCTACAGCTGTGGAGTAGAGCCTCAGCCTACCTGCAGCCAACCCAGTGTGATTGAGAAATAAACTTGTTGGTTAGAACAACGGAGATACTAGGGTTTTCTGTTACAGTAGTATAACCAAGCAAAAGCTGACTAATAAAAGTGCCTGTGATTTTCCAGTTACACTGCTTGGTCCTGGAAAGTTAGTCACCATGGATCCTTGCCTTCATGGAACTTATAGTCTAGTAAATCATCCTATGAACTTTAGATACCAAAAGATACAGGATTGCTATGTATTAAATGCCTTTAAGACAAAGGCAAAATAATTATATTCTCAAACATGTAATAACTTATAGAAAATGCCATTCATATATTTTTATGGAAATTACTTGGAGACATTAATAAAATAGCAAAAATATGAATCAAAGGTGCTCTTAAGAATGAAGAAATTTTGTTTAAATAGAACTGGTAACGAGCCCATATTGAAAATATGGGGCCAACTCAGTTGGTTTACTCATTCATTCAACAAATACTTATTAAATGCATGTGATATTATTTTCCTAAAGAATTCAAGAAACTCAACTACAAAATTATTAGGACTAATAAAAGAATTTCCTACAGTGGCTATTGACAGAAATCTACATATAAAACATCATTAACGTCTTTGTATACTTGTAGATATAATTAGGAAAAAGATCTCTGTCATCATAGCAACAAAATTATGTAAAACCCAGGAATGCAGTTAACAAGAACTGTGGCAGAAGGAAACTTTACTAAGGGATATGAAATTAATGAGAAGATGTAGTACTGAGTAGGTATTCATTTCCCCCAGATTAACTTCTACATTTAATGTGAGGAAGAAACTGAGGTTCAGAGATTCTGAAAGACTTGCCTTTGGCTGCCGTGCCAGCTGAAGGCAAGTCAGAATCTGAAAACTGGTCTCTGTTCTTGTCATGATTTCATGTCGCACCAGGCTACTAAGAACATATATGGTTTAGATTAAAGATAACGTGGAACACTCAAGTTTCATGAGGTTCAGCCTTTCTGAAAGTTTTCTTCACCATCAGCTGCATCTCACACTGATGACCCCAAATACTCCATCCACACCATGTAGGGGCTGGTAGCCTCACTATGTGGGGAAGCACTATTTGGCATCCTGAAAGGTGTGTATTTGCCAGGAGGATTAATTTAGGCTGATTATTTTTATGAAACAGAAGACTCGGGAAGTATTTCTTTTTACCTCCCCCTTAGCTGCCTAAAAATTTAGATAAAGGGACTGTTTCCAGAATAGAGCTATCACCAGAGATACCTGCAAAGAGTATGGACTGGGTGTGGTGAGGGAAACTGGCAGGGCTTAGAGATCATAGACCCCTCTTTCTCATTGTCTCTGCGTGTCCAGCAAACATTTATTTACCCAACATTTGCTTTTCTACAGTAATCAAAACCGTATGGTATTTGCACAAAAACAGAAATATAGATCAATAGAGCAGGATAGAAAGCCCAGAAATAAACCCACACACCTATGGTCAGTTAATCTAAGGCAAAGGAGGCAAGAACATACAATGGAGAAAAGACAGTCTCTTCAGTAAGTGGTGCTGGGAAAACTGGACAGCTACTGTGAAAGCATGAAATTAGAACATTCTCTAACACCATGCATAAAAATAAACTCAAAATGGATTAAGAATCGGATACTGTAAAACTCCTAGAGGAAGACATAGGCAGAATACTCTTTGACATAAATCGCAGCAATATCTTTTTGGATCTGTCTCCTAGAGTAGTGGAAATAAAAATAAACAAATGGGATCTAATGAAACTTAAAAGCTTTTGCACAGCAAAGGAAACCATAAACTAAATGAAAAGGCAACCTATAGAATGAGAGAAAATATTTGCAAAAGATGCAACCGACAAGGGATTAATCTCCAAAATATACAAACAACTCATACAACTCAATATAAAAAACAACCCAATTCAAAAATAGGCAGAAGAACTAAATAGACATTTCTCCAAAGAAGATATACAGATTGCCAACAAACACATGAAAGGATGCTCAACATCATTAATCATTAGAGAAATGCAAATCAAAACTACAATGAGGTATCACCTCACACCGGTCAAAATGGCTATCATCAAAAAATCCACAAACATTAAATGCTGGAGAGGGTGTGGAGAAAAAGGAACCCTCCTACACTGTTGGTGGGAATGTAAATTGATGCAGCCACTATGGAGAACAGTATGGAGGTTCCTTAAAGAACTAAAAATAGAGTTAACATGTGATCCTGCAATCCCACTCTTGAGCATATATCTGGAGAAAAACATGGTTTGAAAGGATACATTCACACCAGTGTTCACTGCAGCACTATTTACAATAGCCATTGCAACTCCCTGGGTGACTTGAAAAACCCTCAGTGTTGAGGCTAATGATAGAGGTTGGGTCAGAATTCATCTTTGAACCGGGAGAGAAGCAGCAACTGTCACATTCTGACCAATTACTCTTGGACTTGGTAAAGGAGCTTTTTATTATGGCTTCATTGCCATGGAGTCTGGCTTTGTGATTAGGAAGTTATTGTCTGTATAATCCCATGCTATGCTGAATCTTATACAATGAATAATAATTATTATTCCCACTGAATAATAATAATTTAGTTCTAATTTTGAGAACTTTAGAACATATGGTTTATTAATGAAGCAACATAACCAAAGTTTAATTAATAATTAAAAACAGGCATCTGTATTTCAAATAAAAATTTAGCCATTTTAAAGTACACCTAAGTCAGTGATTCTTTACAGGGGGAAGCCCTAAATCTTGAGAAGCACTTGAAGTATACTAGTCTCTATAATATCCACCGAATCTTCTAGTTAAATGTAAAAGCTAGAGTCTTAGTCAGTCTTGGACACACCTTGCACCTAAAAATTTTGGGGTTTTGTTTTTTGTTTTTTGCAGTACGCGGGCCTCTCACTGTTGTGGCCTCTCCCGTTGTGGAGCACAGGTTCGGGAGGTGCAGGCTCAGCGGCCATGGCTCACGGGCCCAGCCGCTCCACAGGCATGTGGGATCTTCCCGGGCCGGGGCACGAACCCTTGTCCCCTGCATTGGCAGGCAGACTCTCAACCACTGCGCCACCAGGGAAGCCCAAAATTGTGTATTTTTGGGTGAAAAGATCTGTAGCTTTCATCAGATTTTAGAGATCATTGACTTAAAACAGATCAGCAACCTCTGTGATGTTTTCCAGCGACACAGACACTAACAAAACCTTCCCTGCCTGCCCTCGCTAGTGCTCATTGCCCGAGAAAGGTCTCACCTAGAATTAGAGAATTGAAGTTCAGAGTCAGGTGATCTGACTTTAATCACTTCTGAAGTTTGCCATTTGCATCAACAAGCCCTACTGAGGGAGAATTGAACTGACTGCTCCAATAAAAAAGGCCAGGTTCAAACATTCCATCTTTAAGGAGTTCAGGCCCTCTTCATTGCTCCCTGGGCTTACCTTGACACCTTCTAACTGCTCCTCTGCCTCTGGTCTCCCTTACTGTCCTGACTCCTCAGTCTTGCCAGAGTGAACTTTTCAAAAGGCAAACCCAAGAATGCTCCTGGGGCTTATAATTGGGTCCTACCTGTGTTTTAAGGTGCTTCTGGCCTCCTGCACCCTGTGGTTTTGAGTGTTTTGCCTTTCAGCTCCCTGAGCAGGGAACTGAATGCCCTTCCTGCCCTTGCCTGCCTTGAGAAACTCACTCATCCTTCAGCGTTCAACCCAGTCTTTATGTTCTTTGAGATGCCTTTCAGAATATACACAGGCAGACTTAGGCTGCATCAGCTCGGATCCCACGGTGCCTTGTGCAGATCTTACTAAAGATCTAATCTGGGACTTCCCTGGTGGGGCAGTGGTTAAGAATCTGCCTGCCAATACAGAGGACACAGGTTCCATCCCTGGTCTGGGAAGATCCCACATGCCACGGAGCAACTAAAGCCTGTGCTCCACAACTGCTGAGCTTGTGCTATAGAGCCCGTGAGCCACAACTACTGAGCCCATGTGCCACAGCAACCGAAACCCACGCACCTAGAGGCTGTACTCTTCAACAAGAGAAGCCACTGCAGTGAGAAGCCCGCACACCGCAACAAAGAGTAGCCTCCGCTCTCTGCGACTAGAGAAAGCCCGTGCACAGCAACAAAGATCCAATGCAGCCAAAAATAATAAATAAATAATGAAATTTTAAAAAAGATCTAATCAGTTTCTCTAGTGGTTCTTGGCTGTCTCCCTGAGGACTCTGTGACTGTCTTCTGTTCCTCATTGTCTCTTCAGCACATGAAGGAATGGAAAGAATACTGGATAGTGATCTAAAACTTAGTTCTTTTGATTCCATTAAATCAGTATGTGTGATAATTTATGTGATTTGACTGGTTGGGGCTCCCAAGGGATGGGGCACATTTAAGCCTTTTCTTTTTTTCCCAGGGGCAATCACCATGCTTGAAACACCATCGATACCCCAAAACACCATGGGTCTTTACCAGAATTGATAGAAGAAACAAAATTGCAATGACATTCTTTATTAAAGAGAAAAGAGTCCTTAAGCACTTGTGTATTTCCAAGACCTTAATTTTCTTAGTTAAATCAGAATTTTGATAATATATAACACTAGATCATTAAAATAAGTCTACAAAGCTTTATTCACATTCTTTTGATCATTTTTCGTAGTTGGAAGTAATGCAATATCATGTCTTAAAAAATGGTCTATATTTCAGTTTTTAAACTTACTCTGCTTTCATTTTCTTTTCAGCTTTTTTTAAACAACTTTATTGGAGTATAATTGCTTTACAATGGTGTGTTAGTTTCTGCTTTATAACAAAGTGAATCAGTTATACATATACATATGTCCCCATATCTCTTCTCTCTTGCATCTCCCTCCTCCCCACCCTGCCTATCCCACCCCTCTAGGTGGTCACAAAGCACCAAGCTGATCTCCCTATGCTATGCAGCTGCTTCCCACTAGCTATATATTTTACGTTTGGTAGTGAATATATGTCCATTCCACTATTGCATTTTGTACCAGCTTACCCTTCCCCCGCTCCGTATCCTCAAGTCCATTGTCTAGTAGGTCGGCATCTTTATTCCCATCTTGCCCCTAGGTTCTTCATGACCATTTTTTTTTTTCTTTAGATTCCATGTATATGTGTTAGCATACGGTATTTTTCTCTTTCTGACTTACTTCACTCTGTATGACAGTCTCTAGGTCCATCCACCTCACTACAAATAACTCAGTTTCGTTTCTTTTTATGGCTGAGTAATATTCCATTGTATATATGTTCCACATCTTCTTTATCCATTCATCTGTTGATGGACACTTCAGTTGCTTCCATGTCCTGGCTATTGTAAATAGAGCTGCAATGGACATTTTAGTACATGACTCCTTTTGAATTATGGTTTTCTCAGGGTATATGCCCAATAGTGGGATTGCTTGCTCGTATGGTAGTTCTAATTTTAGTTTTTTAAGGAGCCTCCATGCTGTTCTAGATAGTGGTTGTATCAAGGTACGTTCCCAAGAATAGTGCAAGAGGGTTCCCTTTTCTCTACACCCTCTCAAGCATTTATTGTTTGTAGATTTTTTGATGATGGCCATTCTGGCAGGTGTGAGATGATATCTCATTGTAGTTTTGACTTGCACTTCTCTAATGATTAATGATGTTGAGCATTCTTTCATGTGTTTGTTGGCAATCTGTATATCTTCTTTGGAGAAATGTCTATTTAGGTCTTCTGCCCATTTTTGGATTGCATTGTTTGTTTTTTTAATATTGAGCTTCATAAGCTGCTTGTAAATTTTGGAGATTAATCCTTTGTCAGTTGCTTCATTTGCAAATATTTTCTCCCATTCTGAGGGTTGTCTTTTGGTCTTGTTTATGGTTTCCTTTGCTGTGCAAAAGCTTTGAAGTTTCATTAGGTCCCATTTGTTTACTTTTGTTTTTATTTCCATTTCTGTAGGAGGTGGGTCAAAAAGGATCTTGCTGTGATTTATGAGCATAGAGCGTTCTCCCTATGTTTTCCTCTAAGAGTTTGATGGTGTCTGGCCTTACATTTAGGTCTTTAATCCATTTTGAGTTTCTTTTTGTGTATGGTGTTAGGGAGTGTTCTAATTTCATTCTTTTACATGTACCTGTCCAGTTTTCCCACCACCATTTATACAGGCTGTCTTTCCTCCATTGTATATTCTTGCCTCCTTTATCAAAATAAGGTGACCATATGTGCGTGGGTTTATCTCTGGGCTTTCTATCCTGTTCCATTGATCTATATTTCTGTTTTTGTGCCAGTACCATACTGTCTTGATTACTGTAGCTTTGTAGTATAGTCTGAAGTCCAGGAGCCTGATTCCTCCAGCTCCGTTTTTCTTTCTCAAGATTGCTTTGGCTACTTGTGGTCTTTTGTGTTTCCATACAAATTGTGAAATTTTTTGTTCTAGTCCTGTGAAAAATGCCAGTGGTAGTTTGATAGGGATTGCATTGAATCGGTAGATTGCTTTGGGTAGTAGATTCATTTTCACAATGTAGATTCTTCCAATCAAAGAACATGGTATATCTCTCCATCTATTTGTATCATCTTTAATTTCTTTCATCAGTGTCTTATAATTTTCCACACACAGGTCTTTTGTCTCCTTAGGTAGGTTTATCCCTAGATATTTTATTCTTTTTATTGCAATGGTAAATGGGAGTGTTTTATTAATTTCACTTTCAGATTTTTCATCATTAGCGTATAGGAATGCAGAAGGTTTCTGTTTATTAATTTTGTATCCTGCTACTTTACTAAATTCATTGATTAGCGCTAGTAGTTTTCTGGTAGCATCTTTAGGATTCTCTATGTATAGTATCATGTCATCTGTAAACAGTGACAGCTTTACTTCTTTTCCGATTTGGATTCCTTTTATTTCTTTTTCTTCTCTGATTACTGTGGCTAAAACTTCCAAAACTAAGTTGAATATTAGTGGTGAGAGTGGGTAACCTTGTCTTGTGCCTGACCTTAATGGAAATGGTTTCAGTTTTTCACTGTTGAGGACAATGTTGTCTCTGGTTTTGTCATATATGGCCTCTATTATGTTGAGGAAAGTTCCCTCTATGCCTACTTTCTGCAAGGTTTTTATCATAAATGGGTGTTGAATTTTGTTGAAAGCTTTCTCTGCATCTATTGAGATGATCATATGGGTTTTTTCCTTCAATTTGTTAATATGGTGTATCACTTTGATTGATTTGCATATATTGAAGAATCCTTGCAATCCTGGGATAAACCCCACTTGATCATAGTGTATGATCCTTTTAATGTGCTGTTGAATTCTGTATGTTAGTATTTTGTTGAGGATTTTTGCATCTGTGTTCATCAGTGATATTGGCCTGTAGTTTTCTTTCTTTGTGACATCTTTGTCTGGTTTTGGTATGAATGAGTTTGTGAGTGTTCCTCCCTGTGCTATATTTTAGAAGAGTTTGAGAAGGATAGGTGTTAGCTCTTCTGTAAATGTTTGATAGAATTCGCCTGTGAAGCCATCTGGTCCTGGGCTTTTGTTTGTTGGAAGATTTTTAATCACAGTTTCAATTTCATTGCTTCTCATTGGTCTGTTCATATTTTCTATTTCTTCCTGGTTCAGTCTCGGAAGGTTGTGCATTTCCAAGAATATGTGCATTTCTTCCAGGTTGTCTTTTTATTGGCCTATAGTTGCTTGCAGTAATCTCTCATGATCCTTTGTATTTCTGCAGTGTCAGTTGTTACTTCTCCTTTTTCATTTCTAATTTGATTGATTTGAGTCTTCTCCCATTTTTTCTTGATAATTCTGGTAATGGTTTATCAATTTTGTTTGTTTGCTCAAAGAACCAGCTTTTAGTTTTATTGATCTTTGCTATCGTTTACTTCATTTCTTTTTCATTTATTTCTGACCTGATGTTAATGATTTCTTTCCTTCTACTAACATTGGGTTTTTTTTGTTCTTCTTTTCTAATTGCTTTAGGTGTAAGGTTAGGTTATTTGAGATGTTTCTTATTTCTTAAGGTAGCATTGTACTGCTATAAACTTCCCTCTTAGAACTGCTTTTGCTGCATCCCATAGGTTTTGGGTCGTTGTGTTTTCATTGTCATTTGTTTCTAGATATTTTTTTATTTCCTCTTTGATTTCTTCGTTGATCTCTTAGTTATTAAGTAGTGTGTTGTTTAGCCTCCATGTGTTTGTATTTCTTACAGATTTTTTCCTGTAATTGATATTTAGTCTCATAGCATTGTGGTTGGAAAGATACTTGATACAGTTTCAATTTTCTTAAATTTACCAAGGCTTGATTTGTGAACCAAGATATGATCTATCCTGGAGAGCGTTCTATGAGCACTTAAGAAGAATGTGTGTTCTGTTGGTTTTGGATGGAATGTCCTATAAATATCAATTAAGTTCCTCTTGTTTAATGTATCATTTAAAGCTTGTGTTTCCATATTTATTTTCATTTTGGATGATCTATGCATTGGTGAAAGCGGGTTTTTAAAATCCCATACTATGGTTGTGTTACTGTCGATTTCTCCTTTTATGGCTGTTAGTATTTGCCTTATGTGTTGAGGTGCTCCTATGTTGGGTGCATAAATATTTACAATTGTTAATCTTCTTCTTGGATTGATCCCTTGATCATTATGTAGTGTCCTTCTTTGTCTCTTGTGATAGTCTTTGTTTTAAAGTCTGTTTTGTCTGGTATGAGAATTGCTACTCCAGCTTTCTTTTAATTTCCATTTGCATGGAATATTTTTTCCCATCCCCTCACTTTCAGTCTGTATGTGTCCCTAGTTCTGAAGTGGGTCTCCTGTAGACAGCATATATATGGGTCTTATTTTTGTATCCATTCAGCCAATCTATGTCTTTTGCTTGGAGCATTGAATCCATTTACATTTAAGGTAATTATCGATATGTATGTTCCTATTACCGTATTCTTAATTCTTTGGGTTTATTATTGTCAGTCTTTTCCTTCTCCTGTGTTTCCTGCCTAGAGAAGTTCCTTTAGCATTTGTTGTAAAGCTGGTTTGGTGATGCTGAATTCTCTTAGCTTTTGCTTGTCTGTAAAGGTTTTAATTTCTCCGTCGAATCTGAATGAGATTCTTGCTGGGTAGAGCAATCTTGGTTGTAGGTTTTTCTCCTTCATCACTTTACATATGTCCTGCCACTCCCGTTCTGGCTTGCAGCGTTTCTGCTGAAAGATTAGCTGTTAACTTTATGGGGATTCCCTTATGTGTTATTTGTTGTTTTTCCCTTGCTGCTTTTAATATTTTTTCTTTGTATTTAATTTTTTATAGTTTGATTAATATGTGTCTTAGCATGTTTCCCTTTTGATTTATCCTGTATGGGGCTCTCTGTTCTTCCTGGACTTGATTTACTATTTCCTTTCCTGTATTAGGGAAATTTTTAACCATAATCTCTTGAAATATTTTCTCAGATCCTTTCTTTTTCTCTTTTTCTTCTGGGACCCCGATAATTCGAATGTTGGTTTGTTTAATGTTGTCCCAGACGTCTCTGAGACTGTCCTCAATTCTTTTCATTCTTTTTTCTTTATTCTGCTCTGCAGCAGTTATTTCCACTATTTTATCTTCCAACTCACTTATCTGTTCTTCTGCCTCAGTTATTCTGCTATTGATCCCTTGTAGAGAATTTTTAATTTCTTTTATCGTGTTGTTCATCACTCTTTAGTTTTTCTAGGTCCTTGTTAAACGTTTCTTGTATTTCCTCCATTCTATCCATGATTTTGGATCATATTTACATCATTATTCTGAATTATTTTAGAATAGGGAATGCCTGTTTCCTCTTCATTTGTTAGGTCTGGTGGGGTTATGCATTGCTCCTTCATCTGCTGTGTGTTTCTCTGTCTTCTCATTTTGCTTAACTTACTGTGTTTGGGGTCTCCTTTTCGCAGGCTGCAGGTTCGTAGTTCCCATTGTTTTTGGTGTCTACCCAGTGGCTAAGGTTGTTTCAGTGGGTTGTGTAGGCTTCCTGGTGGATTGGACAAGTGCCTGTGTTCTAGTGGATGAGGCTGGATCTTGTCTTTCTGGGGGGCAGGTCCACGTCTGGTGGTGTGTTTTGGCGTTTCTGTGGCCTTATTATGATTTTAAGCAGCCTCTGTGCTAATGGATGGGGTTGTGTTCCTGTCTTGCTAGTTGTTTGGCATAGGGTGTCCATCACTGTAGCTTGCTGGTCATTGAGTGAAGCTGGGTGCTGGTGTTGAGATGGAGATCTCTGGGAGAATTTCACCGTTTGATATTATGTGGAGCCGGGAGGTCTCTTGTGGACCAGTGTCCTGAACTTGGCTCTCCCAGCTCATTGGCCCAGCTCTGACACCTGGCTGGAGAACCAAGAGCCTGTCTTCCACACAGCTCAGAATAAATGGGAGGAAAAAAAGAAAGAAAGAAAGAAGGTAAAATAAAGTTATTAAAATGAAAAATAATTATTAAGAAAAAAATGTAAGTAAAAAAAAAAGAAACGGACAGACAGAACCCTAGGACAAGTGGTAAAAGCAAAGCTATACAGACAAAATCACACACAGAAGCATACAGATACACACTCACAAAAAGAGAAAAAGGAAAAAAATACATATATCATTGCTCCCGAAGTCCACCTCCTCAATTTAGGATGATTCGTTGTCTGTTCAGGTATTCCACAGATGCAGGGTCCATCAAGTTGATTGTGGAGATTTAATCCGCTGCTTCTGAGGCTGCTGGGAGAGATTTCCCTTTCTCTTCTTTGTTAGCACAGCTCCCGGGGTTCAGCTTTGGATTTGGCCCCGCCTCTGCATGTAGGTCGCCTGAAGGCGTCTGTTCTTCAGTCAGACAGGAAGGGGTTAAAGTAGCAGCTGATTAGGGGGCTCTGGCTCACTCAGGCTGGTGGGAGGGAGGGTCACGGAGTGCGGGGCGGGCCTGCGGTGGCAGAGGCCAGCATGACTTCGCAACAGACTGAGGTGCGCCATGCGTTCTCCTGGGGAAGTTGTGCCTGGATCACGGGACTCTGGCAGTGGCGGGCTGCAGAAGCTCCCGGGAGGGGAGGTGGGGACAGTGACCTATGCTTGCACACAGGCTTCTTGGTGGCGGCAGCAGCAGCCTTAGCGTCTCATGCTCGTCTCTGGGGTCGGCGCTGGTAGCTGCGGCTCGCGCCCGTCTCTGGAGCTCCTTTTAGCAGCGCTCTTAAACCCCTCTCCTCGCGCACCAGGAAACAAAGAGGGAAGAAAAAGTCTCTTGCCTCTTCAGCAGGTGCAGACTTTTCCCCGGACTCCCTCCCGGCTAGTTGTGGTGCACTAACCCCTTCAGGCTGTGTTCGAGCCGCCAACCCCAGTCTTCTCCCTGCGCTCAGACCGAAGCCCGAGCCTCAGCTCCCAGCCCTGCCCGCCCCGGCGGGTGAGCAGACAAGCATCTCGGGCTGGTGAGTGCCGGTCGGCACCGATCCTCTGTGCGGGAATCTCTCCGCTTTGCCCTCCGCATCCCTGTTGCTGTGCTCTCCTCCGTGGCTCCGAAACTTCCCCCGCCCCGCCACCCGCAGTGTCCGCCCGCGAAGGGGCTTCTAGTGTGTGGAAACCTTTCCTCCTTCACAGCTCCCTCCCACTGGTGCAGGTCCCGTCCACATTCTTTTGTCTCTGTTTATTCTTTTTTCTTTTGCCCTACCCAGGTAGGTGGGGACTTCCTTGCCTTTTGGGAGGTCTGAGGTCTTCTGCCAGCATTCAGTAGGTGTTCTGTAGGAGTTGTTTCACATGTAGATGTATTTCTGTTGTATTTGTGGGGAGGAAGGTGATCTCCGCATCTTACTCTTCTGCCATCTTGAAGCTCTCTTCCTACCCTGCTTTCTTTATTTCCTTATTCACTCAGAAATGATAAAGGCCTGTGCTCTCTTAAGAGGAAATTTAAATCTGTCCTAAACTTTCATAAACTAGTTTTGACTAAATAAAACTTCTCTTATTATAATATATATAATCATACATACTAGTGTTGCATGATTATTTTAAAAGCATATTCCAATCAGAGCAACTTTTAGGGACATGTACATACACACATATTAGGACTTTCAGTTTAACATTATGGCACATGAAGGAGCCACGATGGTAATTCACATTTTTCCTTACTGTTTTCTCCCACCTCCTTCACGTTATCATTATGAATAGCATGCTTAGACCAGGAAGCAGTGTCCACCAGTGTGCTGCAAAATGAGAAAATGCTGTCTTTTATTCCAAAAGTGCTTCACTTAGTTCAAGAGCTGCTGACAAATTTTAACCAAGGGAATGAGAAAAATCAGAGTTACACTTTGGGGAAAGGTTATTTGGCCATGATGTTCAGATTGAATTGCGTTAAGGCTGGAGTCTGTTTTACGTCCTCAATCTGGTGTATGTCTTGGTCTGGCCAGTGGCATTTCTCTCCTTGGACACGTCAGAATTGATGAACAATTAGACATTTCCCCAAAGGTCCTACACTCTCTCTGCCCTTTTCTGTACCTGGCAAGTTTTTCCACCTGTCACACCTAGGGGGAGCCTTCCCAACTTCCTCAGCCTACACAAAGCCCCACTCCTAGCTCTGGTGTCTTCCCAGCATCTGTATCAGAGGCAAATCTTGCCCGTCTCCTTGTGCAACTTTAACCCAATTGGTGGCAGGAAACTCATTCATGTGGTAGGTGATTCATGTGGCTCAGTGTCTGCTCATAGTAGGTTCCATGGGTGAGGTAGAGAATGAATGAATGGGTGAGAGTAGAGATAAAAAGACTAGATATGTAGCTGGTCTGAATACTAGATAATCCCACCTTGATTCTGGAAATGATGGGAATGTGTGCATTGGAGGCTATTTGGTATTTTGGGGGTGGCATTATGATAGTAACCCCTGACTGAAAGTCCGGAGCAGTGGAGAAAAGAACATCACAAATGATAGAATGTTTTGGCCTGCTTCAGAAGACTGCATGTTCCAGGAGTGGAAGAATGGGGGGCTGGGGGGGGAATAATTTTAGGGTAAAAACAAGTGGTTTTATAGAAGTTGAATTTAATAAAGTACATAGCACTGTATTACTAAGATAGGTTTGACGTTTTTCTGTTTGAAGTTTTTTTTCTTCTATTGAACCTAAATTTTCAATATGTAATTTAAACCCAGTTTGATACAAAATTTTCTTCCTTTCTTAGTTTAGACTCCTGAATGAGTATGTTTCCTTTAAAGGGAGAAATAAATACTTGAGAAAAGTAAACAGTTGAAAAATTAAAATATAATTTACATGCTGTCAGTTATTTTGTTGATTGCTAAATTATGTGTTCATTGAATGATGACTGTGTTTAAATATCTCTTTCAGTGTTGCTAAGGGAAACATTCTTACCTGACTTTTGTTTGTAGACTGTTTTTATTGTTCCCAGTTATTTATTTATTTATTTATTTTTTGCGGTACGCAGGCCTCTCACTATTGTGACCTCTCCGTTGCGGAGCATAGGCTCCGGACTCGCAGGCTCAGCTGCCATGGCTCACGGGCCCAGCCGCTCTGCGGCATGTGAGATCTTCCCGGACAGGGGCACGAACCCATGTCCCCTTCATCGGCAGGCAGACTCTCAACCACTGTGCCACCAGGGAAGCCCTATTTTTTATTTTTTGAAAGAATAATAACTATTTTTCATAAACATATATGTTCATTTTAAAATAAAAATGCAGTAAAATGGGGCATGCTAAGAAGAACAAATTACCTAAAACCCTACTACCCAGAAACTACTGTTTTTAATATTTGGGAAACTCAATTTCAGATATCCTTTTATTAAAATACATATAGGTAGAAGGTTAGATAGATAAGAGATAGAGACAGAGAACAAAGATTGGGTTCATAAAGCATATGCTATTTTTTCTGAAAGTATTAAACATAATCCTTTAATTTGCAGAGATAAATTGGCAGTGAAATTAAAGGAACCAGTGATCTCATAATTCTCACAGTTGCCTAGACTAAGTTTTATATTTAAGTGAATTTAATACAAACTACCAGTCCTTGTTTTATGGTTTCTCCTTTTCTATTATGCATATTTTGATAGATTTCCTTGCTAGCAGAATCTCATCCTCTAGTAGTTTTCATAAGAAAGTCCCACAAGTGGTTGATTTTCTAAGTTATTGCCTACTCGAGAATGTCTGTTTGTTGCTTCTGTACTTTCTGTTTGAAGGAATACTTGTGGAGTACTTTTCCCTCAGAACATTTGAACTATTTGTCTACTGTTTTCAGGCTTTGATAGTATTACTTTGTATAAATCTGAGTTCAACTTTTTTTTTCTACTGGGCTGCTGGTTTGATATTTCCTTTTTAACCATTGTGTTTTGAACTGCAACTCACAAATAGAGAAATCCACAACACACAGAACAAGTACTTATGTATCCCTCACCAAGGGCAGGAAATAGAACATTGCCAGACTCTCTATTACCTTCTCAGAATTTGCAAAATCCTCACAACCCAAGTGGTTTCTCATGGAGGGCTTACCTCCTTGTATCTTTGACTTTTCCCAGATCTTCTGACAGGAATTCCTTTTCTACCTTATTCACTTTTCATTGCCTCCCAGCATACTTTTATTTTTTTACTTTAACACCTTTATTGGAGTATAATTGCTTTATAATGTTGTATTCGTTTCTGCTGTATAACAAAGTGAATCAGCTATATGTATACATATATCCCCATATCCCCTCCCTCTTGTGTTTCCCTCCCACCTTCCCTATCCACCCCTCTAGGTGGTCACAAAGCACCGAGCTGATCTCCCTGTGTATCACCTCACACCAGTCAGAATGGCCATCATCAAAAAATCTACAAACAATAAATGCTGGAGAGGGTGTGGAGAAAAGGGAACCCTCTTGCACTGTTGGTGGGAATGTAAATTGACACAGCCACTATGGAGAACAGTATGGAGGTTCCTTAAAAAACTACAAATAGAACTACCATATGACCCAGCAATCCCACTACTGGGCATATACCCTGAGAAAACCATAATTCAAAAAGAGACATGTACTACAATGTTCATTGCATCACTGCTTACAATAGCCAGGACAGGGAAGCAGTCCCAGCATACTTTTAAGAAGTATTTTTCCCAGCTTTTCCATTAGTTGTCATCAGTGGAATGGTTGTTCTGAATTACATGATTCACCACTCCCAGAAGCTGAAGTCCCCAACGTGACTCTTTAACCTTGAATTTCAATGATTTTGGTAGGATTTGATAATGGTGTTCATTGTTATCTATTTATTTATTTATTTATTTATTTGAGGGGAGAGATGGTCACTGCCCTTTCCATCAGCAAATTCAATTCTTTATGTCTGGAAATTTTTCTTTTCAATTATTGAATTCTTGTTGTCCATCTGTATCTTCTGTATCTATCACTATCTCTACAACCAATTTTTAATACCAACATCTTCTTGAAATGTTACATATCTACAGAAAAGTTTTCAAATTTTAGGTGTATTGCTTGGTGAATTTGCACAGACTGAGGACACTCATGTAATAAATACTCAGTTGAAGAAATTCAGTCTCTCCAAAATCCTCTCTTGTGATTCTTTGTCCACTCTCCCCCCTCTCCAAAACCATCCCCTGTTTAACTTCTAACACCATAGATTAGTTATATCTGATTGTGAACTTTCTATGAATGGAATTACACTGTGTATAATCTTTTATTTCAAACTTCTTTTACTCAGCAATACATAAGCGAGTTTCATCCATGTTGCTGTGTATAGTTGTTTATTTATTATTACTGCATAGTATTGCATTGTATAACTATATTACAGTTTATTAACCTCTGTTTAATAGAATTCAGAGTGTTTCCAGTTTGGGGCTCTTCAGTGAAAGATGTTGTTGTGAACATTTTAGTACATGTCTTTTAGTGAACACGTTTATGCATTTCTTTTGCATACTTTCCTAAGAGTGGACTTGCTGGGTCATAGAATAGGTAGGTGTACAGCTTTTGTAGATATCATGAAAAAGTTTTCCTAAGTGTTTACACCAATTTACACTCCCACCAGCGGCATATGCTATGAGAGTTCCAGTTTTTCCGCGTTGTTACCCTCATTTGGTAATGGTTCTGTTTTTCATTTTAGCCGTGCTGGTGAAGGGGTGTTTAATCAGCTTTATTTATTTATTTCTGGTTTGTGTTCTGGATTTTCAAGGGCTTAATTCTGTATATCTCACTATAAGACCTCGCTTTTCTGGGTCTCATTTCTTTCATCTATAAATTAAATATACTATCCTGAGTGTTGAAACAGTGGCAAACAGGTTTCTAAACTTCATATTTCTTCTTTTCACATTTAAAATTCTCTTTATGGATTTCTCAAATAGTTGGGGGGTTTTTTTGTGTGTGTGTGTGATTAAATATCTTGATGCAAATTTCCTTCCAAGTAAACTCAACCTATATTTTCTGACTTCTTTCTTGAGACAGCCTGGGGGAGATGAGAGGTAACACTGTAGCTTGACAGAGTGCTGGCATTTTGTTGGATCATTCTGGAAACACAGATGACCCAGTATTATTAAATGAACTTTTAAGTGCACCACTTCCTTTGATTCAAATCTGACCTGAAAAAATGGCTGGTAAGAGCAGAGTGTCAGTGTTGGAGTTTGAAGCCAGCCTGTTGTGAATACCTCTCATTTTCTTTCTGTGCCTCTTATAACATTCAGCTCTTTGGTTTCCTGAATACTGGGGTGCATAGCGCTGTGCACAGTGTCATTTTATACCTTCTTGTTAACCTTCACTGAGAAGCTGTGTAAATAAAACACAGCTACGCTATATAGAGAGATCCTGTTTGAAGTTCCAAAAGGCTGTGTGATGATTATCCTACAGCTCCTTCTCAAACAGGAAGAATGCCTCTCAGAGGCAAGCAATCAGTCTGCTGCTTGGCACTTCCTGGAGCCCTGGGGTTGCACCAGTGTCAGGAGATCGCTGCCCGATTATTCCTTTGCTGGAAGTGCCTCTGCCTATTTCTACTGTCCTGCATTCATGTTTCTTTCAGAACTCACTCATTGCTGATACTGCTGTCGATCATAGTAACAATGAAGAAGAATCTACCGTGTTTTTGAAGTAGCAGAATATATATAGTGCTCTCATTCATGCCTGAAACAAGGAATATTAGTGACAGTAGTGACACAAGACTTCATTCACAGGGATTTCATTTTAGAAATTACTCAGGTAATTCTGAGTGATGGGCTTCAAGGATGGAAAGCGTTCAGATTCCTCACTATCTTGTTCTCTGCATGAAAAAATGTCTCACCATCCAAGACCAGGGAGAATGTAAAATTTTCCATTAACCATTCTAGTTACTTGAATTCTATACCCTTTAACTTGACCTACCTGTGTTTGCCCTATCTTGTCCCCTTAGCCAAGATGGAGAAATGGGCTCTGTGAAGGGATTGATGGGTTTATTATTGACATGTACATCAGTAGCATCTCTGTTGGAGGAACATGGAGGATGAAATATTTGAGTCCTCTGTCTGGTATGGAAGCTTTCGTCCCAAAGCATCTGTGCTAAATACCTATGTGAGAAATTCTTACAAACCTTCGAGACTTGAACCAGTAGTCTGCCTTGAAATCCTTCAGAGGTGGGAATGTGGGAACCCTGGGCCTCATTAGCCTGCCACTCTCACCAGCCTCAGCTGGCAGAATGGTTGGGAGAAACAGCCCTGCACATCTCATGTGCAGGCCCAGCTTTAACCGTGCAATGTCTGTGCATCATGGGAAGATCTTGGAAACTGATCCTGGTGTTTCAAAGCTGGGATAAAGCTGAATATCAGGAGCGTCCAGGAGCTGAGGTTCAGGGAAGCAAGGAGAGCTTTGTCTAGCTCTGAATGGGCTGTGTGTGGCTTCAGAAGAGGGATGAGAACAAAAACACAGGGAGCAAATCAGGCTTTGTGTGAAACATTTGGCGGTGTCACCGTCCGTGCTTTTGATGTGTTGGGATGCTGCTGCTGACCTCACCAGGGAAAGTATAAAAGAGAGTATCTCTCCGGCCACTTCCTTGGAAAAACACAATCCCCCTTTCCTGTTCACCAGGCAGCATTAGGGAACACACATCTGACTTCTCAATTCTTCCTACTTTGTGAATGTGGGTGTAGGGGGGC
Source organism: Neophocaena asiaeorientalis asiaeorientalis (assembly GCF_003031525.2). Lineage (NCBI taxonomy): Eukaryota > Metazoa > Chordata > Mammalia > Artiodactyla > Phocoenidae > Neophocaena > Neophocaena asiaeorientalis. Next base: position 226,937 of record NW_020173401.1, read on the forward strand.
CATCAAAACCTGCTGAAGGAGAAAGTAATGCCTCTAAACTCTTTAATAGGTGGGTTTTATTGTGCTTTGATGAGACCTACATGGAACACCTGTGCCTCATTTAGTCTTTATCATACTTCTTGGTTTTCATATTGACTACACTGAATATGCCATAAAACAAGAAAGAGAGACTGGTGTGTAAAGCAGTTCTTGATAGAGTACTTAGGGGCTTTTGGAACTGGGCTGTAGCAGGATGATAACACCCTATGGCTGCCAATAGTGTGATGCAGGTGAGATGGACCAGTGCCAATGTGGGTGCTCTCCTGGATTGTCAGGCTACCCGCCAACAAGGTCACAGTAGATTACCTGGGAGCAGCTGCCCTCCAGAGGCCACAGGTGTGTGAGGATGGCTCTTTACTCATGATGTTTCCTCCCAAGATGCCCACTGACATCCGAAATGTATTTAAGCATTGTTTTCCTGTTACCTGTGACTAGAGGCTGATTGATCAGGTGAGTGCAACTTTCAGACCATAAAAAGTGGAAGAGAGGATGCCTAAGAAATGGAAATGCTTCCTAAAGAGGGTAGTGGATTAAACTCACTTTCAAAAATCCTGTGTGAATATCCCAGGGCTGTCTTAAAATATTTCTTCCTTTAAAAGAGACATATTTCTATTCCTTGCTGGAGAAAAAAAAAATCACATAGTTCTTTTGGATCTATTTTTGAGTAAATGAGTGGGGAGCAGGTGTGTTCTGGCTCTTAGTCTGTCTACTCTCATGGGTAACTGGTCTTCCTCTGCAGGAAGGAGAGAGAATTCCTCCATGGAATAGTGAATTCCAAAACAGCCTGTTTCCGTAGCATGCTTCAGAAAGCCCAGATTTCACCTCTTCTCTTCGGCAGGACCTGATCCTTGCCACTCTTTCTAAAATCAGATCCAGCGCAGTCACTAGGATCTGGCAGTTGGCTGGGACCTTCTGTTGAGGGGGGGCCCTGTTGGGTCCCCACCTATGATGAATGAGGTAGCTCAGCTGGAACAGCTGAGGGCAGTACTTGGAGGGGAGGCTTAGGTGGGGTTCAGGCAGTCAAGAGAGGTAGCCAGCATGAGCCTCTAAATGTGACAAAATTACTCTGGGATCCTGAAAGGACTTGACAGAAAAATCACAATACTATTACAAGTTGGATTATTCGAAGACTCAGACAAGCCACAACTGTTTACTCATGTATTACCACTAGAGACCTGTAGGTACGAGGATGTAAAGCAAAATTCTGCTGTTCCTAGAAGTGTCACCCTGTCATTAAGTCTCAAGTTCATCCTTGTATTTAAATTAGCTTTCACCTGTCTTTCTGAATCTCTTGAGTTTGTCTCCCTGTGCTGCACATATGCCTCTGCCTTCAGGGGAAATATGATAGCTCACCATATTTTATGGCTTTTGACCATAGCTGCTATGCTGGACTGCAACCCTTTGTAGAATTGGGAAGCTAATGAACATGCCTCAGGAGATACAGTTTTTTTTTTTCCTGGTCTTTGTTGGTTTCTTGTCACTTTTTAGTCTCTTTGGCTTTAGACTGCACACATGCCACACGCATACACACACATACACACGTGTGCACAGATGCACAATTGTATATATACATACATGCATGTATGTATACAAAAACTTGAACGTGCACTCCCACTCTGATTTTAATTGGCATTTCTCACATTTTCAAACGTCTTGTAGGATACTAGAAGAGAAAGATATTTAGGGACATTAAACCTATGTGTCAAATGTGAATGTGAAAAACTAGAATAACTTGAACTTAACTATATGAGTTTACAAGTAGACACTCCTAATTAAAGAATGAAGCTTAAAAAATGAGGGGATGGACATATACTTACATGCAACTTTAAACAAAAGGAAACAGGGTTGATATCAGAAGTAAAATTATATGAAAAAATTAAATGTGCAAAAGGGAACAGTCTAAATTGCTAATGATATAAATCCAAATGAAAATAATAATCCCAAACTTTAGGTAATGAATCACAAATAGTTGAACAAAATAAAAAAAGGAGAAAATTGAAAACTCAAGGAAACAGTAGGAGGCAATTTTTAAAATACTAAGTAGGTAACAGAATAAAGAGAAATCAATAATGGGACTGACGGGCTTTTTTTAATGGTTGTATTTTTTTTAACATCTTTATTGGAGTATAATTGCTTTACAATGGTGTGTTAGTTTCTGCTGTATAACGAAGTGAATCAGCTATACATATACATATATCCCCATATCTCCTCTGTCTTGCGTCTCCCTCCCACCCTCCCTATCCCACCCCTCTAGGTGGTCACAAAGCACGGAGCTGATCTCCCTGTGCCATGCTGCTGCTTCCCATTAGCTATCTATTTTACATTTGGTAGTGTATATATGTCCATGCCGCTCTCTCACTTCATCCCAGCTTACCCTTCCCCCTCCCTGTGTCCTCAAGTGATGGTTGTGTCCTATCCAAGGAAGAAGAGGATGAAAATATGAGTAGAAATTAATATGTATGAAAATAATAAAAATGACAGCTAAATAAATTAGCACTAGAGTTTTTCTTGTTTTCACTTCTCATCTTACTTTCTTTTTCTTTAAAGAATCAAGACCAGTAAAACAGAGAAGACTCTCATAAAGGTGATCAGGGAAATAAAAAAGAAGTAGCCATGTACTTCATTAGGAATAGTCAAGGAGATGGAGTTAAATAGCTATTTGTATATTTTTATATACACAAAGAAGAAAAAGTAGAATTCTATGTCAGTACATACCAATACAGATAAACATATGGATGAAAGAATAATCTTAGAGGACACTATAAAAAACAACTGATTATAGAACAAATAGGAAAAAACTAAATAGAACCTGAATTAAATTATGAAAAATGTCTAAAAGTAACCCCATATCAATTTAGGAATGAGCTCTTGCAAGCAATTTTAGAACACAGAATTCTTATGCCGCTCGAAATATTTGAGCATAAAAAGACAAGTTTCTCCTTTTTTTCTTATAACTATAGAGAACCACAGACCAGTCTCTCTTAGAAATGGAAACACAAAATCCTAAACACATGATGGCTGTGTGAAATCAAGTATATTAAAGAAATTACGTGCTATGAATAAGTAGGCGTTATTCAAGGAATTTAATGATGGCTCAGTAATAAAAAGATATGAGAATCATTGTAAGTAAGGGAAAAATGTATGACTATTCCTGATTTAAGGTAAATTAGAGAGAAATAGGGTGAGAAGAATAAAATGTAATAAAAATATCTCTGACCAAAACATGCACATCATACTTAAAATGCAAACACTAGAGCCATCCTCCTTACAAGTCAAGATTGTTTGCTTCTCTTTTATACCACAATTGACACAATGTATAGAGAAAGCACTTCAGTAGGATAGAACATAGATATTTGTTAATATTTTCAGGAAAACTACTTGTGGAAAATAAAAACACTCAAGGAAACAAAATGAATGAGGCTCCAAAGCCTTTCATAAGCACATCTCTTAAGTGGACAAACGGTATGAAGGTGAAAAAATTAAACTATTAGCATTCATGGAAAATATAAGCACATATTTATGTTAGTTTGGAGTAAACAAGGACTATACACCCATGACGGAAATTATAAAAGAAAATTTGAAAGGAAATAAGATAAAGCAATTTAAATTTAGAGAAAACTGGGTAAGTATTTTTGAACAAATATGACACGTAGAAGGTTAATGTCTTTAATATGTAAAAAGCTCTTAACACAGACTCACAAACATAGAGAACAAACCAGTGGTTACCAGTCGGGGGTGGGGGTTCCAAACTACTGGATGTAAGATAAGCTCAAGGATGTATTGTACAGCATGTGGAATAGAGCCAATATTTTGTCATAACTGTAAATGGAAAGTAACCTTTAAAAATTGTATAAAAAAATTAAAAAGCTCTTGTAAAACAAAAAATAAATATCCTTCAAGAAAACAGTCTATAGAAAAGGAAACACAAGTTGTCTAGAAACAGATAAGAAACAACAATGACTTATCACTAATCTTATTAGTTAAGCAACAACTGGTTTTTGGAAAAGTTGACTGAGTAAATGAAAGATAATTAACTCAAGGCAGTAGAGAGAGTGGCAATTCAGATGTAGGCTGTGGAATAGAATGATTTGAGTTAAAACACTTTCCTACCACTTTCTAACTGCTACTGTCAATCCTCAGTGCCAACATTTATAAGTAACGGGGGTGGCCTTCACAGGATCACTGGTCGAAGTAAATGATAAAACCATGTCCACCTGAAACTCGTGGAAGCATATCCAAGCATTGTATCTGTCTGTCCCTCTATCTCTATCTATGTTTGGCATCTGCCATTTATCTCTTTCTTTCTAATTACAGTTTTTAAACATCTTTATTGGAGTATAATTGCTTTACAATTGTGTGTTAGTTTCTGCTGTATAACAAAGTGAATCAGCTATATGCATACATATATCCCCATATCCCCTCCCTCTTGTGTCTCCCTCCCACCCTCCCTATCCCACCCCTCTAGGTGGTCACAAAGCACCGAGCTGATCTCCCTCTGCTATGCAGCTGCTTCCCACTAGCTATCTGTTTTACATTTGGTAGTGTATATATGTCCATGCCACTCTCTCACTTCGTCCCAGCTTACCCTTCCCCTTCCCCATGTCCTCAAGTCCAGGACCATTTTTTTTTAGATTCCATATATATGTGTTAGCATATGGTATCTGTTTTTCTTTCTGACTTACTTCACTCTGTATGGCAGACTCTAGGTCCATCCACCTCACTACAAATAACTCAATTTCAGTTCTTTTTTATGGCTAACATTCCATTGTATATATGTACCACATCTTCTTTATCCATTCATCTGTCGATGGACGCTTAGGTTGCTTCCATGTGCTGGCTATTATAAATACTGTTACAGTGAACACTGTGGTACATGACTTTTTGAATTACAGTTTTCTCAGAGTATATGTGCAGTAGTGGGATTGCTGGGTCGTATGGTAGTTCTATTTTTAGTTTTTTAAGGAACCTCCATACTGTTCTCCATAGTGGCTGTATCAATTTACATTTCAATGTTTTTCTCTAAGAGTTTGATAGTGTCTGGCCTTACATTTGGGTCTTTAATACATTTTGAGTTTATTTTTGTGTATGGCGTTAGGAAGAGTTCTAATTTCATTCTTTTACATGTAGCTGTCCAGTTTTCCCAGCACCACTTATTGAAGAGGCTGTCTTTTCTCCATTGTATATTCTTGCCTCCTTTGTCAAAGATAAGGTGACCATATGTGTGTGGGTTTATCTCTGGGCTTTCTATCCTGTTCCATTGATCTATATTTCTGTTTTTGTGTCAGTACCATACAGTTTTGATTACTGTAGCTTTGTAGTATAGTCTGAAGTCAGGGAGCCTGATTCCTCCAGCTCCGTTTTTCTTTCTGAAGTGATTGCTTTGGCTATTTGGGGTCTTTTTTGTTTCAATACAAGTTGAGAAATTTTTTGTTCTAGTTCTGTGAAAAATGCCATTTGTAGTTTGATAGGTATTACATTTTTATCTATTTTAAGAAGGCATGGGTTGGTGGAGTATATATATATATATATATATATATACACACACACACACATATATAACATCCATAATAAAATTAATGAAACTTGGCTTAAAAGTGCCATAGTGCAGTGAAGGAAGTTTGTTGGCCAGCCATCCAGGTAATTGATGCTACTCTCACACTAGGTAGACCCTGAAACCTTGGTGGCTTAGCAAGGTTAAAGTCTATTTTTCACTCATGTCACAGCTAGGTGTAGCCATGCCATCTGGAACATATGGCCTCCAAGGTTGCCATGGCAAAGGAAGAAAGCAAGTTGGAGGGTTTGGATTTAACGTCATTTTTTTCCCCTACATTCCATCACATAGAACTTAGTCATATAGCCCTGGCTTACCTGCAAAGGAGACCAGGAAATGTAGAGAAGTCCATGAAGATCATATGAGCATTATTGGTCTCTGCCTTTGATAGAGTATAATTATGTCCAAGCTCTCCAGGATGACACAGTTGCACTGTGAAATTTCTAGAACCATCTTCAGAATTTGTTCCATTGTAATAATCACTTTGCAATAACACCATCATCTGGGAGTTTGTTGGAGAGTATTGATCTCGCTCCTCCATTTTCATAAAAGATTGTCAGTCAGTAAAAATAACAACAACAACAGTAATAATAGCAGATCTGCATTCAGCTTAGAGAATTATTTTTAAATGTCTGCTTTCCAATTCTTACTTAAAGGTTAGTTGAAATAAGGAATATTTGGAAGTGAGTGTGTGGGAGTTCTCCTTAAAAATATTGTAATTCTTGGATCAAGCAGGACAAATCTACATGCCCTGTAGACCCTCTATGTTATTCCCTCCCTTTCCCCTTCATTGCCTCTCTCTCCCTACTCCTCCAGACTGCTTTCAGAGGATTGCACTTTGCTTCATGCTTGAAGATCCTAATGAAACCCATCAGCACATTTGCAATTTGGTTTCCACGCACAGTATCTCTCAGTGGTCCATATGTGAACCTCCAAGTGAGATATTTCTTTCAATACTGAGTTTTAAGAAAAGTTTGGCTTATTTTGAAGGATACTGTATTTTATTCATTTTTCTTCATGCTTTCTCTTTTGCTTTGGCCACCAGGAAGCTCCATCAAATTGTTGGATCAACTAACACAACTAGGACATGAAGGGCCACAAATATGTATTGTACTATCCTCTCTCCCATGTTGATCTTTCATTTAGATTTATATTTTTGATATTTATATTTTTGTTTCTATTTCAGTATTGTAATATATGTTTTAAAGTCACCTTAAATCCCATGTCCTGGATTCGCCCCTGGGGAATCAGTCAGCTCAGAAGCTTCCAGAGATGATTATTGGAAGGACTCTTTTGATATAGAAAGTTGGGACGCTTTTGGTTATGAGGCCAAACTTTACAGAAAAATATCAATTTCTTAGGTGTTCTTGTGTGCATATTTTATTAAAGAGCAAGGCTTGGAAGAGAGGATGTTTATGGGAAGTGAAGAGATACGTGACAGCCAATTTAATAAGGAACAGAAATAAATTATAGAGAGTCCTTTCAGGACTCACAAAGGTTTTCTGCATTCTTCTATGTTAGAGGGAATATTTTCTATCTCTTTATGAATTGCTTCACTAATGGGTGGGGAAATGAAGTACCTTGACTAGACTGTTGATAGCTCTATAAAGATCATACTCATGGGTGAAAAACATAGGATTTGCCCATTTCTCAGAATATAGAGTGTTATAAATAGAGCAGTATTAGATTATAGATGATGACCTAGTTTCCATGGCAACAACATTCATTATCTTATCTCATTCTCTCCTAACTTACCCAATTTAACTGCCCTATCCCTTTCATCACACCTCCCCCTCATTAAACACTTACCAGATCCTTTTCTGTTGCTATGTAGGCAGTATAATAGCTTTCACAGCTGCTTGCTGAATGAATTGGGAAACACACACACACACTTTGAGAGTGTAAGGAGAAGAATTTCAGCAGTATTTCAGGATCAAGGGATGCAAGTGGCAGGTACGTGTTCTATATATATACACACATACAGTGCATCCCCCTGGCACATTTTGCACAGAAATGTGCCCTGGTTTTGGTGCACAGAGCTGCCATGTGTGTCGATTTGATGGAGTCTGGGTTCTCCTGACAATGTGACAGGGTATTAATCACATGTGACCAAAATAGCACACAAAGGAGGGCACTCCTGTTTGTCTTTATTTTTTTCCTTCCCTGGGTGGGAATGGCTGATTTGCTGAAATTCCTTGTCTTTGCATCCTTTCTGGTTTCTTTTTTTATTCTCTGTCTTTGTGTCATCCTTCATCCTTACTAGAGGACTTCTCATTTAGAACTGCAAGGTAGGTGTGTTGTCTTGGGCATGTGAGGTCATGGGGACCAAGTCAGTGGAGTAAGGATAGCATAAAAAAATAGATGTTGTTTCACATTGACTTGTTTCCTCCTAAGACCCATTGTGAGAATCATATAGCTTCATAATTATTATCTTAATGGCTTTGTCTTACTTAGGAGGATAAAGTAGGTAATAGTTAAGATTTAAAACATTTTTAATGGCCAAGTCATGCTGATAGTTAATACTTATCTTTGTATGATTTACACACATAGAATACTGGAGTATTTATTATATTTTTACATGTGCTATTTCAAAGTGAAGTAATCACATGCTATTCTATTGGAAATTTCTAATATGGGATAGTGAAACCTTAGGGTCAGAGTCTGTTGTCAAATGCCTTGCCTTGGTCAGGAATGGCTTGGGTACTTGATATGTCCTGTCCTCTGCCCGTGATAGGAGATGGCCAATAGAGGGTGGACTTGACTTTGTGGTCCCAAGGACATAAGATTATGTTGGCTTCATCAGTCACTGTGCCTGAGGTTGGAGTACAGATATCTGGAAATGGGTCTGTGGTCAGGAGGTTATGGGGGGAGGGGGGGCAAGAGCAAAGCCGGGAGAGCAGAGTTCAACCAAATTCTTAAGCAGTGGTCAGCAGATATTTTCTGTAAAGGGCCAGATAGGCTTTGCAGGTCCTATGGTTTCTGTTGCAACTCTTCAACTCCACTGTTGTGGCATGAAAGAGGTCATAGATAATATATAGATGAATGGACATGGTTGTGTCCCAATAAAACTTTATTTATAAAAATAGGCAGTTGGCTCTATTTGACCCACAGGCCATAGTTTGCTGACCCTTGTTTTTAAAATGGTACCAAGTAGATAGTAGTTACTGGGATGTGGGGTCAAATAAGAAGAATGGGTTGATCAACAAATCTAGCAAGAAGAAAAATGAAAAGTAATGGTAAAAATTGACAATTAAGTGGTATTTACTGTATGCTAGTCACTCTTCTCGGTGTTTTACACTCATTAACTCACTGCATCTTTATAACAACAGCACCATAGTATAAGTACTGTCTTATTGGCTGGGAAACATGCAGGTTACATAATGTTCCCAAGATCACATGGATAGTGAGTGGCAGGGCTGGGATTCAATCCCAGGTCTGAAATTCAAATCAGGTTTCAAAATTCAAATCAACCTCCAAAATCCAAGTTGTAAGCCACTGTGGTTTATTACCTTGTATAGTGGAGCTGACAAGTGAGAGGTGGTCAGGAGGAATTCTGGAGATGAGTTCATATGTGTGCAGTAAACTTTATATTGTCTCAGAATGTGCCTAATGCTGCATTTGAAAGGCCAGAATGGGATAGACAGGCTTTACAGTGACTACCCCTCATGGGACTTGCAGAAAGGCAGAGACTGACGGAAAGTCTCCACTCTGACATTAACTTTCTTGGTGTGTGAAATATATCATACACATAAAAGAGTGTATATAACATATACTATGAATGTAAGGAATAATAATAATAAAACACCCCTGAACCCACTATTTCACTTAGAAACAGGTCATTATCAGGACCAAAGAAACCTCCCTGAGCCCCCTGGTCCCATTCCATTCTTGTCTCCTTCCAAAATACCCCATTATTCTCCATTTAAATGAATATTTGCCTTCCTTTTCTTTATAATGTATGACATATGTATGTAATCTAAACAGTATGCTCTTTAGTTTTGTCGTTCATATGAATGGAATAATACTGCTTCGGTGACTTGATTTTTTTCTTTCTGCATCAAATCTTTGAAGTTCGTACACCTTGCTAAGTCTAATGGTAATTCATTTCCATTGCTGTATAATATTCCATTTGTCTGAATATTATCCAGTTTATTTATTCATCCTGTAAATGGGCATTAGGTTTGCTTTAGGTTTTAGTCTGCTGAGGGCAATGCTACTATGAACATTTCTATATGTGTTTCATATTATGGAGCACACATGCAAGAATTTCTTTAGGAAATATTTTTATGGGTGGAATCCTTGCCCATAGATTGTGAACACACTGAACCTTAAGAGGTAATGCCAAAGTACATTTCAAAGTGGTTGTACCAATTTACTTGTTCACCAGCAGTGTCTGAGGGTTGGTAAGGCTCTATATCCTTGCTAACCCTTGATGTCGCTGGGTGAGTGGATTTGATAGACTATCTCTTTGTGGTTTTAATTTACCTTCCCCTAATAACACTTGAAAGTTTTTTCGGGTTTTAATATTATTGCCTCAGACTCTTCTTAGTTACTATGGGTGAACGTCAAATAGACTCTTCAATGGGAAAACCTCACTGTACGTGCCTTATTTATCTCCATCATACTGGTAGGGTTGGTGGATGAGCAACCCAAACACAGAAATGTCCTCCTGGGATCCAGGTGGACACATTTATGTCTCCACATCCATCAAAATTCCATTCATTCTTCTGGGTTTTGGAGGCAGAGGGACTCAGGCTTATTCATACCTCATTCCCACCACAAACCAGCAGAGGGAACTTAGGCAAAATTATTTCACTTTTTGAAACTCAGTCGCCTAAATAATAAGATGAGCACAGTAGCATCTCTCTGTGCTGGAGGTTGTCTGTTGATTCTAAGTTCTTCCTTGCTTTGCGGGGGCTGGAAGGCTGAAAACTACATTTTCCAGGCTCCTTTGGTCAATAGGGTTCTGGTTTGGATCCTGCCAATGCAAGACATCCATGCAGACTTGGAAGGTAGAGAAGAGGAGAGGCAGTCATTGCTCTCTGCTTGTTCAGGATGGCCACACAGATGTACAGTGAGCATGATGTTTGCAGTGACTTGAAGGTGAGCTTCTGGAAACCCCCACTTCATGTGGCACTCAGGTGAGATCATTGAGATCAGGTGAGATCACAGGGGCTTCCTGTGATTCAAGTATTTTCTGATTTCAAAGTCAGCAGTAGTTCTCACTGACCATCAGTCCCCTGCCCTGTATTTAAGAATCTCTGTTAATACAAACTCCCTTTCTGCTAGAATACCTAGAGTGGATCTATTCATCTGACTGAAATCTGACTGATACACACTCCCTTATACTACCTAACTACTTCAGGCTGTTGTGGAGATGAAATGGAATAATTCATGTAGAGCACCTATGATGAGCCTGGCATGTAGTGGGTGCTCTATAAGCATCCATCTTTTTTCAGAAAAAGGATCATCTCCCACTTTGATGTACAGAAATGGAAATGAATAGAGAATGGTGAAGGATCTTGCTTCAGACAGTAGATAGGAGACCTTGAGTAAACCTTCATTTAAAACTTTGTTTCCATGACACCCAGGCCAAGGCTCTAACACAGCTGCTTTAGCACTGCCAGATCTGTGGTGAGACTCCCAAATGTCTGGAAGCCAGCGTTGCGTGCCGCTGGCCAGGCTCGGTCTCCACCAGGTGTGTTGGAGCGCTAGCATCCTTCCCTAGCTGTGATGGTGCCGTTCTTTATGATGTTCACTCTGAATCTCATTAAAACATCTCTACCCAGAGTTATCCCTTCATCAAAACCCTGCTAATACCTGCCAGGAAATTTTCTGAACAATTTTCTAAGTTGAGTCAATGAATAGAAACCACCTCCCTCCATACTGTTGAAGCATCACCTGGAAGCAGTTGGTGCAGCTCTGGTTCATTTCTCCACTGGCCTCACGCAGCTTTGAAATAGAACACACTGTGACTGGTTAACAATCAGAAATGCCAACAGGTCTGAACTCACTTCCACAGGCACCTTTGCTACTGTGTTTTGGCATTTTTAGAGTCCTTTAAGAACAACCGTAGAAAAGCTGGGCTGCAAATCAAATTCTATCTGACTTCAGAGTTACTTTTTTACTGTTGGAAGAAAATGCTCCACTGAGAGAAGATGTCACCCTCTCCCTTTCTCAGCACTAGCCAACTGGATTCTAATCCCCACCCTCTCCAGGCAAAGCCTGCCTTTGTTGTCCTCAAGTGCCTCCTTTCTGAGTCCCCTCTTCTCTGTTAGAAGCCCCCCACACTTCAGAGATTCAGGGTTCTCGAGTGAACTTATATCACGGTGCCCCCTCCTCCAAGGAACACCTGCATTTTAAGGCCTGTGCCCCCTGCTGTGGAAGATCTGCTTACACATTCAACGGCCATATAAGCGCCTCGTGTGTAATGGGCACTGTGATCGGCAGCAGGGACAGGACTGAGCAAGCCTTCCTGTTCTCCAGGAGGTTAGTAGGAAAGACACTGCCGGGCAGTGCCAGCTTGGCTGTGAGAGTTCAGGCTTGGGGGGTCACGGCTGTCAGGGAATGCGTGGGCTTGAAGGGAGGTTTGGGCAAAGCAGGGAGGCAGTCCACACCGAAGGTGAGGAGCCGTGAGTTTTTGCCACACCTTGGCTGCTGAAACACCTCATGAGATACTCGTGACCTTTCCAGCTCAGGGGACATGTGGGCAGCAAATGTGGGGTGGCCTTGTCTGACAGTCCAGCTGCAGGACAGCCTCATGCTGAGGGAAGCTGGAGGGTGTGCTCTTCACATGCAGGGAGGGGCACCACCGGGAGAGGGACTCACACAGGGAGGCTGTGGGAGGAGGAGCTGGGAAGAGATGGATGGGGAGTGATATGTGGCCAATCTCTGTTTCGGAACAAGAGAGGCTGCTCATGTCAGCAGAGGGCATCAGTGGCCAGGGGCCTGTTGGTTTGTCCATCTGTGTGTCTGCAGTTATAGGAAACCCTATTCCAGAAATGGAATCCAATCCCTTGCCCCGTTTATGTTAGCTTAATACAAGTCAAAACCAATGATGTCGGCTGTATCTTCTGTGTTTTATCACTGAAGTTTGGTATTTATTGCTTAGTGTTTTGAGAATACCTACTTTATGGGGTATTTACAGGGGGAACTAGTTAGACAGTTTTTGATTATAGAGCCATCTCATTTCCTGGCAAAATACTCCATCTTTTCCTGCTATCTTTTTTTTTTTTAACATCTTTATTGCAGTATAATTGCTTTACAATGGTGTGTTAGTTTCTTCTTTATAACAAAGTGAATCAGTTATACATATACATATGTCCCCATATCTCTTCTCTCTTGCATCTCCCTCCTCCCCACCCTCCCTACCCCACCCCTCTAGGTAGTCACAAAGCACCGAGCTGATCTCCCTGTGCTATGCGGCTGCTTCCCACTAGCTATGTATTTTACGTTTGGTAGTGTATATATGTCCATGCCACTCTCACTTTGTCCCAGCTTACCCTTCCCCCTCCCCATGTCCTCAAGTACATTCTTTACGTCTGTGACTTCATTCCTGTCCTGCCCCTAGGTTCTTCAAAGACATTTTTAAAAAAATTTTTAGATTCCATATATGTGTTAGCATATGGTATTTGATTTTCTCTTTCTGACTTACTTCACTCTGTATGACAGACTATAGGTCCAACCACCTCACTACAAATAACTCAATTTCATTTCTTTTTATGGCTGAGTAATATTCCATTATATATATGTGCCACATCTTCTTTATCCATTCATCTGTCAATGGACACTTAGGTTGCTTCTGTGTCCTGGCTATTGTAAGCAGTGATGCAATGAACATTGTGGTACATGACTCTTTTTGAATTATGGTTTTCTCAGGGTTTATGCCCTTTAGTGGAATTGCTGGGTCATATGGTAGTTCTATTTGTAGTTTTTTAAGGAACCTCCATACTGTTCTCCATAGCAGCTGTATCAATTTACATTCCCACCAACAGTGCAAGAGGGTTCCCTTTTCTCCACACCCCCTCCAGCATTTATTGTTTGTAGATTTTTTGATGATGGCCATTCTGGCAGGTGTGAGATGATACCTCATTGTAGTTTTGATTTGCATTTCTCTAATGATTAGTGATGTTGAGCATCCTTTCATGTGCTTGTTGGCAATCTGTATATCTTCTATGGAGAAATGTCTATTTAGGTCTTCTCTCCATTTTTGGATTGGGCTGTTTGTTTTTTTGATATAAGCTGCGTGAGCTGCTTGTAAATTTTGGAGATTAATCCTTTGTCAGTTGCTTCATTTGCAAATATCTTTTCCTATTCTGAGGGTTGTCTTTTCGTCTTGTTTGTAGTTTCCTTTACTTTGCAAAATCTTTTTTTTTTTTTTTTTTCGGTACGCGGGCCTCTCACTGTTGAGCGAGCCTCTCACAGTTGTGGCCTCTCCCGTTGCAGAGCACAGGCTCCAGATGTGCAGGCTCAGCAGCAATGGCTCACGGGCCTACCTGCTCTGCCGCATGTGGGATCTTCCTGGATCGGGGCACAAACCAGTGTCCCTGCATCAGCAGGTGGATTCTGAACCACTGTGCCACCAGGGAAGCCCTGCAAAATCTTTTCAGTTTCATTAGTTTCCATTTGTTTATTTTTGTTTTTATTTCCATTTCTGTAACAGATGGGTCAAAAAGGATCTTGCTGTGATTTATATCATAGATTGTTCTGCCTATGTTTTCCTCTAAGAGTTTGATAGTGTCTGGCCTTACATTTAGGTCTTTAATCCATTTTGACTTTCTTTTTGTGTATGGTATTAGGGAGTGTTCTAATTTCATTCCTTTACATGTAGCTGTCCAGTTTTCCCAGTACCACTTATGGAAGAGGCTGTCTTTTCTCCGTTGTATATTCTTGCCTCCTTTATCAAAAATAAGGTGACCATATGTGTGTGGGTTTATCTCTGGGCTTTCTATCCTGTTCCATTGATTTATATTTCTGTTTTTGTGTCAGTACCATACAGTCTTGATTACTGTAGCTTTGTAGTATAGTTTGAAGTCAGGGAGCCTGATTCCTCTAGCTCAGTTTTTCTTTCTCAAGAGATTGCTTTAGCTATTCGGGGTCTTTTGTGTTTCCATACAAATTGTGAAATTTTTTGTTCTAGTTCTGTGAAAAATGACATTGGTAGTTTGATTGGATTGCATTGAATCTGTAGATTGCTTTAGGTAGTTTAATCATTTTCACAATGTTGATTATTCCAATCCAAGAACATGGCATATCTCTCCATCTACTTGTATCATCTTTGCTTTCTTTCATCAGTGTCTTATAATTTTCTGCATACAGGTCTTTTGTCTCCTTAGGTAGGTTTATTCCTAGGTATTTTATTCTTTTTGTTGCAATGATGAATGGGAGTATTTCCTTAATTTCTCTTTCAGATTTTTCATCATTAGTGTATAGGAATGCAAGAGATTTCTGTGCATTAATTTTGTATCCTGCTTCTTTACTAAATTCACTGCTTAGCTCTAGTAGTTTTCTGGTAGCATCTTTAGGATTTTCTATGTATAATATCATGTCATCTGCAAAGGGTGACACCTTTACTTCTTCTTTTCTGATTTGGATTCCTTTAATTTCTTTCCTTCTCTGACTGCTGTGGCTAAAGCTCCCAAAACTGTGTTGAATAATAGTGGTGAGAGTGGACGACCTTGTCTTGTTCCTGATCTTAGAGGAAATGGTTTCAGGTTTTCATCACTGAGAATGATTTTGGCTGTGGGTTTGTCATATATGGCCTGTATTTTGTTGAGATAAGTTCCCTCTATGCCTACTTTCTGGAGGGTTTTCATCATGAGTGGGTGTTAAATGTTTTGAAAGCTTCTTCTGCATCTATTTAGATGATCATATGGGTTTTCTCCATCAATTTGTTAATATGGTTTATCACATTGATTGATTTGCATATATTGAAGAATCCTTGCATTCCTGGGATAAACCCCACTTGATCATGATATATGATCCTTTTAATGTGCTGTTGGATTCTGTTTGCTAGTATTTTGTCGAGGATTTTTGTGTGTATGTTCATCAGTGATATTGGCCTGTAGTTTTCTTTCTTGTTACGTCTTTGTCAGGTTTTAGTATCATGGTGATGGTGGCCTCATACAATGAGTTTGTGAGTGTTCCTCCCCTGGTATATTTTGGAAGAGTTTGAGAATGATAGGTGTTAGCTCTTCTCTAAATGTTTGATAGAATTCGCCTGTGAAGCCATCTGGTCCTGGGGTTTTGTTTGTTGGAAGATTTTTAGTCATAGTTTCAATTTCCTTTCTTGTGATTGGTCTGTTTATATTTTCTGTTTCTTCCTGGTTCAGTCTCAGAGGTTGTGCTTTTCTAGGAATTTGTCCATTTCTTCCAGGTTGTCTATTTTATTGGTATAGATTTGCTTGTAGTAATCTCTGATGATCCTTTGTATATCTGCAGTGTCAGTTGTTTCTTCTCCTTTTTATTTCTAATTCTGTTGATTTTAGTCTTCTCCCTTTTTTCTTGATGAGTCTTTCTAACGGTTTATCAATTTTGTTTATCTTCTCAAAGAACCAGCTTTTAGTTTTATTGATCTTTGCTGTTGTTTCCTTCATTTCTTTTTCATTTATTTCTGATCTGATCTTTATGATTTCTTTCCTTCTGCTAACTTTGGGGGGTTTTTTGTTCTTCTTTCTCTAATTGCTTTAGGTATAAGATTATGTTTTTTATTTGAGGTGTTTCTTGTTTCTTGAGGTAGGATTGTATTGCTATAAACTTCCATGTTAGAACTGCTTTTGCTACATCCCATAGGTTTTGTGTCATCGTGATTTCATTTTCATTCGTTTCTAGGTATTTTTGATTTCCTCTTTGATTTATTCAGTGAAGTCTTGGTTATTTAGTAGTGTATTGTTTAGCCTCCATGTGTTTGTAATTTTTACAGATTTTTTCCTTTAATTGATATCTCATCTCATAGTGTGGTGCTTGGAAAACATACTTGATACAATTTCAATTTTCTTAAATTTACCAAGGCTTGATTTGTGACCCAAGATATGATCTGTCCTGGAGAATGTTACATGAGAGCTTGAGAAGAAAATGTGTTGTTTTTGAATGGAATGTCCTGTAAATATCATAAGTCCATTTTGTTTAATGTGTCATTTAAAGCTTGTATGTCCGTATTTATTATCAATTTGGATCATCTGTCCATTGGTGAATGTGGGGTTTTAAAGTCTGTTACTATGATTGTGTTACTGTTGATTTCCCTTTTATGGCTTTTAGCCTTTGCCTTATATATTGAGGTGCTCCTATGTTGGGTGCATAAATATGTACAATTGTTATATCTTCTTCTTGGATTGATCCCTTGATCATTGTGTAGTGTCCTTCTCTGTCTCTCGTAATAGTCTTTATTTAAAGTCTATTTTGTCTGATATGAGAATTGCTATTCCAGCTGTATTTTCATTTCCATTTGCATGCAATATCCTTTTCTGTCCCTTCACTTTCAGTCTATATGTGTCCCTAGGTTTGAAGTAGGTCTCTTGCAGACAGCATTTATACGGGTCTTGTTTTTGTATCCATTCAGCCAGTCTATGTCTTTTGGTTGGCGCATTTAATCCATTTACATTTAAGGCAGTTATCGATATGTATGTTCCTATTACGATTTTTAAAATTGTTTTGGGTTTGTTATTGTAGGTCCTTCTCTTGTGTTTCCTTTGTAGAGAAGTTCCTTTAGCATTTGCTGTAAAGAGGTTTCGTGGTGGTGAATTTTCTTAGCTTTGCCTCTCTGTAAAGATTTTAATTTCTGTGTCGAATCTGAATGGGATCCTTGCTGGGTATAGTAATCTTGGTTGTAGGTTTTTCCCTTTCATCACTTTAAATATGTCCTGTCACTCCCTTCTGGCTTGTAGATTTTCTGCTGAAAGATCAGCTGTTAACCCTATGGGGATTCTGTTGTATGTTATTTTTTCCTTGCTGCTTTTAATATTTTTTTTGTATTTAATTTTTGATAGTTTGATTAATATGTGTCTTGGCGTGTTTCTTCTTGGATTTGTCCTGTATGGGACTCTCTGAACTTCCTGGACTTCTTTTCCTTTCCCATATTAGGGAATTTTTCAACTATAATCTCTTCAAATATTTTCTCAGTCCCTTTTTTTTTCTCTTCTTCTTCTGGGACCCCTATAATTCGAATGTTGGTTCATTTTATGTTGTCCCAGAGTTCTCTGAGACTGTCCTCAATTCTTTTCCTTCATTTTTATTTATTCTTCTCTGCAGAATAGTAGTTATTTCCACTCTTTTATCTTCCAGGTCACTTATCTATTCTTCTGCATCAGTTATTCTGCTATTGATTCCTTCTAGAGAATTTTTAATTTCATGTATTTTGTTGTTCATCACTGTTTGTTTGCTCTTCGGTTCTTCTAGGTCCTTGTTAAGCGTTTCTTTTATTTTCTCCATTATATTTCCAAGATTTTTGATCATCTTGCTATCATTACCCTGAATTCTTTTTCAGGTAGACTATTTCTTGTTCATCTGTTAGGTCTTCTGGGTTTTTACCTTGCTCCTTCATCTGCTGTGTGTTTCTCTGTCTTCTCATTTTGCTTAGCTTACTGTGTTTGGGGTCTCCTTTTCACAGCCTGTAGGTTCATAGTTCCTGTTGTGTTTGGTGTCTGCCCCCAGTGGCTAAGTTTGTTTCAGTGCATTGTGTAGGCTTCCTGGTGGAGGGGACTGGTGCCTGTGTTGTGATGGATGAGGCTGGATCTTGTCTTTCTGGTGGGCAGGTCCACGTGTGGTGGTGTGTTTTGGGGTGTCTGTGGCCTTATTATGCTTTTAGGCAGCCTCTCTGCTAATGGGTGGGGTTGTGTTCCTGTTTTGCTAGTTGTTTGGCATAGGGTGTCCAGCACTGCAGCTTGCTGGTTGTTGAGTGGAGCTGGGTCTTAGCCTTGAGATGGAGATCTCTGCGAGAGGTTTCGCTGTTTGATATTATGTGGAGCTGTGAGGTCTCTGGTGTACCATTGTCCTGAACTTGGCTCTCCCACCACAGAGGCACAGGCCTGACACCCATCCGGGGCACCAAGACCTTGTCAGCCACATGGCTTAGAAGAAAAGGGTGAAAAAAAGAAAGAAAAAATAAAGTTATTAAAATAAAAAATAGTTAGTAAAAATAAAAAGGTAATAAATAGAAAAAAAAGAAAGAAGAGAGCAACGGAAGTAAAAAACAAATCCACTAATGTTAATACGTGCTATAAATTATACTTTGGAAAAAACAAAAAAAAAGGACAGACAGAACTGTAGCACAGATGATAAAAGTAAAGCTATACAGACAAAATCAGACAAAGAAGCATACACATACACACTCAAAAAAAGCGAAAATGGAAATATGTACCATTGCTCCCAAAATCCACCACCTCAATTTTGGGATGATTCATTGTTTATTCAGGTATTCCACAGATGCAAGGTACATCAAGGTACATGGAGATTTAATCTGCTGCTCCTGAGGCTGCTGGGAGAGATTTCCCCTTCTCTTCTTTGTTCGCACAGCTCCTGTGGTTCAGCTTTGGATTTGGCCCCACCTCTGTGTGTCGGTCACCTGAGGGCGGCTGTTCTTCACTCAGATAGGACAGGGTTAAAGTAGCAGCTGATAGGGGGCTCTAGTTCACTCAGGCCGGGTGGAGGACGGAGGACGGAATGCGGGGCGAGCCTGCGGCAGCAGTGACCAGCATGACGTTGCAACAGCGTGAGGCGTGCTGTGCTGGGAAGTCGTCCCTGGATCACGGGACCTTGGCAGTGGGGGGCTGCACAGGCTCCCGGGACAGGAGGTGTGGATAGTGACCTGTGCTTCCACACAGGCTTCTTCGTGGCTGCAGCAGTAGCCTTAGCATTTCATGCCCCTCTCTGGTGTCCACGCTGATAGCTGAAGCTCACGCCCATCTCTGGAGCTCGTTCAGGTGGTGCTTTTAATCCCCTCTCCTTGTGCATCCCGAAACAGTGGTCTCTTGCCTCTTAAGCAGGTCCAGACTTTTTCATGCACTAGCCCTCTTCAGGCTCTGTTCATGCAGCCAACCCCAGTCCCCTCCCTGGAATCTGACCTCTGAAGCCCAAGCCTCAGCTCCCAGCCCCCACCCACCCCAGTGGGCGAGCAGACAAGCCTCTCAGGCTGGTGAGTGCTGATTGGCACCAATCCTCTGTGCAGGAGTCTCTTCACTTTGCCCTCTGCACCCCTGTTGCTGTGCTCTCCTCTGTGGCTCTGAAGCTTCCCCCCCGCCACCCCCTGTCTCCGCCAGTGAAGGGGCTTCCTAGTGTGTGGAAACTTTCCCTCCTTCACAGCTCCCTCCCAGAGGTGCAGGTCCTGTCCTTATTCTTTTGTCTCTGTTTTTTCTTTTTTCTTTTGCCCTACCCAGGTACATAGGGGTGTTTCTTGCTTTTTGGGAAGTCTGCAGTCTTCTGCCAGCATTCAGTAGGTGTTCTGTAGGAGTTGTTTCACATGTAGATGTATTTCTGATGTATTTGTGGTGAGGAAGGTGATCTCCACGACTTACTCTTCCACCATCTTGAAGGCCTGCCTACTGTCTTTTAGGGCAAGAATGAAGGGTGGTAATTTTTTTTTTATACCAGGGAGAATATTAGAATTGTGTTAAGGGAAATGGAATACATTTGGCCTTGCCTTTCAAGTCCCTGTGTGGTTTTCCTCATTTGTAAAATGGGAATGGTGCCATCTATGTCAGAGGGCGATTGTCCATACATAATGAGATAATGGATCTGAGAAGACTTCTATACTCCAGTGTCAGGCTGGCTCCAAGGAGAGGAGGTCCCTTGATTCTAGGAACATGGAAGATCTTTGTCCAGTGGGTGTGTCAGAGCAGGGGTTAAGTTAATAAACAGCTTTACTCTAACCCACATGGAGCCCAAGGATACTCCTGTGCAAAGCAAGAGCCCTGTGAGCAATCTAAATCCATCCATCATGTGACCAAAAACTTTGTACTAGAAAGAGGGAGAAAGAAGTGGGCCTGGCTGAAGGTGGGAAGTGCTAACAATATGTTTGGTTGGAAGGCCTGCTCTGCCAGATGCCATTCTTGTTAGCTGTGCAAGCTGCACCTCACTTTGTCTGCTATATTTCTGTGGTGGGCATTGCTATTCTCATTCTAGAAAAGCTGTGGCTTAGAGAGTAACTTGCCCAATGGTGGAATATGCATTTGAGGCCAGATAGGTCGGACGCTGAAGCCCACCCTCTTTCTTCTGCATGGTACTGCATCTGCTGCTGCCCCAGGAGAAAGAAGACTGTATATAGCCACTTAAAGGAGCCTACAGTTATTGTTCCCATGCTGCTCTTTTGTCATGGAAGCAGGAAACACAGGAGGCCTTGCTAATGGCTGAGAGTCACAGGCACTTGACTCACGTGTCTGGCAACATGGTGATGTTGATCATCTTTTCCTGTGTCTGTTGGCCCTCTGTATGTCTTCTTTGGAAAAATGTCTATTCAGGTCTTCTGCCCATTTTTTAATCAGGTTGTTTGTTTTTTTTTTGATGTTGAGTTGTATGAGTTCTTTTTATGTTTTGGATATTAACCCCTTATCAGATATATCACTTGCAAATATCTTCTCTCATTCAGTGGGCTACCTTTTTGTTTTGTCAATAGTTTTCTTTGCTGCACAAAAACTTTTTCATTTGACGTAGTTCCTGTTGTTTATTTTTGTTTCCCTTGCCTGAGAAGACATATCCAAAAAAATATTGCTAAGGCCAATGTCTTTGAGGAGTTTTATAGTTTCAGGTCTTATGTTTAAATCTTTAATCCATTTTGAGTTTATCTTTGTATATCTCGTGAGAAAGTAGTCCAGTTTGATTATTTTGTATGTAGTTTTACCAGCACCACTTATTGAAGAGGCTGTCTTTTCCTTTTGTATATTCTTACATCCTTTGTCATAGACTAATTGACCATGTAAGTGTGCATTTATTTTTGGGTCCTCTGTTCTGTTCCATTGATCTAAGTGTCTGTTTTTGTGCCAGTACCATACTGTTTTGATTACTGTAGCTTTGCAGTATAATTTGAAATCAGGGAGTGAAATTCCTCTGTGCTTGTTCTTATTTCTCAAGATTGTTTTGGCTATTTGGGGTCTTTTGTGTTTCCATACAAATTTTAGAATTATTTATTCTAGTTCTGTGAAGGATGCTATTGGTATTTTGATAGGGATTGCATTGAATCTGTAGATGGCCTTGGGGCAATATGGTCATTTTAACAGTGTTTATTCTTCCAATCCATGAACACAGTATGTCTTTCCATCTATTTGTGTCATCTTCGATTTCTTTCATCAGTGTTTTACAGTTTTCTGAGTACAGGTCTTTTACCTCCTTAGTTAGATTTATTCCTATGTATTTTATTCTTTTGGATGCGATTGTACAGATTAAATTAAAGAGGATCCTAATCATGCAAACAGAATAAACAGTAACAAAATGGCAAGGCGATACTCCTGCTTTTTCACCAATATTATGATATTAAAAATCTATTCAAAAACTGTTCTAAAGTAATTAGAACTTCATATACTGGGTGTGGAGATTAATTATTATAGGGGCTTTTGACCTTAAACAAATAGACTGCCAGTTTTTCACAAGTTCCCTGCAAAAATGAAGAAAGGAGCTCTTTTATAGAGGGAAAAGGAAGTTGGAAGGGAAGTTGGGAGCCTGTGCTGGCTTTTTTATGCATGCCACCCACCTCGGGCCCATGGAAAACACAGACACAACCTTTGTGCTGGTAAAATCTGGGAATACACACCTATACCAATGCATTCAACTTTAAAAGTCACTAAATCAATTTGCATATCATGCTTCCTGCCCTGTCCTTGGGCACAAGGGTCATATTTCTGTCCACTGAGTTTTACAACCTCCAAGAGACACATATTAGACTGAGTGGTCCAGGCCCCTCAACTTGAGTCTGCACACTTGAGTGAATGAGAGAAGCCACCCCATCAGTCTATTTCCTCTGGTCCCCTCAGGGACTTCCCCAGCAGGTCTCTGGCTCATCTCAGGCTCAGGGATTATAAAGAGTCAGTATGGCAAGCTCCATCAGGGTATAGACATGAGGGGAGGATGGTTAGCATCTTAACTTTTCCTCAGCCTAAGTGTCTTTAGAAAAGTCAGAAGTCCTTTAGAAAACAAACTTATGGCTGCCAAAGGGAAAGGTGAGGGTGGGAGGAGGCATAAATTAGGAGGTTTAAATTAGCATACATACATTTATATAGAGAAAAGGCATAATCAATAAGGACCTACTGTGTAGTACAGGAAACTTGACACAACACACTGTGATAACCTCAAAGGAAATAGAATCTGAAAAAGAATATATAGACGTCTCTGTATAAGTGATTCAAGTTGCTGTACACCAAAAAGAAACACAATATTGTAAATCAACTATACTCCTCTATACAATTAATATTAAATGACAAAAAACAAACAAAACAAAAACAAATATTCAATAAGTCTCTCCATAAAAAAATATTTTGCAAAGGAAGAAGTCTTGCCATAGACAACCTGGTCTTATTTCTGTCTTCTCTATACTTCCTTCCTGAGATCAACAGCCCCCAAATGACCAGGGTGAACCAGGCTTGGAAGTTGGCTGGTAGTGAGGGAAGACTCTGGTTACATTGACACTGATTCCCTGGCTGGTCCCTGATTAAAATACTGTTCAGGGATATTGTCTTCATTAAATAAGTTGCTGTATGCAGAATAGAGAAAAAAATGTGTGTTGTTGTTCTCCTCTGTGCTCCCCAGCCCCACTGCTCGCTACAGATATTTTGGTAGGATTTGAGAAGTTAAAAACCACTTGAAACACTAATAAGAATCATTTTTGAAAGAATTAATCCTGGGGAAGTTAAACAGGTGATCGCCCCTTTTGAGAGGGCATTAAAAGGACACAAGAAGAAGCTACTTCACTGAGGTCTCAATGGCACGTAGCCTATGAAATAAACAACCAGATTCTGAGAAATGTCTGCAAAGTTCTAAAAGTTCTTTTGGAACTTAGTTAACATATATTATTGACTCCAAAAAGAATGCCCAAGAGATACTCTCAAAGGGCTCTACTTAATTCTTGCACGGTCCTCCTCTGAGCTCATAGGCTTTTTACATAGCAGATGAATATCAAGCATTTAGATGATGCTCCAGCAGCATGACATGGCTTCAAGGCAGCTAGCCATCTGCAAAATGTCTAGAAAAGCAAGTGTGTACCATCTCCTTTCTTTCTGGCCTCTAATTTATTGGCAGAGAAATGTTAAGTGGATTTTTTTAAGAGTCACCATATTGTAGAAACAGATTGAAGGAAGATGGATTTGGGAGAGTAAAGTTTGCAGGAGGGAATCCAGGTCTCAAAAGGGAAGGCATGTGGCTAATGTCACAGCCCTTATAGCCTCCCTAAGTAGAGTGAAAGCCTCCTAACTGTAAAGAGCCACAGCACCAGCAGTATTTATTGAGCAACTACTTTGTACTTGCTTTTTAATGAATTGTTTCATTCAATTTTTAACAAACATATGAGTTGATTACTAACATTATTCCACTTTTCTAAGTGAAAAAATATAAGTAATCTTCCTAAGGTTACACAGCTGTGAAGTGGTAGAGTCAGAGTTTGAAACTATGGTCAGTCAGACTCCAAGTTATGGAAAAACTTAAAATGAAAACAGACATTGTTCAAAAAATTCATTAACCCTATGTTATGGATTTCATTGTGTCCCCCCCCACCCCAAATTCATATTTGGAAGCCCTAACCCCCAATGTGATGTATTTGTAGATGGCCTTTAAAGAGGATAATTAATGTCAAATGAGGTCATAAGGGTGGGGTCTGAATTCAACAGGACTGAGATCCTTGTAAGGAAGAGGAAGAGACACCAGTAGCATGCACGTACAGAGGAATGACAGGGTAAGGACGCAGTGGGAAGGTGGACATCTGTAAGCCAAGGAGAGAAGCCTCAGGAGACACTGAACCAGCCAGCACCTGGATGTTAGACTTTCAGCCTCCAGAACTGTGAGGAAATAAATTTATGTTATTTAAGCCACCCAGTCTGTGATATTTTGTTATGGCAGCCCTTAGCAAACCAATACACCCCACCATCGTTAATGGGTGGAGCATACTTTGCCATTCCTTGACTTAGAGTTTAGTCATTATGATTTACTTTGGTCAGTGGAATGCTAGCTGACCTGATGTGAATAGAGGCTTAAAAAACATCTGGGTGGTTTGATGTTTGCTCTCTCGTGCCTGTGCTAGTGCCATGAGAAGGACATGTTCCTTTCAGCTGGTCCAAGGAGAGTGAGTCACACATGGAGTAGGGCCTTGCAGCTTGAAGTAGAGCCACCTGGCTGAATGTGGTCTAAGTCAGGCAATGCCAAGATGCTGTACTTTGAAGACAAGTCACCCCAACTGAGCCCCATACCCATGACAGTAGATGCTCATCGTCTTTAGCTCCTGAGTTGTTGTTAGGCAGCATTATTGCAGCAATAGCTAACTGTTACAGTAGTCAAAGATCAGAATAAAGAACTTTACATAATTTCTGCACAATAATTTCTCAGCCATTCATTAGGGGTTGGGATGGAAGGATATTTGGAGAGAAGGTAGACAAATGGCAGCTCTAATAATTCTCTCAGCTGTCAAATTAGGAGAAGCTATATTCCTCTAAAAATATGTATAAGGTGGAATAGAACCATTTTTTTCCCCTTCCTCCAGGACAATATTTAAATGACAAAAAACACACCCACACACTCACATAGATAAACAGAGAGAGAATGGGCTTGGTCTTGTTGCACTCAGTTATACTGAGTTTAGTGTCTTGAGTTTGTGACTTACTAGCTATGGGTGACCTGGCACGAGTTACATAACCTCACTGAGTTCAGTTTTTCTATCTATAAAGTGGGAATGCCAATGATATCTTTCACGCCCATATACAATTTTGTCTCCTACACATTTGTTCTTCTCCCTCAGTTGTAAAATTCTGACTCAGAGCAGTACTCTTTATATTGCTTCATTATAATCCAGAAATCTTGAAGGGCTGGGGTAGGATAGAGAAGATTTGAGAAACACAAACCTTTGGGGAGGTATTTTGCTATCTGGGTGTTTGGAGATATTTAGCCCAGAGGGGCCAGCAGGACAGGTTGAGTTGCCTTCCTCACTGCCTTGGGTTGATTATGAAGTCTTGAATCCGAAATATGTGGCCTAATGAGGGAAGGTGTGGAATCCCAGACCATCAGCGCTGAAAGAGCCCACAGAGGTGATGAGTAATAGATAAGTTCTAGTTTGACAAGTTGGAGCCCTGATTAATAGTTCAGATTCCAAGTTCCAGAATTTCCTTGTTCTGTGCCCTGGACAAGTTACTTAGCCTTTTTGAGTCTTTGTTTCTTTATCTGTAAAGAGAGAGTAATAGTAATGTGTATCTTTTAGGGTAAAGCTCTCCATTATTATGAAAATCACATTAAACCAAGATTATCTAAAGCCCTTGGTACAGCATCAAGCTGCAGATAAGCACTCACAAATACAATCTTGGGATATTTAATTTATCCACTCCAATCCCCTCCTTTTGCTAATAAGTAAACTGAGGCTCCCTGAGGTGAGCTGACCTTCTCCAAGTCGCAGGCCTGTGAAGTGTCAAAGCAGGACTAGACAGGAGAAAATTTTTCCGAGTGACATATACCTAAAGAAGAGGCATCCTAACCTGTTCAGAACTTAAGATAAATTATGTAGACTGAAGGCCCAGGAGAGAGGGTTAGATCTATAAATTCTCATTATTGAAAATGATCCAGCATCTAGCTTGTCATTGTTGCAAGAATACTCTCTAGTTTCTACTGGTAGCTTGGCTTCTTCACCTGTTATACCACCAGTGACAGGAAGCTCGTCACCTACTGTGACCATGCATCCCATCTGGAAGAGCTTATTACCAAGCTTTTCCTTATGTTGAGCCTTAATATAATGTTTACTTCTGGAACCACATTAGAATGAATCTAATGCTTTTTCCATAGCCTAGTCTGACTATTTGAAGACAGCTCTGTGTCTCGTGCTCTCACTTACTCTGCCATCCACACATTCATTCAACGAGTGTTTCTTGAACAGCATATTGGGATTCTTTTAGTGGTAATAAACAGGAAACTCAACTTAGACTTAACATTTCATTCATTCATTCATTCATCTTTTTGACAGATTTTTAGCGGATACATTTTATGTTCCAGGCACAGTTCTAGATGCTGAGGATAGAGCAGTGAATATAGCAGTCTCAACCTGTATGGAGCTTGCATTCCAGTGTGAGAAGATAGACAATGAACAAATAAATATATTCATCTCAATGAATAAACATATAATAATTCAAGTGAAAAGTGCTTTGGAAGAAGAAACAAAAAGAAGTAGAAGTAGAATGAAGGGTACAGAGAATCCCAAGGGGTGGGGGTATGGGAGTATGGTACCATTTAGCTGAAAACTTCAGAAGTAGGGCACAACTCAGCTCTCCATCTTTTATCTGTGTTCCTCTCAGATCTGCTTTGTGCTAGACTAGCTCTTCTCATGTTAGAAATATGTCTCCTGGTGGACCAGGGCTATGTAGTTTCTCATTTACATTCAGGAGGAGATGGGCATTAGTTTCTATAGCAAGGCAACAGAATTTCTAAGCTCCACTCTGACAGAATCACCCCTGAACCCTGTGTCCAGAGGGGATATCATGCACTGATTAGCTTTGGCCTTAGTATATTCCCATGTGAACTTTTAGAGGGATGTGCCCACTTCTAACGTTAGATGTATGCTCATTATCACCCAAAGCATATGACTGCCATGAAACAGGCGAGAAGGAACCCTACGATAGGGAGGCTACTATAGCATCTACTGCAAATACTATATGCAGGCACTTAGGGCTTATGGAGATAAATAGAACGTAACCCTCATCTTGCAGAGGTCACAGCTTAACGGATGGATATGAATGAATAGATAATTCTGTAACAGGGATTACCATTCAAGCTGGTCCAAGACAGTTGTCAACCTTAGGGCAGGGGTATGAAATTAAAGGTCCTAGAAGGGTCATTCTAAAATAGTCAATATTATTCAGGATTTCTGTGTTCCCAGCTCTTCACTCTGCTGTCATTAACAACCCTACCCATGAAAATTTGCAGAGCTCTCATTTAAGGGGGGTATACTTCTCTGCCCTACATGATTTGCTTTGGCCAATGGGATATTAGCAGACCTGTAGCCAGTGGAGGCATTAAACATGCTTGAATATTTGGGCTTCCTTCCTGCACTCTGCCTCACTTTGAGAATCATGTACCTGGGTTAGCCTGCTTGTTTCAGGAGAGAGAAGAGAAACAAGTGAGGCAGAATCACCCCAGCTGAGCCATCTCAGTGGAACCCAAATTCAGTCAGCTAACACCACTCAACCTTCACACCCATGAGCTAAATAAATGCTTATTGAGGGTACCCATGAGGTTTTCTGGTTGTTTGTTATGCAGCATTATTGTGGCTGACAGATACAGGCTGGAAGAACATCTTTGTAGAATTTGAAAACATTCTAAATTATTTTAGTTCCTATTTAATATAACAAGAGGTAGGTATGGTCATCAAATTTTGTGTACTGGAAGTCTTTGCAAATGAAGAAGAGACAGGGAGAACAGCCCACTCTTTCTAGTCCTGGCAGATGTGGGAAGAAGATAGGAAATGGAGATGTGGTCAGAAGTGGCAAATGGCTGGAGGAGTGAATGGGCTGGAGTTGGCATCCCTGCACTTTGGTCCTGTGGTCCTGTGGAAGGAGACAAGGAAACCCTATAGCAGGGATGGATCCAGACATGGCAGAGACTCTGAAGGGTCTATGAGAGGAGTCAGTGAGAGGAAAGGCCAGTCAGCCAGAGAGCACCAGCAGGTCTTGAAGAAGCTGAGAGAGGCCAGTTGACATGTCACAGCAACCAGAGGTGTCCCAGCAGGTGTTGGTGGGCTTCCTGGGGCGGAACTGGCCTCACCTTGGGGGACATCGTTCAGAAGGCAGCCCAGCCCTGCCTCTCTGTAGCCTAAACCATGGAGGATTCAGAGGGTACCAGGTCTGTTCAAGGACACTCCACTCTCCCCATCCACTGGCCCAAGAATACACCAGGAGGGGATGGGATGGAGCCTGGAGAGGGGCTTCACAAATCTGAGAGTCTGAGCATTTTCACCTCAAGAGACGACACATTTAATTCAACAGATTCTTCAAATCTAGGATCAGACCCAAGAGCAACAGCTTAAACTAAATTTAGTTTTCTTTCTCTGCTTTACCAGCTGGGAGCGGGGCTTGTGAGGAAGAACAGGGCAGTTACTGACCGAATGAAGAAACCACGTTTTCTTTGTACACAGAAGAGTAATGGGGATGGATTTTCAATCCTGCCACGATTACCATCCAGGGTGGTGAGGTCTGAAGTGGTGGAGAGCTCTGGGGTGCTGTGGGAGCTGCAGAGACCATCTCTGACTCAGAATGAAGAGGCGCAGGGCCGGGGGCTCCTGAGAATTAAGCACTCCTAACAAGCTGAATCTTACAGGATCCATAGCAGGTGCCCAGATGAAGAACCAAGGCAAAGGAGGAACTGAGGTGGGGAGCGGCCCGTGCAAAGGCCTGGGTAGGGGGAGGACACCTATAATTTCTCTGGCTGACTTGTATGGGATGACTGTTGAGTGTCCTTGTCGCCAGGGCACTGCAGGGATCTGAGAGCAGGGGAGGTAGGTGAACACATCCTGCCTGAGGCAGAGACTGCCTTTGCCTTCTCTTTCCTCCTCTCAGCCAGCTTGTGTAAATTTCCGAGGGATTTCACTTTACTTGTAGGAAACAGCAGGCCTGTGGGGCAGAGGTGGGCTGAGACTAGGGCAGTAGGTGAGACACTGCGCACACATATCTCATTTTATCCCCACAGCAGCTTTCTCATGCTGGTGTCAGTCTCTAATCCATCAGCATATTCTCTCGGCTCTTATTTATATTCAGAATACAACCAGAATCAAACCACTTCTTGTAGCTCCATCACTTCCCAACTTGCCCATTGGTCCAAGCCACAGCTATCTCTCACTTGGACTATTTTAATAGTCTCCTGACTGGCCTTCCTGCTTCCACCCTGCCTCCCCATCCTCCACACACGGTCAGGGAGATCCATAAAACACGCTGAAGTCTGGTTATGTCATTCCTCTGCACAAAGCCATCCAAAGGCTCCCCGCATGACTCACAATAAACCCAAAGTCCTCGTGGAGGTCTGCAAGGCCCTCCATGATCTGGCCACCCTCCTGCTTCCCAGTCTCATCCCCTTCTTCCCCCTGTTCTATCGACCCCAGTCACTCTGACTTCCTTGGGGTTCCTCTCACTGTTCTTAAACATGACAGGCACAGTGGAGTCTCAGGTCTTCTGCACTCTTTTCCTCTTCATGGAATGCTTTTTCTTCAGACATCCTGAGAATGTCTTTACCCTCTGCCATCACCCTGCTGTGCTGCTCTCATGCCCTTGTAACTACTTCCTGCCAATTAGAAGGTAAGGTCTCCAATCAGGAGTCTGAACACCAGGGGGCTGAGCTGGTTGGGACTTCTGGTCAACCCTTCATTTGAGCACTTGATCATTATGCACTTGGGTGCAGGCCAGTGCAGCAGCCCCGTGAGGAGCAGGGGCAGAGCCAGGCCCTGCTCCCCTTGTCCCCTCCCCATCCCCATCCTCATCCTCTTGGGCTCACCACTGTCAAGGGAAGCTCTAGTGGGCAGGAACTGTCAGTGCCTTCCTTAGGCCCATGGGATCTGGCCATTTGGCAGGCACTGGAGATAAACAAAACCATTGATGACTTCAGAGATCCTTGAGCAAGAAACAAAATGCTAGCATAGTGTGTTTATGCAGTAGTAGATGTCTGTATTAGTTGCAGCAGTATCAGGAAAGAGAAAGTGATGCTCTCTTAGGAGGAATCACAGAGAACATGTTGTCTGAGCGAAGTCTGCAAACGGAACGGCTTGGGAAGTGAACCAGTTGGGACCAGAGTGGGGATGAAGAAAAGAAAGCCAGTACTAAACTTCATGTGCAAAAGCTACAGAAGGATACAAACATTTGGTGATTGACTTGAGTTAGAGGCACCTGTGAGAGCCCTGGGTCTTACCGACAACTAGACACGCAGAGCCAGATCAGTGGGGACCCAATGATCAAGGCTGGAGGCCGTATATAGGGACCGTTGGCAAACGCACAGCAGGAGACTTGATGGGAGGATTCGGAGATCTCACAGCAAAGAGCGCTGGAACAGAACCCTGGGGAACACCAAACTTCGAGTATATTCAGACAGAGACACCTACCAACAAGGCCCAGCAAGGAGACTATGGGGAGAAACTGGATAGAATCACGTTGCTAAAGACACAACTGAAAATGTCAGCGAGGAGTGGCCAAGAGCTAAAAATCCTGCAGGGAGGCCATGTTCAGACTGTGCATAGAATTTAGCGATTAGGAGGTCAGTGGTGACAGAGGGAACCACACGGCAGTCAATTAAGGCGTGTGGAACGGCTTTGAAAACTGTGGAGAGCCACTGGAAAGCAACGTCAGTACCTGAAGAAGGCAGGCATCGGCCACCTTAGGCTGATCGGTTCAGACTGTGCAGTGAGATGGACGCCAAATTCATCACTCCAGATTTACAGCTTCTCTGTTGCACCCTGTACATCAGTATTTTAAATAGACACCCCTGTTCTCACAATGAATGCTTTTTAACACTTTTACGTCCTTATCTAAAAATTAGCTTCTTGTTGGCTCCAGAAAATTGCCTGGAATTTGTCGCCTAGGAGCAAAAATAAAATGGGGGGCATAAGAAAGAATGAGAGAGAGAAACTGCGAGTTATGAGGTCGTTGCTATGCGGGAATACATAATCCTGGCGACTGGGTAGCAGAGCCAAGTTGTAGAATATAGCCTCTGAAGAAACAAGCTTCAATCTTAAAGTCTGTTTTGGATAATGCCCATAGGGAAAGGGCTTCCAGCAGGACAAAATAGATTTTCTAACTAATACTTTTATCCTGTAAAAAAGAAAAGGAAACTAACAAAATATCATAAGAAGTAATGGCTGTTGAGAGAACCATATCTAGAGGCTATGTGAATGATTTCAGTGAAGCGGTGCAGACATCCTAGTGGGCTGCAGGTGACTGTGGCTGAGTGCAGCAAGGGGACAGCTTGGGAGAGGGTCATGGCACCCTGAGTCTGTTTGATTTGTAGTATCTCCTTATGATTGTAACTGAGCTCCATGCATATATCTAGAGGGAAGTCATATGCAGATGTACATCGCAGCCATGACAAGTGTTGTTCCTGACTCAGGGCGGGGACATACCAGGCACATTCCTGCCTTGACACTGACTCTTCTGCTTGCTGTTTGCTCCTGTTTGCTCATCCCCAAATGTCCACATGACTGTTGGCCTCGCCATTCTTAGGCCTGTGCTTTAAGCATTGCCGTCTCTGTGAAACCCTCTCTGACAACCCTATTTAAAATAACACCTGCCTCCATCCACCTGCCCGCCTTCTCCTCTTCCCTGCTGTATTTTTCTTTGTAGCACTTATTACCTTATGATATATATTTTACCAGAATGTTAGCTGCTCAAAGCAATGGTTTCTGCCTGTTTTGATCACTGCTGTATCCCCCATGTCTAGTAGAGTGCGTGGCACCTAATAGGCACTCAGTAAATATTTTCGGAATGAATGAAGGAATGGACTTTGGCAGCCTGCCACGTTTTCGGTTCCAGATTGGAATCGTCAAGCTTCTAGAAAAGTGCTTCCCTCAGAAGGGTCACCATCAAGTCACCACTCAGCCTCCTTTCACCACCAGCTCTGTTAATCCTTCCTCTTCCTTCGAAGCGTGAGCAGCACGGCTCAGGTTTGCCAGGAGCTTCCAGGATGTTCATTCTGGGACTTTTCTCTACCATCATATAAACCTGTCCTCCTTTCAGAGGCCTGGCATTCCCAGACTGGAGCCATTCCAGAGACCTATGGGTATTTAGAACTTCAGAGCCTGAAGGAGCCTGGAAAGCCCATCTGTCCAATCTGCAGTTCTCTAGATGAAGAAACTAGAACTCAGAAAACTGCCCTAATATCCCTCATGCCACCCAATTCATTGGGCGAATGGGGCTTGCCAAGGAGAGGAGAGGATGTCACGTGTGTTATCATGTGTGAGCCTTGCAAATGGTGTGGGTCTGGTATCACAAATCCCATGGATGGGTTGGAAAACAGAGGATCTAAAATGTTAAGTTACTTTCGCAAGGCTGCTCAGTTGCTGAGTGTTAAAGTGGGGATTGGGACCCAGGTTTCCTTTAATTCTAAACTCATGCTCCATGGACTAGATTCTGTTTGTGCTGGCATTTGGGGGGAAAGTCACATCCTGGGCCACTGCACTTGACAGTGGGTCAGTGAGTATGCAGCCACGTCCTTCTCTGCTGTCAGTCCCGTTTGTATTTCTGAAAGAGGGTTTTCACCTTTCTTCTTGTTCTACCAGAAGAGGTGTTCCTCTTTTCTGTCTAGGGGTCAGTCCCCTGCTAAGTCATTTTTCTTTCTCTCTTTCCTCCATCTGCATCTGCTCTTCCTCTCCCTGGCCTCTCCTACCAGCTCTTAAACATGTTTGGTTTTATGTATGTCTCATAGTACAAAGGAACACAGCTGCCCGGTTATCCTACAGTCTCCTGTGGTGACAGTCTTTGTTCCTTCTTCTTTAATTCCAGGATTCCTGGATGCATCCTCTGCATTTCCCATTCCCTTTTCAACCCTCTGAAGCTCTGTCCTTACGAGTTTCAAAGCTCCCTCTGTCCTCCCCCATCCCCTGGTGGCCACCATTCTATCCTCTACTTCTAAACCTTTGACTATTTTAGATGCCTCATATGAGAGGAATCATGCAGTGCTTGCCTTCCTGTGACTGACTTATTTCACTGAGTATAATGCCTCCCAGGCCCATCCATGCTGTCAAAAATGGTAGGATTTCCTCCTTTTTTAAGGCTGAATTATATTCCATTGTATGGTCTCTTACTAAGTGTTCTGACTATAGCAGAAAGAAAGAAAGAAAAAGAAAGGCAGGGAAGCAGGAAGAAAGAAAGAGAAAGAAAGAAGGAAGGAAGGGAGAGAGAGAGGAAGAAAGGAAAGAAGGAGGGAGGGAGGGGAGGAAGGAAGGAGGAATGGGGGAGGGAAGGAGGGAAGGAGGGAGGGAAGGAAGGAAGGGGTGAAAAAAGGACAAGGAAACTTCGGTGATGATGGATATATTTATTACAGGGATTGTGGTGATGGCAACATAAGTGTGTACGCATGTCCAAACTTACCAAATTGTGCACATCAATTACGTGCAGTTTTCCTGTATACCAATGATACCTCAGTAAAGCTGGGGGAAAAATAAGATACCTATCACGAGACACATTACCTATTTAAATAAAAGTTAGTTGCACCCATGGAAAAAAGAGCCTTTCCTGCTAAGAACACTAGCAACCTTTGTTGGTAAGTCCTGTGACCTCTCTTCAGACTTATCTTACTTGACCCTTCTATAGCATTTGACATGGGAAACTATTCCGTTGTTCTCCAAACTCAGTTCCCTTGGATTATATATCACCATACTCTCAGGCTTTCTGCATACACCTCTCCAGCATAGCTGTTGTTTGCTGGTTCTCTGGTAGATTGCAAAGATGGCGTCAATCATCTCTTCCATTCCAGGGAGTGTGCCCCTGTGCATTGCGGCTTTGCTGATCCTCGGTCAAGACATTGTGTTTATTTCTGTATCCACTGAATCTGGGCATGGTCACGTGAGTTGCTTTAAGGAAATTAGCAAATAGGATTTAGAGAAATTAGCAAGCAGGGTCTTAAAATTGCTTGCACACTGGTGCTTGTCCTTGTATGACTGTGACTGGAACTCTGAGCCCACAGTGTGAAGGAACTGCAGCTAGCCTGCTGGAGAGATCATATAAAAGGGAACCAAGATACCTTGGTCTGCTAATTTCCAGGCAAGCAAGAATGTTTTAGATCAATGAGTTCATTTGAGTCATCAATTCACTGTAGCCATACGACCACAGGTAAAACCAGCACAGGAAAAAAACAGAACAAAACAAAACACCAAAACGAACCAGACCGAATTGGCAAACTGCAAACTATGCAAATGAAAGCCACTAAGTTGTGGAGTATTTGTTATGTAGAAATAGATAACTGATATAGCCTTCTATTCCATCTATTCCTTCCATTTCTGTGGTTTTTAAAAAAATCTGCAAATGTCACACCCTCTTCTCCAAATATTTCCATTAATATCCACATTCTAACAATTCCTTGAAACAGTATAGCCAAACCAAATATTCTTCTGATTCCTTGATTGTAAAACCAACTGCCTGCTGAAACTTGGCTGTACCTCATGGAGCTCAAAATTATCACATTCTATGTGAAATTCACCCCTGCCACCCTAAATCTGCTTCTCCTACTATCCCTAACTCAGAGAATAGAACAAAAATCTGCACATTTTTCAATCTGTAGAGTCGATCTCTTCCTTGCCTGCTTCCAACTCTCACACTCAATGTTTAATCAGTTATCAAGTTCTATGAATATTCTTCCTTGATCTTTCTTAAAATAATTCACCTCTCCCTGTCCCCATTTTCACTACGTTAATTCTGGCCACCATAATTGTCTGCCAGAATTACTTTCAGCATCTTCTTAAGTAGACTTACTTTTACCATCTGATTGTCAAACAAGTAAGACTTACTCCAAATATCCAGCTGCCAACCAAGCCATTCTTGAAAACAATGTATATTCTGCAATTTTGGGCTATAGCATTTCACCTAAGTCCATTATATCTCCTGTATCTAACTGCCTTTCCCCCTCTACTTATCAGTTATGGGGATATATGTGTTAAAATCTCTTGTTATGGAATTGTCTAATTCTTTGGGTAGTTCTGTCAGCTTTTGAGTTTTATATTCTGAGCCTATGGTTTTTTAGGTGTGTGAAGTTTCAAGGTGTTATATTTGAATTGTCTTTTATTATTATGAAGTAACCTCCTTTATTGCTAATAATACTTTCTACTTTAAATTTTATTTTGTGTAATACTATTTTATGTGCTGGTATTTGCTCCATTTATTGTTTTTATAAATTTATCTTACAATTTTTCTTTGCCTTCACATTTTAGATATATTTTTATCCAGCCTGACCATCTTTATCTTTAAACTGGTGGGGTTAGTACCTTTCCATTCATAGTGATTACTGGTGTATTTTGATTTATTCCCAATCTTTTATTTTACACTTTCCATTTGTTTAGTTTAGAATTTATTTTTCTTTTGGATTGAGTGAGGCTCCCTCTGTACTCCATTATTTCATTAGTTTTCTGCAATTTTGGGAGTTTTTCATTCTATTTATATTATTTAATTGGTTGCTCTAGAAATTTTTACTCCATATTTAATTTTAATAAGTCTAAAATCAATAAGTCGGCTTTCTTCCCTCAAAATGTAAGAGATTTAAAATACTTTATTCCCAAGTATTCTCCCAGAATGTATATAATATTGTTACTTAACAACTTTTTGTACCTTGTTTATATTTTATCATACAAATGGGGCATTGCTTTGTAAATTAAATATTCTTGGGTTTACCATTTTCTCTGCTCACTGTGTTTTATTAAATCTTCAGTCTGTTTGAAATCATTTTCCTTCTTTCTAAAGTATATACTTTAGAAGTTCCTTTAGTAAAGATGTGTTGGAAATTAACCCAGTTTTTTCTTGTCTGTAACTGCCTTTATCTTGCCCTCATTCTTTAAACATTGCCTTAATGGTTCTAAAATTCCTGGTTGACAGCTATTTTACTTCAGCAATTTAAGTGGTTTCCATTGTTACTGCTGGGAGTCATCCATCAGTCTAAGTGCCATGACACTGGAGGTAAGCTGTTTTTCTCTGGGTACCTTTAAAGGCTTTCTCTGTTACTTGGTGTTTGGCAGATTCATTGCACTGTATCTCAGTCTGGGCTTCTTTTTATTATCCTATTCAGACTAGGGATGAGAGAGCTCATGCCTTGCATCAGTTCTGGAAAATTGTGAGCCATTGTCTCTTCAAATATTATCTATCTACCAGTCCATTATTTCCTTTTAAAATCCCTATTATGTGTGTCTTAGATCTCATTGCTTTATTTTCCATGTCTCTTAACCTCTAATTTATACTTTTTGGTTTTGTACAGTATTTTAAATTATTATTACTATTTATTTTTTGCATCTGTCTTCCTGTTGAGTAATTCTCTTAATTCTGGACTACTTCCAGTTCAATAATTCTTGCTTCAACTGTGTCTAATCTGTAATTTAGACTACACTTTGAGTTTTTATTTTTATTTACTATATTTTCCATTTCTATAAATTCTCTGGGAATCTTCATTTCAAATATACCTGGTTATTTTTGAGACAATCTCAATCACTTATTTCTATAAGTGTATTACCTATATATTTTTTAGATTCTAATTCTAACCATTCTAAAATCTGAAGACATTGTGCCTTATTTTCCTCATCTGGAAAATGGGAGTAAAAATAATTGCCATTCAATGGACTGCTTTGAGGATTGAAATGATTAAGTATATGTAAAGTTCTTAGAGGAGCTCCTAGCACAGAGTAACCTATACAAGTGTTAGCTATTGTTGCTATTACTGTTGTTGCTGTTATTTGTAGAACTAATTTTGTTCTTTGCTGACTCCCTCCAAATGGCTTGTTTTTCTCATGTGCTGAGTAATTTTTGATTGTGAGCTCATGTTCCTCAAAACATTATCAGGGGAAATTTCTTAAGGCTTGTATATATGTAAGGTGCATTTCTCCAGGGAGGATGGCTTTTTCCAAGCCATGGAGATACTACCAATTCCAACTAGTTTAAATCAAATTCTTGCCTTGTGTGTTTTCATGCTACATGGACAGTGTGAATTACAGCCCTAAATTTGCCTGAGGGTTCTATTGTGGTTATGAATTCTCAGGGAAGACTTGTTTCCCCTTCACCCAGAGATGGACCAAGATAGGCAAACTTCCTTAATGCCATTCTTTGCGAGGTAGGTTCTTTGCTGGTTTGCCTGGTGAGATTTTCACTTGTTACGGTCCCAGCATTGGTATGAGTATCAATGATTGTGAGTCCCACTGTGTGATGATCCAATATCTTCAGGGAGAAGAGAAATGGCCCTGGATCATACACGAGCTTAAGTATTTACTTATTTTTGAGAGTTCATTCTTCCCGGTCATTTTTGACTACTTTTCTTGCTGTCTCAGCCTTCCTTTAGAAATGTATTTTGAATGTTCTATCCAGGATTGCTGACATTTTGAACTTGGAGATTTTCTTCTATAAAGGGCTAGATAGTCAATATTTTAGGCTTTGTGGGTCATGTGGTCTCCATCGTTACTAGCTGTGCTGTTGTAGCATAAAAGCAACCATAGACAATTCATAACAAGTGGGGATGATGGGTTTCCATTAAACTTTATTTTCAAAAGTAGGTGACAGACTGGATTTGACCCATGGACCTTAGATTTTCAACCCTTGTTCTACGGCATAGCTGGTAATAGAAGACAACAGAATAATGTTGCCTCCAAGACTCCTGGCAGCCACAGCCAAAGGGAAACCAGTGTTGCTGCCTGATTGAAACTTTCATTTTTATTTGGAGCTTAAAGTCTTAGAGGAGAAAAAACCTGTAGTGGCTTCCAAGGAGACAGCCCATGGGACGGGAGCTTGGGCAGAAGCTAGAGTTAGGATGTGGGGGAAACTTGAAGTGTTTGTTTGCCATCCAGGTTCTTTCTGATACAGTCTCCTGTCTGGTGCCTGTAGTGAATCTTGCTGGATCACAGATGCTTAATTTCTAAGTTTCTTCCATGCTTCCCATAGTTCATTAATGTCTGTACAACTTCCAAACATGCATGTCCCTCCTCTGCTGACAGAGTATCTTCCATGTCTGCAGTGATGGTTCAGGCCAGGATAAGTGCTTTTCCTTTTTTCATAAACCAACTTAGGTCCTCATCATGAATTAATGCTATACTTTTGATTGACTCCTTGGGCCTAAACAATAATGTTATTTGTCATGTGAACTTAAAAGGGGGTAGAAGTGGGAGGTGACTGTATTTTATAATTTCCTGAAATCTGACTACAGAAACGTCACTTCTACAACAAAGGCAGCTTTGGTATACTTTTTGGAAACATAAAGGTTTTGTTGAGCTTGTTGTGAAGTCTTATTAGCTGGAGAGAATTCAAGCCTATTTTTGTGGTTACAGATGCTGATCTTGTAGGTAGGAAGGTGGGAATAGAACCTGAGGCTGCAGGGGCAAAGAAAGATATTTACTGAGACCCCAGCTCTAAATGTAGTTGCTCTAAATGTAGAAGCTGGGCTTTCCCATTCCCTTATTTGAAGCACTCTGAAGAGCTGGTATTTCCACAGGCATCTTTGTTAGTGGTGAGCTAGGAAGGCCTGTCAGCCGAGAGGTTAATCTTACTAATTAACAGAAAGTACACATGCCTCAGAAAGCACCTCAGCAAGCTGGCAGAGTTTCCCTCTGTTTCATCAGGGTGACTCTGAAAAGGTTGCAGGCAAATGGCACCTTTCACTTTAAAAACCTAAACCATGGCTTTGTATCCATTTTTAAAATTAGAGTTTGAGAAGTCCATGGTGTTGAGAGTATGGACAATTGTGGCATTTTTTCAGAAACTTGTCCAGTGGAAGGGCTGCATTTGTAAGTGCATCATTCTTGTTCTCCAGTCCCCCTTGCCTAGCTTTTTTCCTTCTTTACACTTATTTTAAAAGGCTTTCTCCCCCCTCCTTCCAGTGAAAACCCACGTCTTATCTCTGAGTCTGTTGTGGAAGAACAGACTGGAAGACATCTGCCTCTTGCCTTATTTTTTTAAATTCCTCTAAACGATAGCGCCAAGTCTCCACCACAGAGCTCCGGCTCCCTGAACAAACCAAATGGCGGCTGTTGGCATCGTAGTGACAGCTTGTTAATGGAGGAATCCTTGACAGTGTGACAACCTGTGTGGGCTGCCTCGGGAAGCCAAATCCGCCCCCATACAAACCCCAGTCATTAACAGGTGGGGAGGAATAGCAATGAACTGCTGAGGAGGGAAAAATACTCCACCAAATGCATTATGTATATTAAAAAATAACTCCAATTTGGTAATCTCTTTCCTAGTTCTTGTTAGCATTCTCTACTGGAAACTGCTTTGCTTTGGGGGTCAGAGGAGCCTGGATTTGAATCTGAGTTTGGCCACCTCCCAGCTGTGTGACTTTCTGGAAATTCCCTCACTGAATCTCAATTTGTGAATAGGAGTATGATCAGAGACTATTTGAAAAAGCACAGTCGTGGATGTCACCTATCTGTGTTCAATGGTTAACATCTCTTTTTAGGATGATTGATTGGCCTAACTGTTCTTGTAGTTCTGTCAAAGTTTGATTTTTAGATTTTGAGGCAATGTTGTTTCAATGCATTGAGTTTGAAATAGCTTTGTCTTCTTGGTGAATTGGGCCTTTCATCATTAGAAAGTGACCTCCTTTATCTCTAGTCTTTTTGTCTTAAAATTATTTTGTGGATGTTATTTGATATGCTGGTAGCTCAGTATTTATATATATACACACACACACACATATATATATACACACATATATATACACATATATGTATATGTGTGTGTGTGTATATACACACACACACACACACACACACACACGGCTAATTCCATTTATTTTACAGTATTTCTGTGCCCTTCTGATGCGGCTATAGAGAAAGGGCAGGCTCGGGTTGGCTGTTTCTTGGTCAAGGCAGTCACACTGGTTGGGCTGACTCCCTTGCTATCCAGCTCCTTGAAGCCCCAAATATATATTTTTATATATACACACATTCTCTGAAAGAAAGCCTCTTGGAGCCTGCATGTGGTGGTGCCACTCACGCCAGCCTCCGAGCACTTCTCTCCCTGTTCTGACCTATACTAGAAAGGATATAGAATGAATTTCTTAAAACTTACATCTGTAGCTCTTGGTATATGTCTAAGGACTAAACTTAACTTAGGAGACATTCAACACTGTTTAAAATAATGGTTTCTAAGCTTCCTTAGGTCTCAGGTCCCTTTGTGAATGTGATAAAGGCTATAGATTCTCTCCTCAGAAAAAAATGCACAAATACAACATTTTCAAACAATTTCGGCCTATCTACCTCCTAACGTTCCAGAAGCTCCAGGTAAAGGAGCTTTTCTTTAAATACTCATGTTATAAAAATAAAGGAATAAAAGACAGGATAAAACATTTTAAACAATGCAAACTTCTATGTCAGAATGGCAACCTGTGTAGCCCTGGCAGAAATTCATTGCCTCCTGTGGGCTAAGGTGGCTCAGACTTCGCAGGAAGATCATGCCCTGGGCTGGCTCTGCATGTGTGCACTGGAGACCTCAGCTGAGAATTAATCAAAGGGTCTAGAACCGGTGAACCCTATGACTCCCGCTGAGGCTCCCAGGAAACATCCTGCGAGGGAGGCCTTCATCAACCGGGGCATGCCCCAAGCTCCCCCTGAAGAAAATCCCAATTGAAGCTGAGCTGAGGAGAAAATGTAAAACACTGAAGAAACACCACCACGAGAGGTGGTCAGCAGGTGCAACAAATGGAAGCATAGATTCCTGAGAAAGCAGAAGTAATAAAGTCAGCTGGAAAAGTACATGCACACCTCGTTTTACTGTGCTTCAAAGATATTGCAGTTTTTACAAAATGAAGGTTTGTGACCACCCTGTGTGGAGCAAGCCTATTGACACCATTTACGGCATTTGCTCACCTTGTGTCTCTGTGTCATGTTTAGTGATTCTAACGATATTTTGAACTTGCTCATTATGATTATATTTGTTATGGTGATCTGTGATCAGTAATCTTTGATGTTACTGTTGCAAAAAAGATTAGGCTTGCTGAAGGCTCAGATGATAGTAACATTTTTAGCAATAAAGTATTTTTTTAACATCTTTATTCTAATATAATTGCTTTACAATGGTATGTTAGTTTCTGCCTTGTAACAAAGTGAATCAGCTATACATACACATATATCCCCATATCTCTTCCCTCTTGCATCTCCCTGTCTCCCATCCTCCCTA
Organism: Neophocaena asiaeorientalis asiaeorientalis; assembly: GCF_003031525.2. Classification (NCBI taxonomy): domain Eukaryota; kingdom Metazoa; phylum Chordata; class Mammalia; order Artiodactyla; family Phocoenidae; genus Neophocaena; species Neophocaena asiaeorientalis. Next base: position 268,517 of record NW_020173401.1, read on the forward strand.
TCCCACCCCTCTAGGTGGTCACAAAGCGTGGAGCTGATCTCCCCATGCTATGTGGCTGCTTCCCACTAGCTATCTATTTTACATTTGGTAGTATATATAAGTCCATGCCACTCTCTCACTTCAACCCAGCTTACCCTTCACCCCTCCCCGTGTCCTCAAGTCCCTTCTCTACATTTGCGTCTTTATTCCTGTCCTGCCCCTAGGTTCTTCAGAACCATTTTTTTTTTTAAGATTCCATATATATGTGTTAGCATATGGTATTTGATTTTCTCTTTCTGACTTACTTCACTCTGTATGACAGACTCTGGGTCCGTCCACCTCACTACAAATAACTCAATATCATTCCTTTTTATGGCTGAGTAATATTCCATTGTATACATGGGCCACATCTTCTTTATCCATTCATCTGTCGATGGACACTTAGGTTGCTTCCATGTCCTGGCTATTGTAAACAGAGCTGCAATGAACATTGTGGTACATGACTCTTTTTGAATTATGGTTTTCTCAGGGAGCAATAAAGTAGTTTTCATTGAGGTACGTACATTGTTTTTTAAGGCATAATGCTATTGCACACTTAATAGACTACAGTATAGTGTAAAGATAACTTATATATGCACTGGGAAACCAAAAAATTAATGTAACTCGCTTTTTTGCAATATTCACTCTATTGTGGTGTCTGGATCCAAACCTGCTATATCTCTGAAATGCGCCTGTACTTTCATTATAAGTGCGTTTAAAATATTCAAAGTTAAAGAAGAATAGAAACTATAAAAATGGAGGTAATGGAAGAGGACAGATAAATTCGAAAAAGTAGCTATTTTTAGAAATGAAAAATACTGCCATGGGTGAGAGGGAACCTTAAAGGTTAAAGGATAGTTTAAAGAATAGACTAGACATGACTAAAGAGTGAATAAATAAGTTGGAAGAATTGCCAGAGGAAATCACCCAGAATGCAGAAGAGAGGACTAAAGAGTTGGGAATTATGAAAGAGAAGGTGGAGAAAGGAGGAGTCAGTGTGAAATTTTACCCTAGATGCACAGTGATGAAACGACAATAGTCATGCATAAGGCAAAAGTTCTGAAAGTTACTAGGCAGAAAAGACAAATTACTTAAAGAAGTCAATGTCAGGCAAAAGGCAGACTGTCATCCTCAGTAACACATGCCAGGAAATAAAAAAGAAAGAAAGATAAATATCTCCAAGGCACTGAGGCATAATTGTGTGTGTACATATTTTACTAATGTAAATGATGCAACCCCCCCCAGGGCCCCCCCCCCCACAAACCACAAAGTACAGTCTCTTCAATAAATGGTACTGGGAAAACTGGACAGCCACATACAAAAGAATGGAACTAGGCCACTGTCCTACATCATGCGCAAAAACTAGCTCAAAATGGATTAAAGACTTAAATGTAAGACCTGAAACCATAAAACTCCTAGAAGGAAATAGAAAGGAGTGGTAAGCTCCTTGACATCAATCCTGACATTGAATTTTTGTATTTGACTTCAAAAGCAAGGGCAACAAAAGCAAAAATAAGCAAATGGGACTACATCAAACTAAAAAGTGTCCGCACAGCATAGGAAACGATCACCAAAATGAAAAGACACCCTAGTAAATGGGAGAAAATATTTGCAAATCATATCCAAAAAATGTAAAGAACTCAAACAATTCAATAGCAAAAAACCCCCAAACAATCTGATTAAAAAATGGGCAGAGGATCTAAATAGACTTTTTTTTCCAAAGAAGACATAGAGATGGTCAACAGACACAGGGAAAGATGCTCAACATCACTAAGTATCAGGGAAATGCAAATCAAACCACAATGAGCTACCACCTCACACCTGTTAGAATGGGTATAATAAAAAAGACAAGAAATAACAAGTGTTGGCAAGGATGTGGAGAAAAGGGAACCCTCGTACACTGTTAGTGGGAATGTATATAAATTGATGCAGCCACTGTGGAAAACAGTGTGGAGTTTCCTCAAAAAATTAAAAATAGAACTACAGTTTGATCCATCAATTCCACTTCTGGGTGTTTCCCCAAAGAAAACAAAACCACTAATTTGAAAGATATATGCACCTGATGTTCATTGCAGCTTTGTTTCAATAGCCAAGGTATGGAAGCAACTTAAGTGTCTTGATGGATAAATGGATAAAGAAGATGTAGTATATATCTACAGTGGAATACTGCTTAGCTATAAAAAAGAACAAAATCTTGCCATTTGTGACATGGATGGACCTTGAAGGCATTATGCTAAATGAAATAAGTCAGACCGAGAAAGACAAATACTGTATCATATCACTTATATGTGGACTCCATTGATAAAAAGTAAAACACATGAACAAACAAAACAAAATGAAACTCATACATACAGAGAGCAGATTGGTTGTTACCAGAGGGGAAGGGGGTTGGGAGTGGGTGAAATGGGTGAAGGGGGTCAGTTGTACGGTGACAGATGAGAACTGGACTTTTTGTAGTGATCACTTTGTAGTATATACAAATATGGACTTACTGTGTTGTAAACCTGAAACTAAGAAAATGTTATATACCAGTTTTATACCCCCCAAATAAAAAACTCAAACCACAAAACACAAAACCAACATCCACAGGAAATATACTCAAGTGTTGAATTATTCTTGTTGGTAAATTAAAAGTGGTTTTTTTTGTTTGTTCGTTTTTAAGATGTTAGGGGTAGGAGTTTATTAATTAATTTATTTATTTTTGCTGTGTTGGGTCTTCGTTTCTGTGCGAGGGCTTTCTCTAGTTGTGGCAAGCGGGGGCCACTGTTCATCGCAGTGCGCGGGCCTCTCACTATCGCGGCCTCTCTTGTTGTAGAGCACAGGCTCCAGATGCACAGGCTCAGTAGTTGTGGCTCACGGGCCCAGTTGCTCCGTGGCATGTGGGATCTTCCCAGACCAGGGCTCGAACCCGTGTCCCCTGCATTAGCAGGCAGATTCTCAACCACTGCACCACCAGGGAAGCCCCAAAAGTGTTAGTTTTATCTTAATACTTCGGCACTATTCACATTTCCTACAATAAACACGATTAACTTATATAATACAAATAAATTGTAAAAAATATTAATCTTTGTTGAAAGAATAGGAAACTTTTGTCTGTGTCTGTTCAAATTAAGCCCATTCTTTAGGGATTAGCTCCAATGACACTTTATCCACAAGGCCTTGCTGCTGTTCCTTCACCTCTGCAGGACGGATTCGTCCAGTAGGCATAGGGAGCACAGTGCCCAGGGCCCCTGATAATATTTTAATTTTAATGCTTTTACAATCAGAAGGAAAAGCTGAATATAATAATAATGAGCATATGATAGGTAATACAGCCTGGATTGTATTTTATTTTCATTTTTATACCAATGCAGTGGTTAAATGTAATTTAAAATATATATTATATATTAAATATATGTATTAATTATCTTATTTTTAATGCAGAAGGAACCCATGAAGGCAAAAGTGCCCAGAGCCCGTGGAAGTCATAAAGCAGCCCTGTACCTCTGACTTCCTGTCTTAATTTTGGTTTCCCCAGAGGCAGGGTCTGAGAAAAGCCACTGCAGGCAGATTATTTGGGAAATGATCTTAGCAAGCAGATGTGAGGGAGCAGACAGAGAGAGAGAAAGACAGAGAGGGATGAAAAGCCCATAAAAGCTTGTGTTCTTAAGGTCACAGTTGTAGGCAACAGGGTTTAGTTTCTCCAAGATGTCCACTCCTAAAGATGTACAGAGTGCTTCCCAGTATTTCCCTCCCGAAGGATAGGCTGCCAGGCTATTTATCCAATGACTGGTGTCCTCCATTTTTTGAGCAATGGCCCCAAAGTCTCTTAACTTCCTTCCATGAGGCTTGTGTAAGCTGATTGGCTTCTGGTACTGGGGCAGAAAACCAAGTGTTAGCTCAAGGCGAGATGCTGTGAGCATGAGAGCAAGATTGCATGGCTAAACACAGCTGAAACGAAAACCAGAGCAGGGCCAAGGTGATATGGCTCAGATGGCCAAAAGTGTCTGCTGCTGTTCGCCTGGAATCAATCTCACATAATCACCACGCTCCCAAATGGTTTTATTCATAGGTCTGTAAGAGCTCATTTTACATTCAGCCATGTTTCATGCATCCCGTAGTTCCTTTTGTCCTTGAAATATAAATTCCTTGAGGTCACAAGCTATGGTCATGGCACAGAACCTTGCACATAGCAGATACTCAATACATATTGTTGATTCCATTTAACTTAAGAGGGTCCTGGACTAGGATTTAAGAGAACTGAATTCCAGTCCCCACTCTGCAACTAACGCACTGCTTGATTTTGGGCAACCCACTCAATCTCCTTGGATCTCATAACTATATCTATAAAATGAGGGGCATGTACAAGATCTTCTCCAAGGTGCCCTCTGGATCTGTTGTATTATTCCCATCCATGCAATTCCGTTCAGCATTAAGAAAGCTCCAACTGCATTCTAGGCCCAGTGTTAGTTGCTGGGATCATAGAGGTAAATGCAGCACAATCTCACTGTGTGGAAACGAAGTGTTTCTTTGAGGAGAAAGACAAATGAAGAATATAGCACGATGTGGCAGAAGTAAGCCAGAGAGCTGAGGACACACAGTGGGATTTGTAAACAGATCTGGGATGTGTCAGGAGGAATTCTTGCAGAGATGACTGCTGAGATGATTCTTAAGAATGGGTGATAAGTGATGGGGAGAATATGGGAAAAACAGGGGAGGACACGCCAAACAGAGCTGGTCCAGGGAAGGGAGACATCTTCCACAAGGCTGAGGACAGCTTGCCTAGGGCAAAAAAGGGACGCTCCTAAGGCTCTCTGACTTTTAGACCCACGCTATTCCCGTATCTCATTTTGCCTTTCCGAGGGTAATTGTTTGATACCGTCACATACAACGTTTAATGTGTGTGTTGGCTCCAAGATTGGGAGAGGAGAACTAGTTATGTAGACAAACTACAGCATCCATGGTGGGAGACAAGACATATTTTTCTATGTTTGCTAGGAAAGGAGAATCACCTTCACTTTATTCCATATTTATTATTAAGCAGCACTGTGGAAATGGGTTTTTTTTTTACAGTGTAGCCATAGACTAATGGAGAGAAGAGGATATATTAGCCACTAGATGGGTCTTCATTCAATTTATGTATGTTCAATCAGTCCAGTGTTCCACTCTTTGATAGTAATGAGTACCTCTCTTTCCAGAAGTCCAAGTCCCTGTTATTTTCTCCCTATTTATGATGATTGGGTGTTTGTGTTACTCCAGGTAAAACACACTGGAGGTGGCTATTAGAAGCAGCTCTTCATGCTAAGTTCACCATGGGAAGCACACACTACAGAGACCCCCAACCCTCTGGATGTAACTGCTGACATTTCCCCTTCCTGTTCTGCCTGAGTATGAGATCACCCCATAATTGTACCTCCTGGAATCATTTGCTGCTTTGGGAAGAAATGCTCTTTGCTGATAAACATCCCACTACACATAAATGTCATGCTGAAAAGGTTTCTGTTTTTGGAGAAATGGCCCCAATTTCAACAACCTGCTTCATTACAGAAGAGAAACAGATGACGAAACTTGCCAGAGTAGTGGCTGGAACACAGTCTTCCCAACATCTCCCTGAATGAGGAAGCAGGAGAATGCTGGAGAGAGACTTTTTTTTTGTAGAGAAACTCATTTTTTAGAAAAGTTTGGTTCAGAATATGAAATTTGATGTTCAGTACAGGTATGAACACTGATTCACTGGTGCTGACGCCAGTCCTGGACATACAGTCACTACTCAAAACTAAATCTGGCTGTCACCATTTTTCAACTGTACCATGGATATTTAGTCTTAGTAAAAGCCATCTGTGATCTTACAATGGAGGGGAACAGCATGAAAAGAATGTATTCGTTGAGACTCTATAAGTGCACTGGTTATTTCATCTTTTCTTTTACTAGTGATTGGACGAAGCATTTTACTTATGCTATCAATTCAATCAACACACATTAATGAAAACATGGAGTGAGTCATTTACTGTGAGGGTTAAAATATCATCTCATTCAGTCTTCACCTCAATATCAAGAAGTTAGGCATTTTATTATCCAAAGTTTGGAAATCCATTTCCACAGTGTTTCTTAATAATAAATATAAAATATCCAAAGTTTGTAGATGGGCAAATGAGGCTCAGAGAGTTTAAATCGATTGCCTAAGGGGGCAAAACTTGTAAATGACAAAGCTGGGATCTAAACCTGGGTTTGTCTGACTCCAAAGCTCATACTTAGGACCTCACAGATCACACTGTATTCACCCAGTAAATGCTTGTAAAACTGGACTTTTACAGAAGCAATTATGGTGACCTGATTGAGGATGGGCACAGGGCATGAGGGAGTAATAATCCTCAGAATCCCCGTTCTTTCTTCATTCCTTGATTCATTTATCAAATACTTCTTGAGTCGATATGCCTGTCAATACACTACATTATCAGATTCAGAGATGAACAACGTGTGCTTCTTATCCTGGACTGCCTAGTCAGGAAAACAAAGAGAACCACTCCAAGTGCAGCAACCTATATGCCAATTCAGGCACGTTCTACTGGTCAATGGCTGAGTCGTCATCAGTCCAAAACTTAGTGTCTTAAAACAGTAGTTGTATTATTATCTCTTATGGTTCTATGGCTGTTGGACCCCTCTTGGGACCCCTCATGGTTTTGCCCACTGATGGTGGTTGAGACTGTGGTCATCTGGTCATCTGAAGGCTTTTGTATTCACAAGTCTGGTTTCTGTGATGGCTGGATTAGCTGGGGGCTGTTCTCACAAATACCACATGGGTTCTCCACATGGCTAGCTTGGGATCCCTCACAGCATAAAATCCACAGCAGATGGATTTCTTCCTGGTGACTGGCTTCCCTTGGAGCAAACCTCCCAAGAGCAAAAGTTGGAAGCTATGAAGCTTTTTCTGACTAAGCCTCAGAAATCAAACAGTGTCACTTCTGTATTTTGCTGGTTATAAGCAAGTCTCCAGTTCAGCTCAGATTCAAGGGGTGGTGCTATACAGGAGCATGAATACTGAGAAGCATAATTCACTGGGGGGCAAATTTGGAGACTAGATACCACATACTAGGTATCTGGCAAGTTTGAGAGCCTTACCGAGGGACAGACCAAATTTACTCTTGGGCAGAGGAAGCTCAGCCTGACTCTTGACAAAAGTAGAATAGTTCTTGTAAGCCAAGAGGTTGGAGTCTGGGGAAGCCCAAGCAGTTGGGTTGAATAACAGTGTGTGTGTGTGTGTGTGTGTGTGTGTGTGTGTGTGTGTGTGTGTGGTGAGTGGGGGGGTGAGTGGGATGAGGTGTATGGCGAGTGGCACAGAGAGTCCACAGATTAACAACGGCCAATTGCCTTGTGGCCATGCGGGAAACATAGGCTTTAACAAATAGGAGAAGAGGAATCACTGAAGGTCTAAAACACCAGGGAGTATCAGGATGAGATTTGCACATTAGAAGATCCATCAGGTTGCCGTGGGGAAAGTAGATCTGAGAAGGCAATGGTGGAGTCAGGGAAACTGTGGAGTTGGGAAGAGGAGAACTCTCTGGTTGCCAGAAGCCACCCTCCTTAGAAGAAAGTAACACATTGTGAGTTAGAAGTTACGAACCAGTTAGCTGAAGAGGATGAGTTGGGGAAAGGACCAGGGGGCTTCTGCACTGGGCAAGTCTGTGGGAGGTGGTGCTATGTGCTATTCAATGTGGTGAAGGATACGGAAGCAGGAAGTGCTGGTGCATCCGGTCTTGAACTCGTTGATTCAGAAGTACCTGCGGGAGGATCAGATGGAGAGGCTCCCTATGCATTGTTGTGCATACCATTGGTGCCCTGCCCAGATTCCCTTTACGGGGCCAGCCCATACCCCCCGTAACTGCGGTGGTGGCTGGCTGTTCGCACCTGCATCCTTATTCTGGACATTCTCCTTAACCAGAATAGCTTGGGGGGTTGTGCTCCGCTCTGGAGGCAGCCCACAGCCAACAACTGACTGCTAATAGGGCTGCAAATTGTCATCCCCTTGCCACCAGGTGGGCCAACTCTGTGATTCCACTTACACCCCGAGCTCCCCAGGGGCTCAGCCGAGGCTAGAGTTCAGCTGAGATCCCTTCTTTGTGCAGCCTCTTCCACTGCCCTAACTTGCTGCCCTCACACCTCCTCCCCTCTCAGTAAATCACATGCACAAGAGCCTCAGACTCAGGGCTACTTTGAAGAAAACTGACCTGAGACAGGCCTTTAGAAGGAGTACCCGTGGATAGGCTGTTTGGAGGCACAACGGGCTCTTTGCAGTGAAGTCTGTTCTAAAAAACAGTAGGGCTTCTTGTAAAGTTGAGTTGAATTGTGACGTGGGGCACATTTAAGAGGTGTTCTGAAAGTGTAGCTTGTACCAAGGTGCGTGAATTCTGGAATAAGGGTTTGGGTTTTAATCCCAAAATCCACTGCTTACTAACTGTAGCATCTTGGCAAGTTTTCCCATCTATAAAATGGGAGAATAACAGCTCTCTACAAAAGAACTATTGTAAAGAGTAAATTATTTAGTGAATTATTATCACCAAAATGTAAAAACACCATAAGAATAATTTTATCTACTATGTTCAATGCTGTATTCTCAGCACCTAGGATAAGGCCTGTCACATAGTAGATTCACAATAAATACATGTAAAGCAATTAGAAGAACACTGGGCACAATTTCACTCCTGGGAGTTTATCCAAAAAAATATTGGGTTGGCCAAAAATTTCACTTGGGTTTTCCCGTAAAATGTTATGGAAAAACCGGAACAAATCTTTTGGCCAACTCAATATATTCACAATAATATAAACCAACAGAAAGACGATTAATTACAGAAATAACAATAGCTTGTTGAAAGCGATAGCTTGTTTGAAATAGTAAAAGATTGGGAAAATAAATAATCTACTATATAAATAATGTTTCTTCCTTCATTCAGTGGAATACTATGCAGTCACTAAAAAAATGAGGCAATGAAATGTACAGATATGGAATAACCACCGACATGTATTGTGGAAAATGTAATGTGTAGAAATAAGGTGATGCGTGTATAGCATATCATCATTCATGGAGGAATATAAGTACGTATTTGTAAATGTTTATGTATATGTGCATATATATGCAACATGTGCATACACGCACACACACAGTCTCTGGTAGCACTCCCAGGAATTTGGCAGCAGTGTTTTACTCAGGAGGGGGCAGGAGACTTAAGGTAAATCTTTTTTATTTTTGTTCCACAAGCAAGGCAAGTCCATCTTATTTGGAAACTAATCAAACAATTCACAATCTTTAAAAGAAAGAATTGATATTAACAAAGAGTTGGCTGCCTAGGGGCGGATGAGAGAGTGGGTCTATTTGCAATCATCTAACAGAGCCGCAGGCATCTTGCTGAAAGTACGGGTGTGGCCATAGGGCTGGTAAAAGTGTGGAGTTTTTCTGCACAAGGGGGCGCCAAGTCCTTTACTTGGTAAATCCCCTGTGAATTGACCTCTAAAGATTGATTACAGCTCAGCCTTCCACTCCTCTGGCTTGGAAAATTAGATTGAATACCATTATTAATTTTGATTATCAGACCTGAATTCTCCGTAAGCTCACTTAGCAGGCAGACAGCCTCTAGCCTTTTATAAATAATGCCCTCGAGATCTGCCTTCTTAGGGGATGGAGGGCGCCGAGGGTAGGACAGAAGTGCCCACTACGTGTTAGGACCCCTGATGAGTAGCTGACTTGTGCATCAAGTCAGTTAATCCTCTCACCACGTCTCTGAGTTGGCATCGTTATATATGTCCATTTAAATAGGAAACAGGCTTTGGTGGTTAAATGACTGACTTGCTTATGGACATAGAAAAGTAAAGAGAGAGGAGGCACATAACTACACCTGGCCTCGTGAATAATCACTATTTTGTTTGAAGGGGAAATGCACAAGAGACCTATAAAAAACACCAAGAAGAGGGAAGACATTGGTCTGCCAAAACTGTTCCTGACGACCAGGAAAAAGGTGCTTTCCTTGGGTAGAACACCTTCCCTTGATTCCTCACATGCTAGGGGGACCACGATGTCTGAGAAGTAAGATCTGTCACCTGAGTGAATCCAGATGGTGCTGAAGGGCTGCACCTTCCATGCTGACTGAGAAATCATGGCACTTTTCGGAGAAGGAGCAACCTTGGACATCCTCTCAACTTGGGCAGGTCACACTTGTTTAAAGGTGGGGGCTGTGACCCATGGAGGGGAAAAGAAAAAGTCAGGTCACACAGGCTATGTTGTAAGTTAGGGCCATATGCCAGGTCTTTGGATTTTGTTTTTCCAGTTCTTCCTAAAGCTCGATCTTACCAAAACTTTACAAAGACCACATGACTCTTGGATCCAATCTTGCAGACCCTGGAACTCAACCCTCTTATTTATTCTGAGTTCCCTTCCCTTTGAGTCACTGTGTTCTTCATTGGTGACTCGGCCTATGAGTATGGAAGTGACCTATCAATTTGGAAAAAAATTTTAACTACTAATTTTTACCAGTAGTAATTTCCAGCTTTCTCCAAAGTACATTGGAAGTGTCTGCTGACAAAGGACTAAGTCTTTTATTTGCTTTGGCCTTTTTAGACTTCTGTTTTTTGCCAGGCATGACAGTAGGTACTTATTCTGTTATCTAATTGAGTAGTGATCTGGCCTCCATTTAAAAGACCTGCACAGTGACTTCCCTGATGGTCCAGTGGTTAAGACTCTTAGCTCCCAATGCAGGGGACACAGGTTCGATCCCTGGTCAGGGAATTAAGATTCCCCATGCCGCGGCATGGCCATATTAAAAAAAAAAAGACCTGCACAGAATCCAGGCATGCTGTCACATTGCTGTATGGATTAGCAGTATAATATCAAACGTGAACCTGAGAACTACAAGTTGGAAAGTGGTATTGATTCTGTGGTAGGGAGAGTTCTCAGATGATCCCCAAGATTACACCTGTTTGTGTATGTTCTGTGTAGAATCCCTTCCCATTCACTGTGGGCAGGACCTGTGAATATTATGGATGCCACTCCCATGGTTACATTTTACAGCAAAGGTGAAGGGATTTTACAGATATAAGTAAGGTCCCTAATTAGGTTGACTTTGAATTAATCAAAGAGAGATTACCTGGGTAGACCTGACCTAACTGGGTGAGCCCTTTTAACGATGGCTTAGACCTTCCCTGATGTCAGAGAAATTCCCCTGTTGGCCTGGAGTTGTTCAGCCTCAAGGAAATAAATTCTGCCAACAATCATGTGAGTTTGGAAGAAGATCCTGAGCTTCAGACGAGACCCCAGACTGGCCAGTACCTTGATTACAGCCCAGTGAGAGCCTGGGCAGAGGACTCAGCTAAGCTGAGCCCAGACATCTGCCCTGTAGAAACCGTGTGATAATCAGTGGGTTCTAAGCTGCTATGTCTGTAATTTGTTACACAGCCTAGAAAACTAATAAGGCGGCCGTGTTTGTAGAAGGAATTTAGGACCTACATTGTGTGGCTGACAAATTGTCCCACACGTAATTTCTTTCATTTTTTGTTTCTCTTCTTAAATTTGAATATATTTTTTCATGTGACAATATTAGAGAACAAGAACCTTTACAACTTCAGGTGACTTCATAAGATATTTTTCAAATTACTTAATTTCCTCATGGCTCCCTTTGTTAGCCTGTGAAACAAGAGTGGCTCTGTGGCTGGCATGTCAGCAGGCCTGCTAGGCAGCACTCGCCAGGAAGTAGGGGCAGTGAGGGGCTTCTACAAACAAAACAATAATCTAGGGGGCTTATCAGATGGATAAGAAGCTATGGTGGATTGGAAGGAGAACTGGATTTGCAGTCCAGAGAGCAACATTTACATTCTTATTCTATTTAAAAGCCACGTGACTTTAGGCAAACCATTTAATTTTTCTGATCCCTGGCTTTTCCATCCCTAGAGTAATGGATCATAACAAGCTGGTGGTGAGGACTAAATGAGCTACTGTGTATGATTCATTTTGTCACCCCCAGGTTGATTTAATGTTGTCCTGGTCAGTTCCTCCCTTACAGACTTTGGAGTGTTCTCACCCTCCTGATCTCTTGGATTCTTCTAGTAACACTGGGAAGAAGCTTTGCAAATGGGATTTTATTGGGAATGGGAAATTAGGTGACAAAGACAAGGAAAAATTTCCATTTCCTTTCAGAGCAAAATGTCACCCTATTCTGTTTCAGTGAAGAATAAAGGAATTTGAATAAAATGTCAGTTTCTTTCTGAACTAATTTGGGAATTATAATGACATGCACAGTCTCCATTGAGCACATGAATATTCATAATTAAAAGTGAAATTGTCCTTTTTTTCAGATTGTAAAAGTGAACAGAACTCCCCAGGGGTGCCCAGGGCCAGAATAGCTGTTCATTTTAAGAAAAATTCTATGATACCAAAGCAATATATTCAAAACTGCAACAGATGCCGGGCGAGGGTTGGTGAAACACTGTTAGACTGATGATGTCCCTCCCATCCTCTCTCCGTGGCTCAGAGGACACAGGAGTTGTTCCCCTGGGGAGGGAAGGAGCTTTGAAGACATGTCCTGGCTGCTTGCTCCCCCATCCCACCCCACCACCCTGCCTCTAGGCAATGCCTCGGCTCACACACACATGTCTGGTTTTCCAGACATACTGAAGCTCTACCTCTTCAAAGTTCAGCGTAGTGGGACAGGCATACATTAAATAAGTAAAATCTAGAGGAAGGGTAGGATGCTCTCGGGCATTCAGCCTTCAGTTAGTAGTTACTATGTCCACGTTATAGAGAGACTAAGACTGAGATTGTTGTGTGTGCTGTTCTTGGTGACATATGAGAAGATTTAGTCTCCTAATTTTATTTTTTAATGAAAGAGTCTTTTCAGGATATTTCCTTATAGTTAGCACTAATAGAAACCCACGTTGTTGTGGGGGAAGAAATGGACAGGCTGTAAGTCTGAGGTCTAGACTATGTGGCCTTGGGTGAGCTTCCAGTTTCTGGATGCTCATTCTTGCTTGGACGATTTTGTAGTTGAATTAGATGACCATTACAGAGATGCTTCTAGCTCTACATTCTGTGGCTGTGATTCCTCTCCCCTACATGTTCTAGTTTTCCAAACATTATAAAGATGTTCATTTCTCTGGGCCCAAGAGAGGGAATCATTTTGGGGAGAAAAGCCAAGGCTGTGTCAATTAGAAACTTTCACCCTAAATAATCTGCTTTGCTTTCTGCTCAAATCCAGGGAAGTGATTGCCTCTGCTTTGCCTTAGTAAAATGGGGAGAACTGTTAAGGTGACCTGTTCTAGGTTACTGAGCTTAATTGAGATATACCTTCCTTGATTGAAAAGGTACAGAGGTTTAATTAGCCTAGCAACTCTGCAGTATCTTCCAGAAGCCTTGGGAGCATGGGTTTCTTTTCTTTCTTTTTCATCCACTTGCTTCTTCAGAGTTAATGGTTTCTTCCTGTAACTGTGCCATGATCGACTTTCCTGGACACCACCCACATCCATTATCCCAGTGACAGTGCCTTAATTGAAATGACATCTTAGAATTATTTCTTTAAAATTCATTGTTTAATTCAGTAAATTTAGTATTAATTAACGCCAACTGCCCGGGTGTTTTGGTCCCCCATTTGTCACTCTCTCAGCTAAGTACTGGAAATAATAGGTCTATTTCATTTTATAGGACTTATTTCACTTTATAGTTCAGATTTGCTAGTGTAGCAGGAATGGAAATTCAAAATGGCTTGGTATTTTGTAATGATCATGCACTTGGAAAAGAGAAGGAGAAGGAAGAGAGGAGGAAGAGAAGGAGAAAGCTTGGTTGCCAGATGTCACTCATCCGTGGAGGAACCTTGAGTCAAGACTCGGGTACACGATTGTCAATCAGGGGCTCAGGATAACCTGAGAGAGCTATGCACTTCAAAAGGCTTCTTCTATCCATATAACATTCAAAATGAGATTGTGTGTGTGCATGTGTGTATATATGCAAATACAGTTAACTCTGTTTTCCAGCCCTGTGGGAAAATGATATGTGTAGTTAATCAAATAATGTTGTAACAAAGAATTATCATGCATCCTGTTAATACAGTCACATTTTGTAAGAATTCGGCTATGCTGGGAATGTAGATATTGAGTCTTAGTGGTTAAATACGGTCTTGGGTTGCGATTCCCCAGAACACATTGGGTTCAGGATTTAAGAGCAAGTAGCTTATCTGAGAGGTGATCAAAAGAAGCACCCAAAGGGGAGGCATGAAAGGGAAGATAGCCAAAAATGGTACGTTTTAGACGGTTACCGCATGGGCACCTGAGCTCGGCTCTACTGGGGAACTCTGGGAGATGGGACAGAACATGTCCTGAGTTATGCCTCCCAAGGGGCGAGGAAACTGATGTTTATCTTCCAGATCCCATCTGTCATCACAGAGCACTAACCCCCTGGCCCTCCTATCTTGCCCAGTGTATGTGGGCTGGGAGAAAGCTCCTGGGGATGGAGGGGCAAGTGCTTGCTTTAGGTTAACAGGTATGAAATGGAAAGGTGAGTACCAAAGGGACATAGGTCGAGCACCAACAGTGTCTGTCATGTTTAATATTTCATGTGTTGACAGGCTCAAGTATCATCTAAGATTGGAATTGGAGGCTTTCAGATCCTAGGGCAGGTGGCTTTGGCGTCATGGTTACCACGAGGGGTACAAGTACTCGTCATACATTAATACTTCTCAGCCAGGTACAGTTTATCTGGGTGGTCAGTGTTCTGCCCAGATCCCCACTACACCCATCCCTGGATTCCATGAGTGTCGGCTGCTCAAGGCTTGCAGTTGCCCCTTTGTCTAGATGATGGCCCTTGGCTGACAGAGCCACCTGACCAAGGAGTTTACGGCTCTGAGGGCACAGCCCACAACCAGTAACTCAGAGCCCTGACTTAGCATCATGTATCATCTGAGAGGATTGCCGTTCTGTCTATAACAGCAGTCATCTGTTTATACCCCAAGTAGTGTTGATGCCCTGTCTGTGCATTTTGGCCTCACTTTTTGCCACCCGTGAAAATGTCTCTTTGCTACGTTGTAATCATTTCATAGTACTTAAGAAGACCACCAGGTACCAGCAGAGCGGTGGGTGGATGGAATTCATGTGTCTATATTTGGGCCCAGAGTGTGTACTATTAATGCATCCATATTTGGGCCCAGAGTGTGTACTATTAATGCATCCTAAGCCAGGGACAGAAGGTGGTGCCCATATTTTTACATGAGAAAGATCTATTATCCCCATTTTAGAGGTAAGGGCACTGAAGCCCAGTTATCTGATTAACTTGCACGAGCTCATACAGTTTGTCAGTTGGTAGATCTGGGATTTGAAGCAGGTCTTTCTAGACACAAGGCCCATGTCTTCTCTAATATACCACAGTGTCGCTCAAAGATAGCTTCGTGTTTGACTGGAAACTTGAAACAAAGAGGCTTGGTAATGCTCTCTGACTGGCTGACCTGACTAACATATACCAATGGAGGGTCCCTGGGACTCCTCGCTCACAGAGACTGATCACCCTGATTCTCATTTTTTAGTTCAATCCAATCTCTTATTTATAACTTAGAAAGGCCTCCTAGTGTCTTGGGGCCAGTGTAATGTGTGCCCTTAATTAACAGTGTAATATGGAGAAAGATTCCTTTACCAGAAGGCCTGCTGAACTCACACTGTCAGACGAGAAACAGGGTCTCCACGTGAGGCCTCCATGTTTTGGAACCAGGACGGCTCAAACAACATGGGGTCTACAGATGGTTTCGGGAAGTGATTGTGTCTGCTCTAGGCTTTTTTACCCGACTTTCATTTAAATTCTTACAAACATTTGCTGAACACCTACCAAGTGCCAGACACCACTCTAGGCCCTGGGGGGACTACAAATATAAAGAAGATGTCTTGCTTTCCTTCTTGTAGAGGAGCTTACCAAATAAACAAACAAGTATTACACGTGGCAGAAAGAATCAAGGGCTAATTAGTCATTTCTGCACCCAGCTGTGGGAGCCCAGAAGGACAAGTGGTTAATTCTGACTGCAGGGGATTTGGAAGTGACATTGAAGGATGAACACAGTGTTGATAGACAAGGAAAGGGTCTAGATCTATTTACCATCTCAGCAACAACAGAAAAGAGGAAGCAGCCGTTCTTAAACAGTTTTCCTACAGGAGAACTACATATGTAAGTTAGCGTGCGAAGATCTATTTTTGTGGAGGAAAGATTCACTGAGACGCAAGGGAAAGAAGTACCTCACGGCTGGCAGAACTCCAGCCACAGAGGAATTATTATGTTTATCACCAGTTTCCTCCTGACTTAGTCTTAAAGGGCCAGCTTCCCACGTGCACAGCACAGGCAAAGCCGTGACAGAATGATTTTACTAATATTTCTGATCATCTGTATAAACTTATTATGTGGCAATTATCTGGACCGAGTACGTCCCGATGCAATTTGGTTGTTAGACAGCTGACATAGACTGCTGGCATTTGACGGTTTTAGTTTAACAGACCCAGGCTGTGTTTATGTTGAGCAGAGAAATAATAAATGATTTACAAAACTGTCACTCTGCACTTCTGCAGATTCATTTGAAAGAGATTTGGTAGGATTCTGTTTGTTAGCAGGAAAGGAAGAGAACAATATTGCCCCAGTTTTCACCACAGAGAATAATGGGAAATGACAGCCTAGAGGCAGGCTGGAAAGGTGACAGCAGAGATAGTTCCCTGGTAAATGAGAAGGAGAATGATATTTATTGAACACCTGCTATGTTCCAGGCACCATTCTAAGCATGTTTTATGTATTGTTTCATTAATTCTGGAAAGGTAAAATGGAATTATACATGTGAAGGTGCTTTATAACATGCTCTACAAATGTTAGGCATAATTAATATTTTCCTTTATTGTAAAGCCTCCTAAGATTCATTTGAGACCATTCCCTGCTTTCTGTTATCAGATGTTAATTTATGTTGAAGCAACAGCAGGTCAGCTTTCTCTTACTCAGAACGTTTAAGTAGGAAAAGGTGATGGGAGAAGCAGGTGGATTGGCTCATGGGACCGTGGGAATGTGTTCTGGAAGGGGTCTTTGTTAGATTCTTGTTTTCAGTTCCTCCATTGACTTGACCTTATGTGCTGCTGGTACACCACCAACCGTGCTCTCAGAGGTGAGCAGCCCTTTTCCTCTGCCATGTGGTCTCATCCAGGGCTGGAGAGGGAGTAGTGGTGGAGATTAGTCTGGTCCCTCTAGCGTAGGTAGATGACCTCCTGGGTTCCCTGTTCACCTTATTTCACCCTGCTCCAGATTCTTTTTGGTGAGTTCAAAGACTACATCCTCTTAATTTTGGAGAAGTTGTACTCAAACAAGTCGTTTCTAATTTCATTCCACATGCCAGCCCTATTGGACCTCAGCAGCATCCAGATAGGAAAGGTCTGCCAGTTGAGAGATGGCCAATGGAAATGGACCGCCCATTCCACAGCTTAAAGGGGCTGATATTCAGCTTTCTGCCCTGCAACCAGAAACAACCAAATTACTTTCCTACTAGGGAGCAAATGGCTGATATTGTACTATTTTAAACCCCTAGGAGTGGAAGGTACCTCAGAGCCAGTCTTTCTCTTACCAAGTTCTTCCCCAAAATAAAAGTGAAAGAAGGCTAGAGTAGGCCTATTCTTTTAGAATAAAGACACAAACAGAGAAGCTGGAAGAACAAGAGGCACATCTCACTTTCCTTGACTTCTATTTTGCATCAGCATCTCTCACTATGTATCTCAAAAAGTCTTCAGTGGTTTTCACCGTTTAGAGTCAAGTCTAAATTCCTAAGTACAGTATATATAGCCTTAAGATGCTTCATCAGATGCCCCAACTGAGACCCCAGCCTATCTCTCTCTCAGTAATCCCATTGGGGTACCCTTCATTATAACCAAATTGTGTTTATGTCTCTTCTCTTCCATATTTTTGTCTTAACATTCTCAGTCCCTATGATACCTTCTCCTTCTCCTTGGTACATTCAAGTCCTATTCCTCTTTTTAATTCCCTCTCAGCTGCGACCCTCCCATGAAGTCTTTTCAGCTCCCTAGTCTCTTTTCCCCAGGTGTCCCCTTCCTTTCTGAAATACATCAGCCTCAGAACACTTCACCCAAAGCACTTTACCTTCATTATGGCAGGCTTTACACTGTGTAATATTTGATTCTTATTTGTATATGTATCATCACCTTTTATAGATAACATTTTTACTACTCACTCATCTTTCAAGATCAGTCTTAGCAAGGCTCTTTGCAATCTTGCCTTTCTTGATATGAGTTAAATCTCAGAATCGTTCAGGACCCTGTGTGATAATGCATTGTAATCTCATGGCTGAGTCATAGTGCAGAAGAGACCAGGTGCTTTGAGTCAGACCTGGGTATAAGTCCCATTTGTGCTATTTTCCATTTCAGTGACGGTGGACCAGTTATCTAAACTTTTGGAAACTCAGTTTCTGCTCTTCACATGAGACAGTCACACTTAGCATCGTTGGTTATTGCAGTGGCTTGAATTGTGGCCCCGCAAAAAAATGTGTCCACATCCTAAGCCTGGAAACCTGTAAATGTTGCCTTATTTGGAAACAGGGTTTTGCAGATGTGATTGAGTTAAGGATCCTGAGGTAAGGAGATCATCCTGGGTGTTTTGGGTATGCCCTAAATCCAATGACAAGTATTCTTATAAGAAACACACAGAAGAGTGTCAGATACAGAGGAGAAGGTAATGTGAAGATGGAGGCAGAGATTGGAGTGATGTAGGTACAAGCGCAGGAAGCCAGCAATCATTAGAAGCTAGAATAAGCCTGGAACAGATTCTCCCCTAGGGCCTCTGTAGGGACTGTGGCCCTGGTGACATCTTGATTTTTAGACTTCTGGCCTCCAGAACTGTGAGAGATTAATTTCTGTTGTTTAAACCACCTACTTCATGGTAATTTGTTATGGCAGCCTTAGAAAATGAGTACAGTTTTTATTATGCTATGTTGCTATCTGTCTATCCCATGAAACTGTGAGCTCTTCAAGGGCAGGGACTGTTCCTCACCCCTCCCCAGACCACCTACCCCTGGGGCTAGCTCAGTGTTTGCAGCAATAACACGTGGTTGACAAGTTATATGGACCATATTTTATGACTAGCCCTCCAACAGACCCTGTGGAATTAAGATGGTAACTAAAAAGGAAGAAAACCCTTAAAAAAATAAAAAGAATTAGAGAAAGATTTAGAGGAAGAAAATCCCTGCACTTTAAGAATTTATGCTCCAAAGTGTTTTTCTTTTATCCATTTATTACCAGTCTCAAAGAGCCAGCAGTCTTAATGTATAATTTAGATCAGAGGCAATGGGATTTCTCTCATTTTCCTTCAGTCATCAATTAGCATTTATCAGGTGCCTACTCTGTGCAGAGGCTTGCAGCATTAGGCACTCCTAGTATCCATTTTTCAGTTTCTTCACTGACTATCAACCTCTAACTCCTATGACTCACACAGATAATGTCCACCCTGTTCTGGGGAGACGGCATCCCTCCTCTATTGGAATAGGGTTTTGTCCATGGTGCTGAACGGCCATGCATATTAGAACTATCACAACCACCGTAGTAACTCTATACAAAATATACACCTGTAGCAGCAGGTGGGTAGGTCATTACAGTAAGATGTTTGTTTACTATAAAGAAGGATTTCTAGAACTCTTCAAACATCTCATTCATTCATCTTTCCTCCAAATACTTATCGATCCAGTCCTCTGTACCAGGCACTCTACTAGGTGCCTGAGAAAATGGATCCTGTGATGAAAGTGGCCTCTGTCTAATGGGGGCAAAAAGCACCTACTTAAAATAGAGAAAGGCTCATGTTAAAATAGATGGATTTTGGTTACCAAGGCTAATGTGGTCATAGCCAAGAAAACATGAAAGAACTTGAATGTCTTGTTTCCATTTGTTTGTTCATGTCTTTAGTCATTCATTCCTTCATTCAATATCGATTACCTGGTGCAGTAGTCAGCTTTTAGCCCTCATGGGGGATTGAGCCCTGGCAGCCAGGGGTCCTTTTCTCATGGAGCTCTTTCTGCAGTAGTTAGATGTTTGACACTGATGGTATCTCATTCCTTTAGAGTTCTAAGGTTATAGATTTCCATTGTCTAAAGTGAAAGGAACAGAGAATAGGACAAAAGAAGGAAAGGGAATTCATTTCTATTAAGAAATGCTAGACTCTATTTATGCTATTCCATCTAATTTTCCCCAAAGTCTATGGAATCTGGTAGGATTTTCCGATTTTACCAGTAAGGTAGAAGGTACTAATAAAAATTAAATAGCTTTCTCAAGGTCACATAACCAGCAAATGGAGGAGTTGAGATTCTAACAATGTCTATCTGAACTCACAACCTGAAGGTACTCTGAACTATCCCCCATACAGTCAGACTGGGGATGCATTATATGTACTGTTACAGATGAGGCTGGGGTACAGTTGAGGCTCTTCTCACACCTCAATTACTAAATCCCCTTGGTTTGTGTACAGGATGTCTTTGTGAGTTGTGATACACTGAGGCCACTGTAGATGCTGTCCAATAGCTTGAGTGCCCATAAACGCTGGCAGTCAGGGTCTTGGGGATGAAGGTTGACTGTTAGCTTTTTCTCTGGGAGAGGACCTGGTATCAATCTCTAGGTAGCACTCAGTGACAGCTGTCCTAAGTGGTAACTCTTTTTGTTTTTTTACTGAAATAACTCATCATGACGTTCTATTTGTCACTTGTCAAGGAAATCAATATAGTCTAGACTTGTTACCTTTCCAAGATCTGTATTGGACAATTTATGGTCAAAGGAAAGTCTAACAACAGAGCAGCAGGGGCAGAGCTGATAAAAGGATCTCAATCTCCCTGTAAAACATTGAGAATTTAGAGCCTTCCTCCAATGGTGGGGGAAGGAAGGGGGTGAAGCTCAGGTGCCCTTGGTGAAATTAAGGAAGGGAGGACATTCACAAAAGGAAGGAGGCTGAGAAGAGGAAAAGGAAGATCTTTAAAATAGGGATGATCATATTTGCTTGGCGGTGCTGTTGTATTCAGTGAGATACTTAATATGTCATGTATAGTGTCTAGCACAGTGCCTGGAACAAAGCAGATCATGAACGAGGTGTAACCATTCTAGTAGCTGTAGAGGAAGAGGGAGGAAAAGACCATGAGTAAAAATAACATCCACAGCAACAGCACAGAAATCTCTAGTGCCAGGAGTGAAAAGAAGCAAATTGTCAACATGAAGGGTAGAAAGCACCGTGTTTCATATCCGTTAGTCATTAAATTGTTTCATTCATTCAAACATTTATCAAGCAGCAAGCACTGTGCTAGGTGCTGGGGGAAAAGAAACAAATAAGCAATGGTGTTGCCCTGCAGGACTGCAGAGTCTAGTTGAGAAGATAGATGTAAACACACAATTGAGTTGGAGGTTGACGGATGCTGTTATAGAGATGGGAAAGGCTCAGGGCGGGGATGCTGTTCCTTCCACAAGCACAGGGTCCACATTGTTTGCTTTTCGCTCATCAAAGTAACATGCATGTGGAAAAGCCTCAATAATATCAGTTGAATGAGTCAATATTGAATAAAAGGGTGATCTGGGTGCTGAAGGAAGGCTTCGTTGAGACCAAAATATTTGAGCTAAGATACTTAACATTTGAAGATTAAGAGTCTTCAGGGCAGATGAAGATGTGTGTGTGTGTGTGTGTGTGTGTGTGTGTGTGTGTGTGTGTGTTGGGAAATGCGGAGAAAGATGCCAAACCAGTGGAGAAAGTGTATGAAAGACACAGCAGGGGCCACTTGAGAATAGGAAGCATTTGGGTGTGGCTGGAGCACAGGGAGTAATGGAAGATGAAGCTGAATTGACAGACGGTGGTGGATTAAACTATGAGCCGATTCTACTGATTCAGTCATTCCGTCACTTAGAAGGTATTTACTGAGTGCTTACCTGTGCCAAAGACTGTTATAGACCTTGGGGATATGATACTGATCAAACCAGGCAAAAATCCCTCCCCTCATGGAGTGTACATGCTCACAGGTGGGGACAGATAGTAAAAAGCATTGAGAACAGTATACAGTATATTCAACTGTAATTAGTAATATGGAGAAAAGTGAACCCTGGGAGGGAGGCATGGATGGCTGGGGAGAAGGCATATGGAAACACAGCTCGTGGTACCTGGTGGTTGCATACTCTGCAGTTCTGTTTTAGATTTAAATTGGCAAAGCCACGTGACATTTCTCCCCAGGCACTATGACTTTACTTGAACTTGTGGCTTCCATGTGAAATCTGATGCCTGGAGTTTATAATTACATGGTTAACTTGGCAAGGTCCTCTGGACCCCTTCAGCCCTCTTTAGCCATCCTACATATAATTATAATATCATAGGCAGTTACTTTTTCCTGTTTAAAAAAATCATTGATTTATTACTAACTGGGACTTATAAACACTGTCATCCATATTATGGAACTAGATTTCAATATACTCAAACCCTTCTACTAAGTCTCTCACATCAGCATAATTGAACACTGATGTTCCTTATCTCTAAAAAAGAAAAGAAAAAAAGAGTAGTGTTTCTTCTGTTTCCTGCTTCAGGCATAGGAAAGCCTTGGTTGTGGTCTCCATATCGTCTTCTGGTGATGGGATTGGGGGTGCAGTAGTTCCACACCCCTTGCCTACTGTAATTGCTCTAGCATGAAATCCTTATCTGAGGAAAGAAGGGAAGTAGCTGGATTATTTTTTTGAATTAATCACCTTAAATCCTTTTGGGTCGACATACGTATAAATAAATGAAAGAGCCTCCTAATTAGGATTGGGATCTGCTCTGTTCTCTGATGTACAGTGAGAAGTTTCAGGTTATCGAATGAAAACAGAAGTTGCGTTTTTTTGAAAAAAGGCAGAGTGTGAATCTGGCAGTTTGCTCATTTTCATAATTTCAGACAGTAATGTCAAGTGACATAAAATCAACTCTACACGTCCTTCAGAGAGCCTTCTTTGGTTCCCCAAATACAGCCGGGGTGGGCTCCCCTGTCCCCACATTCCTCCACAATATTCCAATAAGAATAGGACTGCCAATGCTGAGACTTTGGGGTTCTTTGCTCACCCTTACCTCCTGCCTGTCTATCATCCCTGCCTTCTGTTTTTCAACACTTCCCTCACAAGTTCTTTCCCCTCAGTTTGCAAATATTCTCAAGCTTATCCCATATTAACGAAAGACAATAAAAGAAAGAAACTGTTCAACCACCATATCCTACCACTGTCCAAGCTTTCTCCTTCCTTTCACGATATAACCTCTTGAAAGTGTTGTCTATATGCCCTACTCTCCCTCGCTTTCCTTTCCTCCTTGTTCCCTATCACATCAGAAGTTGTGTTTGGCAACATCCTTCCATGACACACTCTACAGAGATTGTTCCTGGTTGAGATGCCCATGACCTTTCATTTTCTTTTCTTTCTTTCTTTCTTTTTTTGTTTTGGAGTATAATTGCTTTACAATGTTGTGTTAGTTTCTGCTGCACAAAGAAGTGAATCAGCTGTATGTATACATATATGTCCTCCCTCTTGGACCTCCCTCCCCCACCCCCATCCCACCCATCTAGGTCATCACAGAGCACTGAGCTGAGCTCATTGTGCTATACAGCAAGTTCCCACTAGCTATCTGTTTTACACGTGGTAGTGTATTTATGTCAAACGTAATCTCCCAATTCATCCCACCCTCCTCTTCTCTCCCTATGTCCACATGGCCATTCTCTACGTCTGCGTGTCTATTTCTGCCCTGCAAATAGGTTCATCTGTACCATTTTTCTAGATTCCACATATAAGCGTTAATATACGATATTTGTTTTTCTCTTTCTGACTTACTTCACTCTGTACGACAGTCTCTAGGTCCATCCACATCTCTACAGATGACCCAGTTTCATTCCTTTCTATGGCTGAGTAATATTCCATTGTATATATTTACCACATCTTCTTTATCCATTCCTCTGTCGCTGGACATTTAGGTTGTTTCCATGTCCTGGCTATTGTAAACAGTGCTGAAATGAACATTGGGCAGTGACTTTTTGAATTATGGTTTTCTCAGTGTATATGCCCAGTAGTGGGATTGCTGGGTCATACGGTAGTTCTATTTTTAGTTTTTTAAGGAACCTCCATACTGTTCTCCACAGTGGCTACATCAATTTACATTCCCACCGACGGTGCAGGAGGGTTCCCTTTTTTCCACACTCTCTCCAGCATTTATTGTTTGTAGATTTTTTGATGATGGCCATTCTGACTGGTGTGAGGTGATATCTCATTGTAGTTTTGATTTGCATTTGTCTAATAATTAGTGATGTTCAGCATCTTTTCTTGTGCCTCTTGGCCATCTGTACATCTTCTTTAGAGAAATGTCTATCTCGGTCTTCTGCCCTTTTTTTTTTTAACATCTTTATTGGAGTGTAATTGCTTTACAATGGTGTGTTAGTTTCTGCTTTATAACAAAGTGAATCAGCTATACATATACATATATCCCCATATATCCTCCCTCTTGCGTCTCCCTCCCACCCTCCCTATCCCACCCCTCTAGGTGGTCACAAAGCACTGAGCTGATCTCCCTGTGCTATGCGGCTGCTTCCCACTAGCTATCTATTTTAGCTAGTTGGTAGTATTTATAAGTCCATACCACTCTCTCACTTCATCCCAGCTTACCCATCCCCCTCCCCATGTCCTCAAGTCCATTCTCTACATCTGCGTCTCTGCCCATTTTTTGATTGGGTTGTTTGTTTTTTTGATATTGAGCTGTATGAGCTGCATGACCCTGCTTGCATATTTTGGAGATTAATCCTTTGTCCCTTGCTTCGTTTGCAAATATTTTCTACCATTCTGAGGATTGTCTTTTCATCTTGTTTATGATTTCCTTTGCTGTATAAAAGCTTTTAAGTTTAATTAGGTCCCATTTACTTATTTTTGTTTTTATTTTCATTACTCTAGGAGGTGGGTCAAATTAGGTCCCATTTGCTTATTTTTGTTTTTATTTTCATTATTCTAGGAGGTGGGTCAAAAAGGATCTTGCTGTGATTTATGTCAAAGAGTGTTTTTCCTGTTTTCCTCTAAGAGTTTTATAGTGTCCAGTCTTACATTTAGGTCTTTAATCCATTTTGAGTTTATTTTGTGTATGGTGTTAAGTAGTGTTCTAATTTCATTCTTTTACATGTAGCTCTCCAGTTTTGCCAGCACCACTTATTGCAGAGGCTGTCTTTTCTCCATTGTATATTCTTGCCTCTTTTGTCATAGGTTAGGTGTCCATAGGCGTGTTGGTTTATCTCTGGGCTTTCTATCCTGTTCCACTGATCTATATTTCTGTTTTTGTGCCAGTACCACACCATCTTGATTACTGTAGCTTTGTAGTATAGTCTGAAGTCGGGGAGCCTGATTCCTCCAGCTCTGTTTTTCTTTCTCAAGATTGCTTTGGCTATTTGGGGTCTGTTGTATTTACACACAAATTGTAAAACTTTTTGTTCTAATTCTGTGAAAAATGCCATTGGTAATTTGATAGGGATTGAATCTGTAGATTGCTTTGGGTAGTATAGTCATTTTCACAGTATTGATTCTTCCAGTCCAAGAACATGGTATTCAGTTTCTTAAAGTGATTTGTCATTTTATTTGTTGGTAGCATTTGGCACTGCTGACAGTTTTCTTCTCCTTTGCCATTTGTTATACCGTCACTCTCCTCTTCTCCTGCCACCTCCCCAGTGACTGTGGTTTCCTCTCCTTCTTCATTGGTCTTACTTTCCCTCTACTTGCTCTTAAACACTGCTTGATTTCAATTACTGCATTTAATCGTTATGCCAATAATGATTAGACCCATATCTAGAGCCCACATGTCTCCTAATGCAGGGTTCACTTAATTGTGTGCTGGTCATCTCCACAGTGGCCTTGGCTTCATTCAGTAATCACGTGGCTATGTTTGTATTGGAAAGTTTGCCCTTACATCAACAGTCTCAGCTTCCAACTTATTCAAAGCAGCACACAGTCTGGGCTGTACAGATCTCCAACCCGTCACCCTCTTTCCTCCAGATGTCTTCTTTCACAAGGTGTTCCTTGGGATAACGGCTCATATGCTTGTAAAAGGGGCCAGGAGTCCCTGGAACTTTACTGTCCATGCCGACCCTCTGGCTCCCCATGGCAGAGACTGCCTAGCTTTTCACCAAATCCATTTTTTTCTTTTTGGGGACATAGTTGGAACACATTTACCAACCTGCTTTGCAGTGACTGAATGGAATGTGATGTAAATATTTCCAGACCTGTTCCATGAGCACCTCCTTTGAGATTTTCCATTTCTTCTCTTTGTCTCCCTGTGGCTGAATGGGGAGGGCTCAGAGGCCCTAGGGGAGGATAGAGATAAAAATAACTGCACCGTGCAGAGCCTGACCTTTCTGTTCTGACTCTAATTGAACTTTTCAAGGCAAGAAATAAGCATATTGTAGTAAGCTACCAAAATTTGAAGTTAGCCTATCTTAAATAACATACCTCTATTTCCTAACAGTTAACGATTATGTAGCACTTAACATTCTTGATCAATTCATCTTTATTAATTTTAATATTCTCAAAAACTAGATAAAGTATGTATGAATTATTAATGCTCTTTTAAAAATGAGGAGGGACTTCCCTGGCAATCCAGGGGTTGGGACTTCGCCTTCCAATGTAGGGGGTGCAGGTTCTGTCCCTGGTTGGAGAGCTAGGATCCCACGTGCCTCGTGGCCAAAAAAACCAAAACATAAAACAGAAGCAATATTGTAAAAAATTCAATAAAGATTTTAAAAGTGGTCCACATCAAAAAAAAAATCTTTAAAAAACAATAAAAACGAGGAAACTGAGGCCAGAGAAGTTGAGTAACTTGATTATGCTCATATAGCTGGTAATTGGAAGAGCTGGGATTTGGACCTACACGGTCTGCTTCCAGAGTACATGCCCGTAACCACTAAACAGAGATTCAAAAGAGATGTGTAGAAGACAGAATAGTGGCTCCCCAAAGATGCCTATGTCCTAATCCCCAAAACCTGTGAACATGTTACTTTATATGACAAAGGGGCTCTGAAGATGTGACTGAATTAAGGCTCTGGAGATGTGGAGATTACACTGGATTATCTGGATGGACTCTTCAAAAGTCCTTAAAGGTGGAAGAAGGAGCTGGAAGAGAAGATCAGAGTGATGCTATATGGGAGGGACTCACTCCACCGTTGCTGGCTTTGAAGATGGGAGGGGACCATAAGGCAAAGAACGCGGCAGCCTCTAGAGCTGGAACGGACAAGGAGATACCCCCTAGACCCTCCAGGAAACAGGCAGCCCTGCTGACATGTTGATTTTAGCCCATTGAAACCAGTGTCAGTCTTCTGACCTACAGAAATGTAAAATAATAAATTGTGTTGTTTTAAGTTTGTGGTAATTTGTTACAGCAGCAACAGGAAACCAATATAAGATGTAACAGAGGAAAATGTTCTCTCACCATGGGTGGCATTCAAATTTCTCGCGAGTTTCTGAAAAGGAAGCTTGTTGTTACGATAATGCTACTCAGTTAGTAGACTATCAAGACCTACTGTGCCCCATTTCTTTTATTTTGTTTTCAGTTTAAGGCAGGAGGAATATTTTTTCCATTTAATTATTTATAAAATTTACATGTTAGGAATGAATAATCATGAACATTCTATTTTGGT
Source organism: Neophocaena asiaeorientalis asiaeorientalis (assembly GCF_003031525.2). Lineage (NCBI taxonomy): Eukaryota > Metazoa > Chordata > Mammalia > Artiodactyla > Phocoenidae > Neophocaena > Neophocaena asiaeorientalis. The sequence goes on from NW_020173401.1 coordinate 296,191, forward strand.
TAAAAACTTTCACATAGTGATTTTATCCTAAATAAATACACCCACTCCATAATCTTTATTTTTAATATTCTCGGTTGAACTACTAATGTCTCCTCAACCAATTGTTACCTTCCATTAAAAGTCTTATGGTATTTCATGAATAACCAGATACAAGACGGCACATAGAGAATGCCATGTTTTTCATGCTTCTTAGAAGCTCGAGCAGCTAAAACTTGAATCCACATGGAAAATATCCCCCAAACCTAAATACAAAGGTCAGAATGACCTTCCTCACCCCATTACTACCAAATGCCCCCGCTTTATCTCTCTACGCACCACCAAACATCCTACACCATTGGTTTTTATGTACATTTCTATTAATCCTTTCTGATATTCTCAGCAATGTTTAATGACATTGTTGTCTTTGTGACTATGTCAAAATACAGCTTTGAGAAATTAGAGAAAAATACTGATCATGATGAGAAAGATGAAGGAAGCTGCCAAGATCATATGGTTTGTTAGGGCTGGAGCTGAGATTCAAACCCAGACAGCTGGGCTCCAAACCCTGTGCCTGACCACTGCATGGCACTGCCTTGTGACTGTGCACTCTGGCAGGGAATATAGGTACCTGTTCCAGATGTCTTCCTGAGATCAGAGATCACTGTTTTTAGTCAATGTACTTTTCAGCCAAGGATGCTGAGGCCCTTATGGTCAAAATCACTTGCCCACGGCAGCATGACTACAGCCTAAGGGCATAGAATCTAATTCTTCCTATTGTACTAAACTCAGTTGACTTGAATTTTTTAGGGAAAGCATCAAGTCAAATAGCATTTATCCCACAGTTGCATTCATCTTTTGGTGCAAAACCAAGATGAGACCAGGACCCCAGAGGTACTTACTCAATCCTGTACCTAATAGGACATATTTTTATGGTTCTCCCCTTTAGCTGCAATCCTGGAAATGTAAGCGTGAATGCTGCTTGTGAACCTTATAAGTGCTTTAGAGTCTTAGGGAAATGAATGGTTGATTGTTCATTTATTCATTCTTCAATGAAAGAATTTAAGCGCCTAGGCACTGAGGCCAGTGAATAAGACACAGCCATCCCCCAAAGCAGCCTGTAAATAAAATATTGTCTCAGCCTATCATAGTGGCAGAGGCACAAGTGTGGAGACAGACTTTCCTAGGCTCTGTGGCTTGTTAGCTGTGTGAACTTGGGCATGTTATTAAAAAATCTCTCAGAACTCTCAGAGCCTCTGACTCCTTTCAAAATGAGAATAAAGATGTCTAATTGAATTGTTGTGAGACTTAAATGAAATGTGACATCCAAAGAACGTAGCCTCAAATTGGATTTCAATAAGCGGTAAATAGATGTGTAGAAGCCTGGATATATGTTCTGTAACAGGAGACGTACAAAGTGCTGGAGAGACCGAGGGTCAGGGAAGATTGTGCCTGGCTCAAGAGTTATAGAAAAAAAGAATCTTCAGAATCAATGAGCGTTAGCATTTTTCTGTGACTATTTTAAGATCAAATGATCCTAAGCTCATTTTGCCAAGTCTCAGAAATGTGGGCTTTGTGATCGAGTTACATTTGGTGGTGGGAAGGAAGGATAGCTTGGGAGACGGTCCAGCCTCAGCGTTTCTGTCCCTCCCATGCTCTGCAGTGGTGGGGAAGCATCTCTGTTCCAAGCACCAGCCTCTTGTTTACCCAATGGACTCCAATAATGAACTCCATTATTCCCATGTTTTTTAGCATATCTAATTTAATCCTCACAACAACCCTGAAGAGTAGAGGTTATACTGACTTTTATAAATGGTGAAGGGTTTGTAAATGATGAACAAGACTCACTTGTTTGAACTCAGGGCTATGGACTGTTCATGAAATGGCAGAAGTAAATGCAGCTCCATTTCTTCAGCTGACTTTTTGCTGTCCCTGAGGCAGCTTTGGGTTTGTACCTGAAATTGGGCTTCAAGTTCTTTGACAAGACTCCCTCTTCTTTGCAAGAGCAGCAGGAACAGCCAAGATGGCAACTGGCTCCATGCAGTGTCTGACAGTGATCTTCGATCTTCTCCTACTCCACGGTCTGCTTGGCACGGCCCAGCCCCGAGCCCTGAGTTCCTGGAGCTTACGCGAGCAGTGGTGTATTCTTGAGTTTGTAGTGTGCCGGTCTCTGGGGTCTGTGCAGAAACTGTCACCGATCAGGCAGCCCTCACACTCTTCAGCAAAGTATGAAATAACCTACAGACAAAATACACTTTCATATTCATACATCATCTCACAACTAACATACGCAATCTTTTTTTCCTCTGGCAGTAGGACTTACCAAAACCAAAAAGGGCTATGATGAGGTGGTATTGTCAGTAATTTGGAGCCCAATGAAGGGGATACATGGTGCACATTTTACATTATTTATATTACATTATTTACATTTTACAGTCGTTCATTGAGTGCTTACTGTGTAGCAGGCTCTCAGAGTGTGTAAATGTGAAGGATATACAATTGTTGCCTAGAAATCTCAGTCTGTTTGTCAGTAGGCAGAAAACAAATTACAATGCACCACATAGAATGACTGATACTTGACCATTTTGATTTCCAAAAACAGACATTTCATGTGATTCAGTGTGCTCCATGGAAGAGGGAAGGTAGGGAAGTAATTTCAGCTCTGTGGCTCACAGATCAACAGGTACTAAGTCCTTACCATCCTCCAGGAGCTTTATGTGAATCATGGCATGTAATCTGTACAATCACCACCGGCGGTAGAAGTTAGTGTTATTCCCATTCCGAAGTGAGCAAACTGAGATTTAGAAAGAGCAAGTGTGCTAGTGACGTCAGGGCCAGAGTTCTACGCATTCTGACTTCAAAGCATTTGACCTCTCTGTTTTATTTGAGTCCCAGTCTTATTACATGTAAAATGAGAGGAAAGACATGCTTCCTCCTTCCATCATTTTGCAGTTACATTTAATTTTCCTATGAAATAACCCTAGTTTATTTTTTAATTTTTTAATTTAATTTAATTTTATTGAAGTATAGTTGATTTATAATGTCATGTTAGTTTGAGGTGTACAGTATGTGTGTGTGTGTGTGTGTGTATATATTCTTTTTTCAGTTTCTTTTCCCTTACAGGTTATTACAAAATATTGAGTATATTTCCCTGTGCTATACAGTAGGTCCTTGTTGGTTATCTATTTTTCATATAGTAATGTGTATATGTTAATCCCAACCTCCTAATTTATCCCTCCCCCTCCCTTCCCCTTTGGTAACCATACGTTTGTTTTCTATGTCTATGAGTCTATTTCTGTTTTTGTAATGTGATGCTAGTTTGAATAGCACATATAAATCCTCAAAAATCTCTACGTTATTAAAGCATAAGAAAAGTACACTTTTGGGGGAAAATTAGTATTTCACTTGTGGAAAGAACCCTACGTATATATCCACAGATGCTAATTTTATTTTTTGTTGGCTAGAGGAGGAATGATTCACAGTACCAACCAGGGGTAAAAAAGTTCAGAGGCCTCACGATGTAGAGCAAGATTGCTAACAATAGCAAGTGGACGGATCGATAAGGAATCCATTTCAGAGAGCTTGCTCGTGGGAAATATTGATATCTAACTCGGTCATTCCTCCTGTGAAATAAACAGGCACCTGGTCTCTCTGCAAGAAAAACCACACACAGGAGCCGGGGTAATGTTTCTAAACAATTAATTGGATGATTATCGAGGTTTAACGGATTGGTTCAACATATTCACACAAAGTTATCAAGAGACTTGGGCTAGCAGTTTCCTTGTAGCTGTCATCAGAATATATGACAGGATGCAGAAGTTCTAAATTATTATTACTTTTTACAGCATTCTGTGTGCATTGTTTACATTATAAATAGGGCCTATTTGAAAGCCACTGACTGGGTCTTTGGCTTTGTTTCAGACAGCAAATACGGTAGACATTGGGGCATACTCAGTTTCCTAAGGGAAATGATAGAGCAATTTAAATGATAAATGAAAACGTTAAAACTGCTCGATTAGTATATGCATGCAAAATGGTTATCATGCAAGGGTTTATGCCAGAGGTTTGAGAAAGACCGTATAATACACGTGTCAACCTAGCCACTGGGAAAATACAGGTATTTTCTTCATGGGGAAGGAAGGAAGGAAGAGGAATATCATAATGTTTGACTTGCCCTCAGGAATGATCTGTCCTATATATGGACCAAAAAAAACATTGGCCAAGTGAAATTTTTCTTTTTATGGGAAGATACAAACTGATGTAGAGGGAAGACTACAATTCAGTGGAAATTTATTGATTACTCAGTATGTACAGGTATTTCACACACATTGCCTCATTAATCCCTAAGGCAACCCCTTGAAGTGGGATATCCCATATGTAGGTTGAGGCAATAGTGTTTAAAGTTCATGGGGGCATACTTAAGGTCATATGACAGTTCACTGGGCAGTGGCATAATCAGAACTTGAGCCTTTTGATTTCAGTCTCTTTTCTTTCATAATCATTGTGTCTATTACTGTGAATCCAACTCATTGTTTGAAAGGGTGATGCAAACTAATGGATGGAAGCTGTGAAAATAAGAAAATAGGAAACTCATTTTCTTTCAAGGTTAGAGTTTGGGATGTGGGCACTTTCCTTTGTAGTCCCCAAATCCAGGGCTCAAATATCTAAATGCAAAGGTTAGCAGGAAGTTCTACTTACCCCTTTCAAAGCCCCTGTCATCCTTTACATAGCTCCCTGCTCTTACTAGTGCCTTGGGCTGGTGCAGCACTGGCTCAGCCTGCTGGTCTGGCATTTAGACATGGACTGCTTGGCCAGTGCTAGTACTATGGACTGGTTGAGGGAAGTACAAAGCAGCAGGATTCTTGGATGCAGACCAACACCTGCTCTCAGCATTGGACTAGGTCCAGAGAGAACCACACCCAGGACTTATATAAAATCCCAAGGGTACAGCCCTTTTAATCACCTTTCCTGGGTTTTCAGAGATGTGTTCTGAGTGGGATAGCTTGTCCTCAAGCACATCTCCATGGAGGGGTCCTTTGATGGAGATTAGTCACACTTCTTTTATGTTACACATTGATTTGAAGGTTGCAGTTCATTTAAATCATAGTCACAGGCACATTCCCAAGAAATGTAGGTCCGAACAGGTTCCAATGTCTGCTACCTCATAGGGCCAGAATCACTATATCCTTTCTCTCAGCCTGATTGACTTAGTGAAGGGACCAGACCATTGATCTTTCAGCTCTCATGGTAGTAATTATGTTGATCTTTTAAGGAATCAAGATATGTATTTTGGCATAAGAGAAAAGATATACAAGTAAACTGTAAATTAAATAAGCATTCCCTGATATAAACCTTGAAGCAGAACTATCAGATGTTCTCCTGATTGTTTTGTCTTAATAATACCAATTTTTTTAGTCTGTCCACTACGCTATCTAGACTTACAAAGTTCTAGGATCAGTGACAGCAAAATAGTAGTGAACACCCCTAGGATGCAGATTGTGGCAGCTAAGCATTACATACCAGTGAATGGAACCAGAACTCCCCAGACATGGTTGATTTCAGGTCTAGACAGAAAATATACAAAGTAAAGCTTAGCATTTTGTTGTAACAGAAAGCTAGAAACTCTCAGCTAATCTTAGTTCTTACATTTGTCTGTAATTCTGAGTTAATTTTCACATGTGTCATGAAGTAGGGGAATGACTTTAATTTTTTTGCATAAGGATATCTAGTTGTTGTAGCACCATTTGTTAAAAAGACTATTCTTGCTTCATTGAATTATCTTTGCACCCTTGTTGAAAATCAGTTATTATTAATGTAAGGGTCTATTTCTGGATGCTTAGTTCTTTTTTTTTTTAATTTAATTATTTTTTTTGTGTGTGTTAGTTTCTGCTTTATAACAAAGTGAATTAGCTATACATATGCATACATCCCCGTATCTCCCCCCTCTTGTGTCTCCCTGGACTCTTAGTTCTATTCAATTGATCTTTATGTCTATTCTTATGTCGGTACCACACTGTCTTGATTACTGCTGCTTTGTGATAAGTTTTGAAATCAGAAAGTGTGAGTCCTACAACTTATTCTTCTTTATCAAGATTGTTTTGTTATTCTGCTTTTCTATATGAAATTTCCATATGCACTGTTTGAACCAGTTTATTACATTACTGAAAATATTATAAGTTACATTACACACACACTTACTGACCATGAATTCATCTAAATGTACTTTTAAATTAAAAAAAGAGGAAGAAGAGAGATTCCCACCAATCCATTTAGTACCACTGTGTGCTGAGATGAGAGACATGGATTTGAGAACCTAGCAGTTGTTCTGAGTTCCCATGTACTTCTCAAAGTTTGAGCATTTTACCAAGATAGGTGCCTCTAATGTTTAAGGTTGTATGGTATATTTTCAGGATTAATTCTGAAGGTATAAAATTCGCAGCATGTGTTCTTACTTTAGAACCTAACTCCTGCTGTCTAGTAACTCTTCCATAAACTTCTTGAGGGCAAAGATTGTATCATCAATGCCATGTATAGCTTCTCATATTACATTAGAGAGTTGTGGGTACCAATTTAGTCTTCTGCTTCTACTCTACTGCTGTTTATACAGTCTTAGTGCTCCAAGATTGGTCCAGGTTGGTGGCACCCATTGCTCCATAGAGATACCTTAACTGGCCAAGAAGAATCTCATTTGAAGTTCATGAAGTCAGTCAAAGAAATAATGAGAAAAAAATAGACTGATCAGTTATGCTGGTGGGACCCCTCAGGACAACACTGGGAACAAAGGAAGGGGTAGGCATTGGTTCTCTGATCGCCTGGGAGTTCGTTTCATATATAGCTGTTTTCTGGCATATTCCAGGACACATAATTTTGCTCCAAGCCATGAAGGCACTTGGAATTATGTTATTTCTTTGTAAAAACACAAAGTAGATTCAAACATAGATTTTTTGAAAGTTTTTAATACTGTAACTGATTTTTATCAGAAGATGGAAAGGAGTAGCCACCAAATACTTGCTGCCATATTGAATATTTTCCAAGGAATGTACCAACAATATTGACATACTGCCAAAGGCAGGTGAAAATAGCAGCTCACTGTTGAACAGGGTTGCAACCTGAAATTTAGGTCTCTATAAAAAGCTAAAGGGTGAGTTTTTAAAAACTCTTTAACTGCTACATAATTCTCTATGTAAACTTATCATACAAAGAGAAACTTCATTTGCCTTGATCATTACAGGCGAAAAAGTCAATAGTTGAACATAGCCCAATCACAGTCATTAGATCATCTGTTCAGATTTGCCATCATTCTCTGGTGTGTCTGCCCCCTCTCAGCAGTAGCCTTAGGCTTGTTGCCCAAGCTTGGAATTGTAGAATGGCAACCTGAGAAAGATCTAGCACAAACCTCCTCAACATTAAAAATCTCTTGCAAGATGGCATCAAGCCTATGCATGACTACTTTTGTTAATGAGGAATTTATTATTTACCCAAGCCATTCATTTCACTTTTGTTTGGCTCTAAACAATGAACAAAAATATACCTCAGTTCAACTTTAAATCATTGGATTATTTTTACACCCTAGACACATTCTTCTAGATATTCAATATAGCCATCGTCTTCCTCCAGGGTCTCGTTTCTATCCTAACTAAATGTCACTATTTTATTCAAGCATTTGTTAAATTTTTAATTTTTTGAAGCAAAATTTAGCCCCTTTTAACTGAAACCCAAATCACATCTATTCTCATTAAAAATGTAAAAACACCCTAGTCACACAATTATGTTGCTAAAATTTTTATCTAGGAAGGAAGAGTCAGATCTTCAGATAAATCCAGGCAAGTCATTCTCATCCCTTGTTCATAGGTTGCAGTGCCTTGTTGATTTCATTTTCTGTTGTAATGAAGTATAATCTGCTTAACTGCACGGAGTGGGGAGAATTAACTGTGCTCCCAGATCTGCAGAACCATGAAGAGGGAATCCTGGCTTCTGGAACGTCATTCCTTACAGGGAGCAGAAAGCTATACTTTCACTTTAGCCATATTCCCTAATGTGGGGTTATTCCTCTAATCCCATTCCAACCTTGGACAGAAAAGTGATGGATCCCAGAGATATGCAATCCTGCATATATCATCTAGGCAGGTTAGAAGAAAGGCTGGGCCCATAAACTCTATTCTTCATTAGCCACTTCTTTTGTTATGTTTCAGCCCATCTAACCATCTAGCATGTAAGCACGTTGTAGTCAAATGATTATAAGAACTAAGGCAACATAACAATTATAGAGCTATACCACCGCAAAGCAACTCAAGAGCTCAGCAACTCCATTAAAATTTTAAAGGAGTTAATCCTCTGGGAAGTGTCCCTATTAATTAAACAGAGGTGAAAGAAAGTAGGTTTTACGTTTATTCTCTGCAAGAAGAAGGTAGGCCATGGACTGAATGCAAAGGAGCTGTGTGATCACAGGTCTATTCATCACCTCAAGCATGTGAAGAGTGATGATTTCAGGTCATTTGTCTGTAAAGCAATGGGGACCAATTTTTGTTCAATCTTCCCCAGGAGTAAAGAGGTCTTTTTGTCAGAGAAGGTTTCCAGAAGTCCATAGGGGTTTAATCCCTACAGATCCACACTGTAGTATAGGAAACAAAAGGCAAGCCTCATTTGGTATTGAGCTCAGTATCAATGGAATGGATTGGAGAGTGAAGGTTGTCTGGTGGAGCAGATCAACAGTCACAGCAAAATGAGAGACTTTGGGTCTCCTGCTCCCTGCCCCCACTACATCTATCCCATCTAAGAGTACGATTCTATGCATTCAACTTGTTCATTTATGGAGTAATTGAGGGTGTATACAGTGGAGGAATCTGGTTACCTGGTTTCCCATACATACCTGAAAACAGAACGCATTTGCCAAGATGTACCATACACAGATCAGGCCCTTTGTGGACCCCAGAGAGGCACAAAGCAGAGCCACCAGGTAAGAGTGTATCAGAGACTTGAGACCCTGGAGTCTGGGGATTATCTATGCTGGGAGGAGCAAAGATGACTGAGTCCTACAGTAGGCAGATTGTCCTTCCTCTAGTGCTCTCATGAGCAGGGAGCCTTGTGGGTGACCAGTATAAGGTTGATGAGTACAGATTTGAAAAGCAATTTTGGAACTTACATTAGTTATGTCAACTATATTGATAGTTAAATTTTCTGTATCTGGATTTGCTGGTCAAGTAGAGATTAACTAGCTTTGTAAAACTGTTACATTTTAGAGGTGTCTAGAAATTGTAGAAATGTATCAAGAGAGAAAGCTTCAAAAGAGGAATTATCTATTTTTCAATTTACCACTGGTGTCTGGAGAGAGAAAATGTGTGTTTTACTAGTTTTAATATCAACGATAGAGGACCAAATGAACGGGAAAAGTTAATGAGAGAGAAAAATTGATGGAAAGTGTTTCAGTTTAGGTTCCCTAAAAATAACCTGACATGGAGATTCTTATAAAATTGATTTATTGAGGTAGTGATTTCAGATGAAACTTGTAAGGAAATGAGGGAGGCAGGATATGGCCATGAAGAAGCTAGGCAAAGATGCAGGTATGACTGAAATGTAACCCAACCTGACCTATGATGAATACCATCAAAGAGGCAAGGATGCTGGCTTTTGTTCCAGCCATTCACTGGTAAGACAAAAGCCAGCCATTCACTGGTAAGACAAAAGCTCTGGGAGAAAGTTCAATACTTGCATGGTCACGAGGAGAGAAGACAGAATGGCAGTTTGGAAAATAAATGTGTGTGCAATCCTGGAGGGAAGAGGATTCCAGACTGAACTAACATTTACAAAGAGACAGTTATCTGCCAGCTGCTGCTTTCTGCTGCCATTATCGCATTTTAGGGAAGGGAAAATTGAGGCTTGGAGAAGTTGCACAGTGTACTTAGGAAAGTGGTGGAGTACTGGATACTGTTACTCCTGGGAAGCATTGTGCGGTAGAAGAGTGGTCTATAAAGTGGGAAGATTCAAGCGCAAAAGGCCAACTGCAAAAAATAAGTTATAGAAGTTCTATCTAAAATCCCTTGCTATCTAGAGTACATAAGAAATAACAAAAGTCTTTCTAGTATATATTTAATGTACAGATTGAGAAAGATGCCTTCATTCAGGCTGTATGTCAGATACCCAGGCCCCTGAGGGGAGCACAAGCCCCTGTGCCTTCATTTGCTCTCAGTGTCCTGCAATGCTAAGTGGATTCTTAGCTGCTATTTAGTTTAAACCAAACCAACACTCACAAAATAGACAACTGACTTTACAAGATTTCTGCAAAGAAAAGTGTAGATTAAAGAGGATTCTCTTTTCAAAAAACTTTTTCTTTCATACCCCTGACCCATTTATTTTGGAACTGGAAATTCGTACTTCTTAATCTCCTTCACTGATTCATTTCCTCCCACATCCTCCTCCCCTCTAGCAACCACCTGTTTGTTCTCTGGATCTATAACTCTGTTTGTGTTTCGTTATGTTTGTTCATTTGTTTTTTAGATTCCACATATAAGTGTAATCATACAGTGTTTGTTTTTCTCTGACTTATTTCACTTAGCATAGTACCGTCTAGATCCATCTATGTTGTCATAAATGGAAATATTCCATTCCTTTTTTTATGACTGAGTAATATTGTATTGTATGCATATACCATTTCTTCTTTATCCATTCATCTGTTTATGGGCATTTAGTTTGCTTCCATATCTTGGCTATTGTAAATAATGCTGCAATGAACATAGCAGTGTATATATATTTTCTAATTAGTGTTTTCGTTTTCTTTGGGTAAATACCCAGGAGTGGGATTGCTAGATCATATGGTAGTTCTAGTTTTAATTTTTTGACGACTCTCCATACTATTTTACATAGTGGATTCACCAATTTACATTCCCACCGACAGTGTGTGAGGGTTCCCTTTTTGCCATATCCTTGCCAACATTTGTTATTTGTTGTCTTTCTGATCATAGCCATTCTGATAAGTGTGAGGTGATACCTCCCTGTGGTTTTGATTTAGGTCTCTCTGATGATTAGTGATGTTGACCATCTTTTCATGTGTGTGATGATCATCTGTATGTCTTCCTTGGAAAAATGTCCATTCAGAACCTCTTCCCATTTTTTAAATCTATTGTTTGTTTTTTTGATATTGAGTTGTATAAGTTCTTTGTACATTTTGGGTATTAACCCCTTATCAGATATATCATTTGCAAATATTTTCTTTCATTCTGTAGGTGGCCTTTTCATTTTGTTGATGCTTTCCCTTGCTGTGCAAAAGCTTTTCAGTTTGAGTTAGTCCAATTTGTTTATTTTTGCTTTTGTTTCCCTTGCCTGAGGAGACGTATAAAAAAATATTGCTAAGACCAATGTCAGTGTACTGCCTATGTTTTCTTCTAGAAGTTTTATGGTTTCAGGTCTTACATTTAAGTCTTTAATCCATTTTGAATTTATTTTTGTGCACGGTGTGAGAGAGTAGTTCAGTTTGATTCTTTTGCATGTAGCTGTTCAATTTTCTCAACACCATTCATTGAAGAGGCTGTCTTTTCCCCATTTTGTATTCTTGCCTCCTTTGTCTGAGATTAATTGCCCTTGTATGTGTGGGTTTATTTCTGGGCTCTCTATTTTGTTCCATTGATCTGTCTGTTTTTGTGCCAGTGCCATGCTGCTTTGATTACTATAACTTTGTAGTATAATTTGAAATCAGGGAGTGTGATACCTCCAGCTTCACTCTTCTTTCTCAAGAGTGTTTTTGCTATTTGGGGTCTTTTGTGTTTCCATACACATTTTAGAATTATTTATTCTACTTCTGTGAAAAATACTATTGATATTTTGAAAGGGATTTTATTGAATCTGTAGCTTGCATTAGGTAGCATGGTCATTTTAATAATATTAATTTTAACAATCCATGAACATGGTATACATTTCAGTCTACTTTTGTTGTCTTTAATTTCCTTTCATCAATGTCTTATAATTTTCTGAGTACAGGTCTTTTACCTCCTTAGATAGATTTATTCTAAAGTATTTTTTTGATGTGATGGTAAAGATTAGATTGTAAAGATTAGATTAAAGAGGATTCTAATCATGCACAAAGAGTAAGTAAAGTGGCAAGATGATATGGCTTCTATTCCTACTCTGTCACCAATATTATGATATAAAAAAATCATATTCTTAAAATGGCCTAAAATAATTGGAACTTCATATTTTGAGTGTGGAGATTAGTTATTATGGGAGTTTTTGACCTAAAACAAATAGACTGCCAATTTTTCTCCAGCAAAAAAAAAAGATTTACATGGGATAAGCCAAGGTCAGGGTCTGCAACTAAGGCAAGCCACTTGGCAACTCCTCTGCAAAAATGAAAAGGAGAACTCTTTTGCAGAGGGGAAAAGGAAGTTGGGAGGGCTATAGTAAACAGAATCTATGGTTTTTCACTGATTGATTTGTGAGAGTGTCTCATTGGCTGAGTGCTTGCTAGGAAAGAAGAGGACGTCTTTCTTCTTCCTGTTGGGCTCTTCATTGGTTTTAGGGCATGAGAGCTCCCTCTTCTCGTCTTCCAACTCTATTTAATTGAGGCTTCTGTTTATTAATTTTTTACAGGGTGAACACTCTGAAAAGTTTGGAAATTACTGGCAGATCAGAGAGATCATACAATATGAAGTTAGATGTGTGTTTACACCAGGCTCTGTATCTTTATTAGATGAATGAACTAGAACAAGTTTAAGAGCTTTGGTGCAACTCAGTTGTCTCATCTGTAAAATATGGACAGTAACCTCAGGGGTAAAGGAGAGAGTTTTTAAGGCATTTAGCTTCATTTCTGGCATAATTGGTGTGCAAAAGTGTACAAGCTCCTTTAATTTTCCTCTTTACTCAGTCCTATTTTGAACTTTATGAAATTTTGTTTCTCTAATACAGTATCAGGTAGGCAATGACAAATAAATCACAGAAGGATATTTATAATTTTCTTAGTTTAATTTTTTCTTATTTCACTTCAAACTAGAATGGAGGCTAAGAGTCATTATGAAATGTATCTTTTGTGTTGGACTTGGGCATAGAGAAAACGGTTTATAAGCTTTTGTCCTTGAAGCTATTTGTAATTGCTAGTAGAGAGTTGCCATCCTTGCTGCATTTTTTTCTTAACAACTTTATTGGGGTATAATTGATTTACAATGGTGTGTTAGTTTCTGCTTTACAACAAAGTGAATCAGCTATAGATATACATATATCCCCAAATCTCCTCCCTTTTGGGTCTCCCTCCCACCCTCCCTATACCTCTCCTCTAGGTGGACACAGAGCACCGAGCTGATCGCCCTGTGCTATACGGCTGCTTCCCACTAGCTATCTGTTTTACATTTGGTAGTGTATATATGTCCATGCCACTCTCTCACTTCTTCCCAGCTTACCCTTCCTCCTCCCCGTGTCCTCAAGTCCATTCTCTATGTCTGTGTCTTTATTCCTGTCCTGCCCCTAGGTTCATCAGAACCTTTTCTTTTTCTTTTAAATTACATATATATGTGTTAGCATATGGTGTTTGTTTTTCTCTTTCTGACTTACTTCACTGTATGACAGACCCTATGTCCATCCACTTCACTACAAATAACTCAGTTTCATTTCTTTTTATGGCTGAGTAATATTCCATTGTATATATGTGCCACATCTTCATTAGCCATTCATCTGTCGATGGACACTTAGGTTGCTTCCATGTCCTGGCTATTGTAAATAGAGCTGAAATGAACATTGTGGTACATAACTCTTTTTGAATTATGGTTTTCTCAGGGTATATGCCCAGTAGTGGGATTACTGAGTTGTATGGTAGTTCTATTTTTAGTTTTTTAAGGAACCTCCATACTGTTCTCCATAGTGGCTGTATCAATTTACATTCCCACCAAGAGTGCAAGAGGGTTCCCTTTTCTCCACAGGCTCCATAGCATTTGTTGTTTGTAGATTTTTTGATGATGGCTATTCTGACCGGTGTGAGGTGATACCTCATCGTAGTATTCATTTGCATTTCTCTAATGATTAGTGATGTTGAGCATTCTTTCATGTGTTTGTTGGCAATCTGTATATCTTCTTTGGAGAAATCTCTATTTAGGTCTTCTGATCATTTTTGGATTGGGTTGTTTGTTTTATTGATATTGAGCTGCATGAGCTGCTTGTAAATTTTGGAGATTAATCCTTTGTCAGTAACTTCACTTGCAAATATTTTCTCCCATTCTGAGGGTTGTCTTTTCATCTTGTTTATGTTTTCCTTTGCTGTGAAAAACTTTTAAGTTTCTTTAGGTCCCATTTGTTTATTTTTGTTTTTATTTCCATTTCTCTAGGAGGTGGGTCAAAAATGATCTTGCTCTGATTTATGTTATAGAGTGTTCTGCCTGTGTTTTCCTCTAAGAGTTTGATAGTGTCTGGCCTTACAGTTAGGTCTTTAATCCATTTTGAGTTTATTTTTGTGTATGGTGTTAGGGAGTGTTCTAATTTCATTCTTTCACATGTAGCTGTCCAGTTTTCCCAGCACCACTTATTGAAGAGGCTGTCTTTTCTCCATTGTATATTCTTGCCTCCTTTATTAAGATAAGCTGACCATATATGTGTGGGTTTATCTCTGGGCTTTCTATCCTGTTCCATTGATCTCTATTTCTGTTTTGGTGCCAGTCCCATACTGTCTTGATTACTGTAGCTTTATAGTATAGTCTGAAGCCTGGAAGCCTGATTCCTCCAGCTCCGTTTTTCTTTCTCAAGATTGCTTTAGTTATTCGGGGTCTTTTGTGTTTCCATACACGTGAAAATTTTTGTTCTAGTTCTGTGAAAAATACCATTGGTAGTTTGATAGAGATTGCATTGAATCTGTAGATTGCTTTGGGTAGTATAGTCATTTTCACAATGTTGGTTCTTATAACCCAAGAATGTGGTATATCTCTCCATCTCTTTGTATCATCTTTAGTTTCTTTCATCAGTTTCTTACAGTTTTCTACATACAGGTCTTCTGTCTCCTTAGGTAGTTTTATTCCTAGGTATTTTATTCTTTTTGCTACAATGGTAAATGGGAGTGTTTCCTTTATTTCTCTTTCAGATTTTTCATCATTAGTGTATAGGAATGCAAGAGATTTCTGTGCATTAATTTTGTAACCTGCTACTTTACCAAATTCATTGATTAGCTCTAGTAGTTTTCTGGTAGCATCTTTAGGATTCTCTATGTATCGTATCATGTCATCTGCAAACTGATAGCTTTACTATTTCTTTTCCAATTTGGATTCCTTTTATTTCTTTTATTCTCTGATTTCTGTGGCTAAAACTTCCAAAACTATGTTGAATAATAGTGCTGAGAGTGGACAACCTTGTTTTGTTCCTGATCTTAGAGGAAATGGTTTAAGTTTTTCACCAGTGAGAAGGATGTTGGCTG
Source organism: Neophocaena asiaeorientalis asiaeorientalis (assembly GCF_003031525.2). Classification (NCBI taxonomy): domain Eukaryota; kingdom Metazoa; phylum Chordata; class Mammalia; order Artiodactyla; family Phocoenidae; genus Neophocaena; species Neophocaena asiaeorientalis. The sequence goes on from NW_020173401.1 coordinate 311,543, forward strand.
TGGGTTTGTCATATATGGCCTTTAGTATGTTGAGGTAAGTTCCTTCTATGCCTACTTTCTGGAGGGTTTTTTTTTTTTATCATAAATGGATGTTGAATTTTTTTTAAACATAGTTATTAGAGTATAGTTGCTTTACAATTGTGTGTTAGTTTCTGCTTTATAACAAAGTGAATCAGGTATACATATACATGTATCCCCATATCTCCTCCCTCTTGCGTCTCCCTCCCATCCTCCCTATCCCACCCATCTAGGTGGTCACAAAGCACCGAGCTATCTCCCTGTGCTATACGGCTGCTTATGGGTGTTGAATTTTGTTGAAAGCTCTCTCTGCATCTATTGAGATGATCATATGGTTTTTATCCTTCAGTTTGTTAATATGGTATCTCACATTGATTGATTTGCATATATTGAAAAATCCTTGCATTCCTGGAATAAACCCCATTTATCATGGTGTATGATCATTTTAATGTGCTGTTGGATTCTGTTTGCTAGTATTTTGTTGAGGATTTTTACATGTATGTTCATCAGTGATATTGGCCTGTAGTTTTCTTTCTTTGTGACATCTTTGTGTGGTTTGGGTATCAGGGTGATGGTCGCCTCATAGAATGAGTTTGGGAGTGTTCCTCCCTTGGCTATACTTTGGAAGAGTTTGAGAAGGATAGGTGTTAGCTCTTCTCTAAATATTTGATAGAATTCGCATGTGAAGCCATCTGGTTCTGGGCTATTGTTTGTTGGAAGATTTTTATTCCCAGTCTCAATTTCAGTGCTTGTGATTTGTCTGTTTATATTTTCTATTTCTTCCGGGTTCAGTCTTGGAAGGTTGTTCTTTTCTAAGAATTTGTCCATTTCTTCCAGGTTGTCCATTTTATTGGCATATAGTTGCTTGTAGTAATCTCTCATGATCCTTTGTGTTTCTGCAGTGTCAGTTGTTACTTCTCCTTTTTCATTTCTAATTCTATTGAATTGAGTCTTTTCCCTTTTTTCTTGATGAGTCTGCCTAATGGTTTATCAATTTTGTTTAACTTCTCAAAGAACCAGCTTTTAGTTTTATCGATCTTTGTTTTTTCCTTCATTTTTTTTTTCATTTATTTCTTATCTGATCTTTATGATTTATTTCCTTCTGCTAATTTTGAGGGTTTTTTGTTCTTTCTCTAATTGCTATAGGTGTAAGGTTACGTGTTTTACTTGAGATGTTTCCTGTTTCTTGAGGTAGGATTGTATTGCTATAAAGTTTCCTCTTAGAACTGCTTTTTCTGCATCCCATAGGTTTCGAGTCATTGTGTTTTCATTGTCATTTGTTTCTAGGTTTTTTTTTATTTCTTCAGTGATCTCTTGGTTATTTAGTAGTGTATTGTTTAGCCTCCATGTGTTTGTTTTTTTTACAGATTTTTTCTTGTAATTGATATCTAGACTCATAGCTTTATGTTTGGAAAAGATACTTGGTTCGATTTCAGTTTTCTTAAATTTACCAAGGCTTGATCTGTGACCCAAGGTATGATGTATTCTGGAGAATATTCCATGAGCACTTGAGAAGAAAGTGTATTCTGTTGTTTTGGATGGAATGTCCTATAAATATCAATTAAGTCCCTCTTGTTGAATATATCATTTAAAGCTTGTGTTTCCTTATTTATTTCCATTTTGGATTATCTGTCCTTTGGTGAAAATGGGGTGTTAAAAACTGCTACTATGATTGTGTTACTGTTGATTTTCCCTTTTATGGCTGTTAGCCTTTGCCTTATATATTGAGGTGCTCCTATATTGGGTGCATAAATATGTACAATTGTTATATCTTTTTCTTGGATTGATCCCTTGATCATTATGTAGTGTCCTTCTTTGTCTCTTGTAATAGTCTTTATTTTAATGTGTATTTTATCTGATATGAGAATTGCTACCCCAGGTTTCTTTTGATTTCCGTTTGAATGGAATATCTTTTTCCATCCCCTCACTTTCCGTCTATATGTGTCGCTAGATCTGAAGTGGGTCTCTTGTAGACAGCATATATACATGTCTTGTTTTTGTATCCATTCAGCCAGTCTATGTCTTTTGGTTGGAGCATTTAATCCATTTACATTTAAGGGAATTATCGATATGTATGTTCCTATTACCATTTTATTAATTGTTTTGGGTTTGTTATTGTAGGTCTTTTCCTTCTCATGTGTTTCCTGCCTAAATAAGTTCCTTTAGCATTTGTTGTAAAGCTGGTTTGGTGGTGCTGAATTCTTTTCACTTTTGCTTGTCTGTGAAGGTTTTAATTTCTCCGTCAAATCTGAATGACATCCTTGCTGGGTAGAGTAATCTTGGTTGTAGGTTTGTCCCTTTCATCACTTTAAATATGTCCTGCCACTCCCTTCTGGCTTGCAGAGTTTCTGCTGAAAGATCAGCTGTTAACCTTATGGGGATCCCCTTGTATGTTATTTGTTGTATTTCTCTTGCTGCTTTTAATATTTTTCCTTTGTATTTAATTTTTGATAGTTTGATTAATATTATGTCTTGGTGTGTTTCTTCTTAGATTTATCCTGTATGGGACTCTCTGCATTTCCTGGACTTGATTGACTATTTCCTTTCCCATATTAGGGAAGTTTTCAACTATAATCTCTTCAAATATTTTCTCAGTCCTTTTCTTTCTCTCTTCTTCTTCTGGGACCCCTATAATTTGAATATTGGTGTATTTAATGTTGTCCCAGAGATCTCTAAGACTGTCCTCAATTCTTTTCATTCTTTTTTCTGCTTTGCGGTAGTTATTTCCACTATTTTATCTTTCAAGTCACTTATCCGTTCTTCTGCCTCAGTTATTCTGCTATTGATTCCTTCTAGAGAATTTGTAATTTCATTTATTGTGTTGTTAATCATTGTTTGTTTGCTCTTTATTTCTTCTAGGTCCTTGTTAAAATGTCTCTTATTTTCTGCATTCTATTTCCAAGATTTTGTATTGACATTACCCTGAATTCTTTTTCAGGTAGACTGCCTATTTCCTCTTCATTTGTTTGGTCTGGTGGGTTTTTACCTTGCTCCTTCATCTGCTGTGTGTTTCTCTGTCTTCTCATTTTGCTTAACTTACTGTGTTTGGGGTCTCCTTTTCGCACGATGCAGGTTTGTAGTTCCCATTGTGTTTGGTGTCTGCCCCCAGTGGCTAAGCTTGTTTCAGTGGGTTGTGTAAGCTTCCTGGTGGAGGGGACTGGTGCCTGTGTTCTGGTGGATGAGGCTGGATCTTGTCTTTCTGGTGGGCAAGACCATGTCCAATAGTGTGTTTTCAGGTGTCTCTGACATTATTACGATTTTTGGCAGCCTCTCTGCTAATGGGTTGGTTTGTGTTCCTGTCTTGCTAGTTTTTTCTTTCCGCATTTTTATTGGTACTAATACATGCATAACATTTGACCTGTAGAAAGAGATTGTTAAAAGTCTGGGTCTGTGATACTGTGATTTATATATTTCTGTTATATATTTGGTCTTCTTACTAAGTTCGTGGCTCACAGCTCCCTATATCCTTGGAATTTCCTGTGATAAGATCAATAAAGGTTTCTTTTGTTATGTTAATTAGGTGACTTTGGGAAATCCTTTAGGTAACCAAAGGATGTAGCACTGGTTGTGAAAAGAAGGAACCAAGTGATGAGAGGGATGGAACTTTCAGTCCACCCCCACTTCACTTCCAGGGAGGGGAGTGGTGCTGGAAGTTGAGTTCAGTTGCCAATGGCCGGAGATTTAATCAACTGTGCCTGTGTAAGGAAGCCTCCATTAAAAACCAAAAGAACAATGTTCAGAGAGCTTCTGGTCTGGTGAACATGTTGAGGTACTGAGAGAGTGGTACACCTGGAGAGGGCAGGGAAGCTCTGCACCCCTGCCCCATACCCTCCCTACTGCCCTATACATCTTTTGCAAAACTGACTTTTCCTGAGTTATATCCCTTTATAGTAAACTAGTAATGTAGTAAGTAAAATGTCTCTCTGAGTTCTGTGAGCTGCTCTAGCAAATTAATCAAACCTTAGGAGCTGGCCTTGGGAACTTCTGATTTATAGCCAGTGTATCAGAAGCACAGGTAACAACCTACTCTCCTGACTGGTTGGTGTCTGAAGTTGGGGGTGGGGGTAGTCTAGTGGGACTGAACCCTCAACCTGTGCAATCGAATGCCTTCTCCAGGTAGCTAGTGTCAGAATTGAGTTGAATTATAGGACATCCAGCTTGTGTCCCGAGAATTGCTTGTTGGAACCCCCCTCCAGTGTTGGAATTGATATCAGAACCTATTTAGGGTCTCAGGTTGGGCTCTCTAGAAGAAGAGCCTGACACAAGGATTTAGGAGTCTCTGGTTTACTGAGAGTATCTTCACAAATAAACAAAGCAAAAGAAAACAAACCCCAAAGCCCCCCCGCCCAAAACCAACCAAACAACTGGGAAAGCTCCCAAAGTAATAAGGAAGAAGGGAGCTGGGTAAGGCAAGGTAAGGAGCCAGGAACGTAGAGTATAACTTGGCTCACTCCAAGGGGGGGCTCTGGGTCATAAACAGTACCACAAACTTGTCTTCCCTCATGGCAAACAGATTGGGCTTTTTACCACTAAATCCAGCACAGGTCATTGGCTGCTCCTATGTGGGTAGGGAGGTGGGGGAGAGTTGTAGCTTCACTGGCCAGGTGGCTCCTATCAGCCAGGGAGAATTTTCCAGAGACGGGGACTGCTGTGACCCTACCTACCATGAGGTGGATGAATTCACTCTTACTGGAGAACGCTTTTACTGTCTTATGGCATGTGCCAGCAACAGAATGTCAGGTGTTTGTTTGCCAATAACAAGCATTCTCTTGATAGCCCAGAGCAGCACTGTCAAATAGAAATATGAAGTGGACCATGTATGTGATGTAAAATTTCCTAATATCTCCATTAAAAAAGTAAAGCAAAACAGGTAAAATTAGGGTTAATATTATATTTCATTTTACTTCTATGTATCCAAACATTAATGAGTTCAGTTGCCAATGGCCGGAGATTTAATCAACTGTGCCTGTGTAAGGAAGCCTCCATTAAAAACCAAAAGAACAATGTTCAGAGAGCTTCTGGTCTGGTGAACATGTTGAGGTACTGAGAGAGTGGTACACCTGGAGAGGGCAGGGAAGCTCTGCACCCCTGCCCCATACCCTCCCTACTGCCCTATACATCTTTTGCAAAACTGACTTTTCCTGAGTTATATCCCTTTATAGTAAACTAGTAATGTAGTAAGTAAAATGTCTCTCTGAGTTCTGTGAGCTGCTCTAGCAAATTAATCAAACCTTAGGAGCTGGCCTTGGGAACTTCTGATTTATAGCCAGTGTATCAGAAGCACAGGTAACAACCTACTCTCCTGACTGGTTGGTGTCTGAAGTTGGGGGTGGGGGTAGTCTAGTGGGACTGAACCCTCAACCTGTGCAATCGAATGCCTTCTCCAGGTAGCTAGTGTCAGAATTGAGTTGAATTATAGGACATCCAGCTTGTGTCCCGAGAATTGCTTGTTGGAACCCCCCTCCAGTGTTGGAATTGATATCAGAACCTATTTAGGGTCTCAGGTTGGGCTCTCTAGAAGAAGAGCCTGACACAAGGATTTAGGAGTCTCTGGTTTACTGAGAGTATCTTCACAAATAAACAAAGCAAAAGAAAACAAACCCCAAAGCCCCCCCGCCCAAAACCAACCAAACAACTGGGAAAGCTCCCAAAGTAATAAGGAAGAAGGGAGCTGGGTAAGGCAAGGTAAGGAGCCAGGAACGTAGAGTATAACTTGGCTCACTCCAAGGGGGGGCTCTGGGTCATAAACAGTACCACAAACTTGTCTTCCCTCATGGCAAACAGATTGGGCTTTTTACCACTAAATCCAGCACAGGTCATTGGCTGCTCCTATGTGGGTAGGGAGGTGGGGGAGAGTTGTAGCTTCACTGGCCAGGTGGCTCCTATCAGCCAGGGAGAATTTTCCAGAGACGGGGACTGCTGTGACCCTACCTACCATGAGGTGGATGAATTCACTCTTACTGGAGAACGCTTTTACTGTCTTATGGCATGTGCCAGCAACAGAATGTCAGGTGTTTGTTTGCCAATAACAAGCATTCTCTTGATAGCCCAGAGCAGCACTGTCAAATAGAAATATGAAGTGGACCATGTATGTGATGTAAAATTTCCTAATATCTCCATTAAAAAAGTAAAGCAAAACAGGTAAAATTAGGGTTAATATTATATTTCATTTTACTTCTATGTATCCAAACATTACCATGTTGACAGGTAATTAATATAAAATTATTTATGATATTTTACATTCTTATTTTTGTAGTAGATCTTTGAAATATGGGATGATTTTCCATGTGGATAATGGCAACATATTGGACAGCACTAGACCTCAGAGTCTAGATGGGTGGTTGACTTCAAAGGGGCCACCTTGTTGTCAGATCCCAATCAAACCATAAGTCGTGTTTATATTTTCCTGTACAGCATACACTTGTGGAAGTAGCATGAAGATATGAGCATATCTTTTAGGAGAAGTGGGGAAATAATGGACTTTGTAGTGAGTAGGCTTGGATTTAAATTCTACTTCCGCCATTTACTGCTTTTGGCTAATGTATTTAACCCCAATTTATTTGAATCCGTTTCCTCAAGTGGGAAATGGGATAATGTTTACATGGTGGGGTTGAGGATTGGAGACATGCCTGGCCTGGAAGAGGTGTCAGTAAGCCAATAGTTAGTGTAACCTCATTGTAGTAGTGGAGTGTGTGCCCCACGTGGAGAAGATACACAGATATCCATTTTCTCTATCTTCTCTCTGTCTTCTCCATCTCCCATTTTCTCTTCTCTCCTGGTTATTGCATATTCAACTTTTCCACTTTCTTTCCTACGGTGTATCTTTTCATTTACAAATTTGAGTGAAACATTCTTGAAAGTATTGTTTTGAGGCTAGTTTCCTTAAAAACAAAGATTTTCAAAGATTAAAGCTACCTTAGAGGTCCAGTTCAAGTGTCATGTGTGAAGACACTCGTTTGCATGTTTCTTTCCTTCTTTCCTTCCTTCCTTCCCTCCTTCCTTCCTTCTTTCATCTATTAGCTCCTCCCAGTAAGCTCACAGTCCTCACTCTGAAATTCTTAGGGTTTGGTGTTTGTTATTTTTGTATGTCAGAACGCTTAAATCCATAGGTTAGCCACAAAAAAGTTCAGCTCTGCTTATACTTTTTACCAAAACAAGCCTTATAAGCATCAGGAAAAAAACAAATAAAGATCAGTCCTATGACTAATACAGTAGAAAGATTTTCTTTTTGCTGTTTTTTTTTTTCCTGCAGTGTGTCCCACATTGTCACTACTTAACAGATGGCATTGTGATTGTGTAATTGCTGTAATGAATATAATTAATAATGCAACTGACTATGATCTCAGCCTTATTTCCTTTACTAACATTGAAAGGGTCCTGAAATGTTTCCAGTTGAGTTCACAGACTTCTTTTTAAATTAGTTTATCCACCACATGGCTAAACACCCTGGGGAAGAACAGCAGCCAAATCTCTGAGCGGTATACAACCGGTAGCCATTCTGTATAACCAGAAGCCTTTATGTACTTTGCAAATGTGCCCACACTTCACAGGTGATCTAAAATAATTATTCCCTCAATAGCCCAGAGAAGTACTCTCTCACAGAAATAGAACCTGAACTGCATATGTAATTAAACATTTTCTAGTAGCCACATTAAAAACTAAAAAGAAACAGGCAAAATTAATTTTAATAGTATATTTTACTTAACCCAATAGAAAACAGCTCTTTTCAATACATCTCTTGCCATCTATAACCACCCTGTCTAAGTTTCCTCAAGAACAAAATGAAAATTGCATGCTAAATGGATTGCAGAAGCAAAGCCCCATGACAGTGAACAACACGCGATAGACAACTTCTCGAACTCTGAACATGAGATGGTCAAAGCCAGATTTGGCCTATGGTAATTAAGGTGATGAGGTTCAGATAAGTCTCACGTCTGGAGTTTGTGTAGGAGGGCAGGAAATCATGCGTGGACAAGGAAAGAGCTAGTTAATGATCTTATTTAAAGGTCATTCATTTACTTTTCCAATAGCCTAGTGACACTTATCCTAAGTTACAGTAGACATGTTATAAAATGTCACAGATTTATGGACCATTGCCATATGGAGGGCTTAGCTCCTAAGACTGGTTTGTACAGAACTGTGACTCCATATTGTTATTGATAACATAATTAGAGGAAACTGTTTTGGCTAGAACAGGAGGTTGGTATCAACAATTTGACAGCTCAGCTTTATTCAATGCTCTCATCTTCTGGAGAACCTATAGATTCCCATGCTGATTCATTAGTAGAATTGGAAAATATTGTTGTGGTCCATTCAAATATGGTGTAAGATAGGGGAGTACAGAGTGGTCCTCTAAGATCTTACAGTAGAGAATGACACAGGTACAAGGCAAAGGATGAATTTAGGGGACAAATTATTGGTGTATTTGCCTTCTTAGTATTTGCCATGACTGTAAAATAAAAAGGTGACTTTTCCAGTGTAGTAAATTAGTTATATTACTTAATAGATAAACTTCCTTAATTACTAGTGATTCTGAAAAATGTTAAGGAAATTAAAGAAGGAGGTCAAACTTGAGAAAGAAAAAATTAATGACCACATGGCCAGTTGGAAAATACAGCTATTAAGATGGAACCAAGAAAACATGAGAGATGAACAAAATGGCAGCCCAGTAAATGTGGTGGGCGTTTTTTGGTGGCCCTTCATTATCCAGTTTATCTTCTTTGGCAGTATCACTCTGATTTCCATAGGGGAAATACTTCTTCCTCCACTGCATGTGATCTGGTGGGACTATCAGTCCAGGGCTGTTGCACTGCACTCCTCCAGAAAAAAGGAAGACCTATAGCCCAAGCCGTGTTGATTGGTCTCTTCACCCTAGCTCTCTGAGTCTTGTGTAAAAAGATTCAGTGGTAGAAAAATAAGTTGGAACAGATTAATTCTGGGGGCATGCCCTGAACAGACCATCCATCATTTTCTTCTTCCTAAAGCTTCAGTTCTTGCACTTTTCAAATCCCAGTTTTCTAAGTTTCCCATTGATTAAGAGTTGTGCAGTATCTTTCCAATTAATTCCCTTTTGTGTAAGTTAGCTAGAGTTATCTTATTAACTTATCACAGGAGTAGGCTACTTTGGCCCATGGGCAAAATATTACCTACGATTTACTTTTTGTAAATGAAGTTTTATTAGAACACATCAATGTTCATTCATTTAAGTGTTGCCGACAATTGCTTTAATGAGGCAGCAGCGGAGTTGAGTAGTTGTGACAGAAACCGTATGACCCTTAAGCCTAAAATATTCCTTATCTGGCCTTTTAAGAAAAAGTTTGCTGACTTTAGGCTTATCGAATGTCTTAGATTGAGTCCTTTTGGGAGCAGTCTCTAAAATAAGGATTTTATTGCAAGTAGCTTATTTGTGAGGTGATTCTGAAAAAAGGAGTGGGGAAGTGAGATAGGAGAGGGAAGAAAGCAATAAAGGCTCCTGCTGTGGGTGATGTTCTCAACTCCAGTGGTGTACATGGGGAGACAGTGTAGAACATGCTGCAGAGTTTCCCCATCTGTAGGTTGACGAAACCAGAGTTGAAACCTGCTTGCAGGATCGGTGACTCTCCTGTACTTCTGGTCTACCTGGTACCTGGCAGGATGGGCTCCAACTGAAAGGGGAAAATCTCTGTGGGTTGCCATTTAATTTTGTTGATGGTTTCTTTTTCTATTCAGGAGTTTTTTGGTTTGATGTACTCCTACTTATTAATTTTTGCTTCTGTTGCTTGAGCTTTGGGTGTCATACCCAAGAAATCGTTGCCATGACCAATGTTAAGTTTTCCCTATTTTTTTCTTCTAGGAGTTTTATAGTTTCAGGTCTTATGTTTAAGTCTTTAATCCACTGTGAGTTAATTTTTGTGAGTGGGAGAAGATACAGTTCCTGTTTCATTCTTCTGCATGTGGCTGTCATGTTTTCCCATCACCATTTATTGGAGAGACTATTCTTTCCCCATTGACTATTTTTGGCTCCCTTGTCAAATATTAATTGAATTGTAGAGTTGAGGATTTATTTTTGGGCTTTCCATTCTGTTTTATGGGTCTATGTGTCTATTTTCATGCCAGTATCATACTGTTAGATCACTATAGCTTCATAGTATAGTTTGAAGTCAAGAAGTGTGATGCCTCCAGCTTTGTTCTGTCTCACAATTGCTTTGGTTATTTGAAACTTCACTTTGTGCTATGTGAAAACTATACTGAAGATGGAGACAAGACTGTAAGCAGAAGACAAGTTGAGAAGTTTCTGAAATGTTCCAAGTAGGGCATGGACTACCCAACGGGTTTTTTGAAATGGGTGGAGGGGAAGAGACAGATTCAACAGATGTCCAGTAGAAAGAGTCTACCAGACTTTGTGCATGTAGTGGCAGAGCTGGAGGACAGACAGCCATCTCAGGGCTCCTGGCTCAGAGATCATTTACCAAGCAGGGAGTATAAGAATGGGCTTTGTTTTGGTAATGCTCAGTGTGACATGGGATCCTGTGTATTCCTCAAATCTCTTTCTCTACTTGCACACAGCAAGACCATTTCTCTCATTCTCTCCTGCATTGGGAAGGACTATGGTACTGAATTTAGGTCAGTGGAATTCTGAAATGTGCCATTTCCAGACCCGATCCCCCAGGTACAATCTTCCATGCACTTTCTCCTCATCAGCTTACTAGATGCAATGGATGGAGCGGAAGACTGAGCCCAGGGGATAGTAAAGCTACCACATGGAAGGAATCTGTGTCCTTGAATGAGTATAGAACAGAGACCTCTCTCCCCCAACAGCCCTGCATTGGACTGTGACATGAGCGAGGGGATAAAAAAACCTCATAATCTTAAGCTATTGAGATTTGGAGGTTATTTGCTTTAGCAGTTAGCAGACCATGACTGATAAGCTTGGTTTGAGAGGTTCATGGGAGAACCAAGCAGCTAGAAAGTGTGATTCTGGAGCTAAGACTCAAAGGTCATGAGATAAGAATGGGGATCAACAGCTGTCTTTCTTCTCCACCCCCTAACTGTGGGTCACATCTGCATCTCTGCTTGAATTACTTTTCTTGGTGAATTATGTAACGTTCTTCTTCCTCACTCAGGTCAGAGGCATGACTGTAGTTCTGTACTTCTCCATTGTCATCCACATTCATGGTGATGAACTGTGCCAGGTTTGCCTCCTTCACATCTCATGTATTTACTTGCCTGTCTTTTCATCCCCATGCTGCTTCACTCATCAATTCTTTGCTTGTCCTAGGATGTTTAGCAGTATCATTTGCCTTGCTGGATGCCTGTAGTACAACCTCACAAGTTGTAACAACCAGAAATGTCTCCATATGGTGCCAAACATCTTCTGGGGGGCAAAACTGCTCCCTCAGTTAAGACTTCAAGGACTCAGAACACCTAAGGACTTAAGACTTGGAGGATGAGAATGGGAGATTTTCATTTCTGATTGTATTCGATAGAATTCTCAGACTCTAGATGGAAACACATGTCAACAACAAAATAAAAGACAATGTTAGCACATTTAACAATGCAAACATCATTGGATTAAGTGTAATTTTTTAGTAAACTCTCATGGCAGTTATTTCCTTGGAGTGTAACACTCATTAGGATCCCTGGGTTCAGATATATCTGTCAAAAATATTTCTCCTTTATACACATGCTCTCCACATACCCACCTGGGTTTGCTGGCAATCTCAGCTATGGGAAGCACAGAGTGACTCCAATACTGGAATAATTACCCAGTTCAACCTAGGACAGTGGTGGCTGAGGCCTGAAATTGTAATTGTGGTCTCACAAGGTTTGCCCACACGCCTAGTGCTAGATGCCCTATGTCTTTTACGCCTCTGAAAAATCTTGTTTTCTTGTGTTTCTGTTGACTAGTGGGGAGGAGATTACATTTGGATGAAGAAAGAAGCTGAAACTCTATGGAGTTAATTAACTGACCCTGAATTCGAAGCTCAGTCTAGAGAAATAATCCTACCTACCTTACATCACCCGGGCTGCCCTCTAATTGCCTTGCCTGTGCTTATAATTTCCTCATTTAATTGAAGCTTGAGTAAATTCTTTGAGGTGTTTCAGTAAGGAAATATTGCCAGGTGGAGCTGAAAGGGATCATCAGTTGAACCAGACAAAATAATTTCTGGAGTAAAATCCCAGCAAGTTGGGGGCACTAACTTTCTCATATTTTTAAAATGAGAAATGTAGCTGTTGATTGTCAAACTCAAGAGTTGAGCACATGGGAAATGCCTTAAGTAATGCCCTCACTGGGTGCTGAAGGAGGGAACCTCAGCCTAGCCCCTCAGCAGTATCTCCTGGCATCACCCTGCAATTTAGCCATGCCAGATTCCTTACATACCTTGGAATACCCTGAACCTTTTTATCCTGTGCCTTTTCTCCTGCTGTGTTGTCATCCTCCTCCCTTGTCTGTCTGGTGAATTTCACACATCATTAAGAAACTTCCTGTGCTTCCTCCTCACTGAAGTACCACTGATGACCCTATGTGGTTACTTCCTTCTATAGTTCCCATGTCACACAATTTGGAAACTCACTGTCTTGGAATTACTAATTATCTGTCTTTTTTCCAACACTGATCAAAACTCTGAAGATGGGCACTGTGCTTTGTTTCCCTTTATATTTCTGTCTAGCGTTGTATCCTCAGGTGGTGTATTCATCAATGACAAACTGTATTTCTCCAGAGAGGGCAGGTTTAAGTGACCCAGTAGCAAAGAGCTGGCAAGAGGCTGTATGCCCAGCTTGAATTATCTTATAGAGAAGAATGCTGTTGCTGTTATGCCTCTACCAACCCAACCACCATGTAATGCAATTTTCGGCTGATTTAACTGGCAATTTCCACACATCGAGTATCAAAACCAAACCAGTTCTACCGTTGACCTAATCCAGCAGGTTGAGTCTGCCCTTGGGGCTCTGTCAGTAACTTCAACTGTGCATACTTGCTGGGGAACATGGAAGCATGCAGGAAAAATGAGACATGGGCATATACCTACTTGAGAGGAATGTTGAAGGAGAGATTTTATCTTTTCACTATTTCCTTTGCTATGAGAGTTTTTACGAGTCTGGCTGGTGAAAAAGGCATGTCAGACTTATGGCTGTGCTTGTACGTGTATGAGCGTGACTTTGTACATACGCACCCAAAGTCCCCTTGAATCATTCTGGCGGCTGTTTTCCTCCCCCGGGTTCAGGAGGACTTCTGCCAGCTGTGAAGGAAAACTGCTACTAATAAATGCTACCCTGGGCCAGTGACCTTTACCAGGAATCATCTGTTACTAGGACATGAACCAGCATGTGTGGAAAAGCCTGCACAGAAATCTGTTGGGGAGGATGGAACAGAGCAGGAAGAGGAGAGCTGACCAGTCAGGAACGCAGTTGCGGTGGAATGCTCCATGGATCTGGAGTGTTTTCAGTCATGGATTCCATGGAGCAGGTGGAGGGGGGAGGAAAGGATCAGAAGGACCACATACCCACTCACCACTGCCTGCTCCATCACTGGCCAGCCCCAGTGTTCCCAGCATGCTCCGTGGTTTTTACTGTAAACAGGCTCTGAATCCTCTGCTGCTGAAGATAGGAGGAGCAAAAAAAAGAAAACTCAAATTAAAAACAATTCAGTTTGAACTGTCGATAAAAAGCTCACCCCTGAGAACTCCCTGGTGGTCCAGTGGTTAGGACACCACGCTTCCACTACAGGGGGCATGGGTTCCATCCCCGGTTGTGGAACTAAGATCCCACAAACCACATGGTGCGGCCAAGAAAAACAAAAAACTCGCCCTTCTGAGCCCAGAGGTGGGTTTAGGTTTTGTAGGGCTGAACGCTTATATAAGTAGTGTGTATGCGTGCACATGTTTGTAGGTCTCTCAAAACAAATAACCTTTAAAATACAAAATTAGGTATAAAAATCATACAAACGATAACATTAAAGTGCTGAAATACACCACATCACATAAAGCCCAGAAAATATAAATTTTATTGACTACCTGCCAACTTTTATCAGTTAATAATTTTAACTGCTATTATATATTTATGTATACATATCTTTAAGATATATATATTTAAATATGTGTGTAGATAATTCTGTAAAATCTACAAAAATATTCTGAAATTAAGGTGTAAATAATCACACATAAATACATTAAAATTGTTGCCACATTGTACCGAGATCCATAATTATATAATCAAATAACTCATTATATATCTTAACAGATAATGTGTAGGTGGTTTGTCGTTGGAACACTTGTTTCCTCAGGTGGATTTGTGGAATCAGAGCCCTTCTTGTGTACTCCTTGGCCTGGGATCACCAGACTTTGTCTGATGTATCAGATATGCTAAGATCTGATTTGATTCGTTGGGACACATGTGACGTGCAACCTGACACAGTGCTGTATCCACTGTCTGTTGTACTGCTTCAGGTTTGCTTACAAACCCAGGGATTTGGTTTGCTATATTCAATTTTGCATAAAGAATGCAATAAAGAAGGCATTTGTAACTGTTTAAGATGCATCATCAAGTATATTCATGGCAGGAGAACAATTTGACTTGAGATTGATTAGAACAAAATCTTCTGGTTACAAATTTACATGTATGTTAATTGGAACAAGTTTCCACAGACTAGCTTCTGACTCCACACATTTTAAAACATTTTTTTTCTTCATTGCCTGCATACGTCTGATGCCCAGAGCTTTGGGATGTGTTTGTATCACATTTCCACCTCGAGTCCCATGTCATGATGTTCAGCATAGCAAGAGTATTCCTGAAAGTTCTTCCCATCTTCTTACAGCAATAATTTTACATGGAAGGGACTGAGAGCCACATAAATATGTCCTACTGCACCCAAACAAAGTATATGCCTTTCCTTACTGGATTTAAAAGTAAAGCTGGTCACCCTGATGTTACTCTGCCTGAGAGAGCAGAGACCGTTTTAAGCAATTGTGGCTTTTTAAAAAAATATTTATTTATATTTTTATTTAAAAATTTTTTATTGGAGTATAGTTGATTTATAATGCTGTGTTAGTTTCAGGTGTACGGCAAAGTGAATCAGTTATACATATACATATATCCACTCTTTTTTAGGTTATTTTCCCATATAGGTCACTACAGAGTGTTGAGTAGAGTTCCTTGTGCTATACAGTAGGTTCTTATTATTTATCTATTTTATATATAGTAGTGTGTATATGTCAATCTCAATCTCCCAATTTATCCTTCCCCCCTACTATTCCCCCGTGGTAACCATAAATTTGTTTTCTACATCTGTGACTCTATTTCTGTTTTGTAAATAAATTCATTTGTATCAATACCATGTTTTTAGATTCCACATATAAGCAATAGCATATGATATTTGTCTCTCTCTGTCTGACTTACCTCACTTAGTATGACAATCTCTAGGTCTATCCATGTTGCTGCAAATGGCATTATTTCATTCTTTTTTATGGCTGAGTAATATTCCATTGTATATATGTACCACATCTTCTTTATCTAGCAATTGTGGTTTAAACGTCTTACTTTTGCAAATTTTGCAAAAGTTTAATATCTTGTGAACACATTACTATAGCTCCTCCCAGGGCCTTGGAAGAGCCCTGTGCTAATGAAGATTTCTGAAGTTTAAGTTTCATTACTGTCATTATAGACCTTCCCTGGTTTTAGGTAGAAGTCTATGGATTATCTGACTTGCTGGTTATAGCTGGTTATAGCTTTGGGAGAGTTTTCATTCATTCATTCATGGATTAATTTTTTCCTTCATATTTCATTTGTTTGATTCTCTAGCATTTATATATTGTTATAGTATATTGCCCACTGTGTGATGGGACAGACAGACAGATAGACAAAAGCCTAACCCAAAGTCCAGAGTCTCAGTCTCCTTCTCCAGGTCCTATCCCCGTGGTTACTTTTGTAAGAAACAGAAACAGTATTTGTTGTTTTCTCTCTGGATTGACAGCTGATTTCAAAGGTGTCACAAGGTACAGGATCCCTTCCAACTCTCCTTGCTGTGAGGTCCAGAGAGCTTTCACTTCATCTTTTTCCCTGCTGGTAACTCCTGTTGGACCAACCCATCTCTCTCCTCCAACCACCAAGAGAATCAGAAATTCTGATATGTTGGGCGGACACGGATACTTTGCTAGAAAGAGAAGTAAAACCTTGTGCTTCTTTGAGGATCTCCAAGTAAGAATTCTTAATCCCAAATGGTGCTTCTGTCCTACCACTTCATGTCATGGGTGTCTGAGTCCTCCCATGAGGGACTCATTCTATTCTTGAAGACCTATCATCTCACGAACAGAAGTTTTTTCCTTTCTCTTATGATCTTGGGCCTGTTATTTATCTCAGTGAACCTCAGGCTCTGCATCTATAAACCCAGGTATAATGAGGGGAAAATGATAGAGCATTTGAGGGATGCTTAGTGAGCAGGAAGTTATGAACAAAGGTAATTTCCTCTCCATTAGGAACTGAGTGTTCAGGGCAGGTGCATTTTGAAAGAACATGCAGAACAAGCTTTACAGTGCTGTGTCCTTGTGTGAGGATATAGAAGCTGCATGTAGAAACCCCCATCTGGCTGGTTACTCAGCATGTGACAAACCTCTTAGTGAATCTGTTTATTTAAAACACATTGCTGGATTGCCCAAGGGTGTATTTTACAAAAAATATATATATTGCTGGAAATTAAAAATTATTTGACGAAAGTGAAAACTTGGGCAAATTTGTAAAATTTCTTTAGTCCATTTCCTTGCTGCCAGCACCAGTCCAGGCACATGGGATTGTCCAATCTCAGAAATATAGAAAGGGCATGCAGCTATGTCCCAATTTATATTTTTTATTGTATACCAAGTTACCTATCATGTTGCTATTAGAACAGATAATATTTGGTCCATAATGTACCAAAGGGAGGGATATTAATTTTCATTTGGGTCGGATCTGAAAACTGCTCTGCACACCCTGAGTGACATCTCATTTTTCCTGATAATGATGTTGATATGTCTCTGGAACACCCATATGCTCAGCATTTGCTGCTTCAAACTTGTTCATCGTTAATTATGGCTATACAGAAGCTGCCAAAAATTAAGCTCTATGGAAGATTTAAATTTGAGCTCAGAAGTGGGTGAAATTTGTATGTAGAGGGAGAAACAGACTCAAAGAGGTGAAGTTTGCACAACCAGGGAGTAGCAGAGCTAGGAAGTTAATCCTGTTGGTCTGATCCTAAAGTTTGTTTGGAATTCCCATGACACCCACATGGCTTCCAATCCCAGAGGAATTCATGAGTAGGGACAGGTTTCCTGGGCTCTACATGGAGACAAACATAGATATGAATTTTGCAAGTTGCTGCTTCACAAGCAAAAGTGTGATTTCAGCTGCTCCACAGTTTCGTATGGGAGTGTAGAAGGGGTTTGCTTTTTTTAAAAATGTGTAAATACCCCATATTTGCATTTCTGTCTGAAATTATGAGCTTTTACTTAGCTTGCCTAACATGTTGGGAAGTGGAAACAGAAAAGGTTTACGTATCCTACACTTTTCGGTATCATTCTTATACACATTATTTTGGTGGCTGATAAACATTTTTCATAAAGGGTCACAAAGTGAGTATTTTGTATCAGAATTCTTTTGACAGTGCTCTGATGTAGATGAAAATCTCTTGAAATATATTAAGCACTCAAAATGTATAAGTTTGCCTCCTCCTTCATCTCTTCCTCTTCTTTCTTCTTTTTTTCTTTACTTATAGTGGTTAAGAGCAACGGCTTTAGAGTTAAAAGGCTGAGTTCAATTGGGTGACGTTGGGTCCATTACTTAATCTGTCTAAGTCTCAGTGTTTTATCTGAAAAATGGAAATTGTAATCATAGTTCACTCAGAGGGTTGTTATGAGGGTTAAATAAGTTAATGCAGGAAAACCATTTATAGTCATGATTGGTCTTTAGCAGATGCTCAACAAATAGGTCCAGCTCCCTACTCCTCCTCTTTTTCCCCCCTCCCCACCCTCCTTCTCCTTTTTTTCTTCATTACATGAACAGTTCTTCAGGTACAGTTCTAGTTTTTTTTTTCCCCTAAACCAGAGGCCTTTGTATCCTCAGGGGATTTCTGTGGTGCTTTCCCAAAGGGCAAATTTTCTCAATATCAACTCTGACATAAGTGCTTATGGTCCATATGTGCATAATGTCATAAGGCTAAGTGCTTATTCAAGGGTAGACGCTCCTTAAGGCTACATCTCTTAGGGCCTTGACACAGTGATCTGGGCAGAGGCTCTCTTAGATGTTATCACTCAGACATCTTTTGATTTATGAGCCAGGCCTTCTGGTGATCCTTTGCTGGACCTATAGCATGCCTACTGTCACCCTGATTCAGTAAGGCTACATGAACAAACACACATAAGATTACTCTATCCCTTTAAGATTGAGAACAGAATTCCTTAGGAGTCCTGCTTTTCCCTTAGACAACACTGGTGGTCTTGGTGTGTTAGTGGTACAGTCAACATGCAGTGACAGTCCCAGAAAACCTTGAGTGAGGGATGTCAATTCCTGATCATCAGGACCGTTTGTGAAAGCTTCCCCAAGAACTTCCCAGGGGAAGGCTTCAAGCTACTGGCCAACCATGCTACTCTCAGGACCAGCCGTGTCTCATTTCTGTCACTGACACATGAAGACAGAAGGGCAAGCAGACGGGAATGTTCACACAAAAATAAGGGCACTGGGGAAGTTGGCAGGCTCATCCTTCCCCTCCTGAAGCTCCTGTTTCTGTCTTTAACACATCGATTGGATCAGGCTCGAGTCTTTCTTTGATTCTCCTGACACCCTGCTTACTATTGTTTATTTAGCTCATGATTCTTCTGCCCCCAAGACAAATCTTCATACTGCATGGATCAATAGGCTACAAGGGCCTTAATTAAAGCTGCAGGATAAAATTGATACTGGAAACTAAATTCCTTCAGTATCTGGAAGG
Source organism: Neophocaena asiaeorientalis asiaeorientalis (assembly GCF_003031525.2). Classification (NCBI taxonomy): domain Eukaryota; kingdom Metazoa; phylum Chordata; class Mammalia; order Artiodactyla; family Phocoenidae; genus Neophocaena; species Neophocaena asiaeorientalis. Next base: position 330,495 of record NW_020173401.1, read on the forward strand.
AAAGGAAACGCTATTTCTCATAGAGGCTTTTTCATTGTCTAACTCTGTCACTTCTGAAATTTGTTGAAACTTGGATAACCCATGGTAGATTTCTGAGACACAGATTAGATAGATGGATAGACATGTGAAGAAAGGTGAAGTCCTTTGACAAGGCTTTTGGATAGGTAAGTGTCTCTCTAGAGAATCAATATCTGGTGTATTGGTGGGTGATAATAAAAAGTCAATGCTTATTTGTACTGTAAAAGAAACCACAAATCTGGATTTGAGTTCCTGTGTCAGGTACATAAAGACAGAGTTGCAGACACATTTGGGAACATAGAATAAAAATGTTTTGATTTCACTAATTTAACTCTCTCTGGTAGTTTTAATATAAGCCCCTTGAAGGATCCCCTTTATCCTTTGTCTGAGTAATGGGAGCTGTCCCCAGTCATGGTACTGAACTGGACACCATGAAAAGCATTGAGCCATCAAGATCCTGAGAATCCTAGCTGATGATCAAAGATGTGAGGGCAGCTAGGGAAGCTATAAGAGCTACTGGCAGAAACTGCAGTTAGCAGTTGTCATTATTGAGTATAGTGGACTTACATTCTGATTCTGCCTTTCAATAGCTCTGCAATGAGCAAACTATTCAGTTTTTATGAACCATTATTTGCCCATTATTAAATTTGGTTAATATGGGTGTCAAATGAGATTTGTATGTGAGAATTCCTAGCATAGTATTTGTAATGTTTTCCCTTTTTATCAGTTGCTAGCTTCCTCCCCAGACCTTTGGCTATCCAAGCCTAATATTCCCAGGAGCTGTTGCTCTTGCTGATGTCCATGAGGAATCAACCTGATAAGGGTACCTTTTAGACTGCAGAAGAATATCCAGCTCTCTCTGCCATTTTCACATGCCTGTGGTATTCACCATCATTTAGGGGAAAGATACTGTTGATGGATGATCTTTAGACATAATACACAGAGTAGGGAGAGAATAACAGTATTACTCCATGGACCTGATGAAATTAGTATTCTAGAATCCAGAGATGGGGAGATAGAGGTATTAGAAGGGAAATGATAAAAACAGGGGGGGACACATAAGCAGGAGAGTAAAAGTTTATGTATCAGAAGTTGAGGTTTTATGCACTTTGAAGTATTTTTTTCTTTAGGTTTAGTTAAATATTTAAGTTTGCAATCAGGTTATTGGAGAAAAGAGAATATAAAAATGTATTATGGAGCACATTTTAAATCCAGATATACACGTGAGTTCTTGGGGATGTCAAGTAGGATCACACTGAAACACGTTGACCTCTGTTCTCTGCTGTATAAGATGGTTGATATGCCATTCTTAAAAGAGAAAAATAAAAATATTTGGGAAAGAATGCATAGTCTCTTGGCATGAGTTTCAAATTTGGAAAAAGAGAAATGTCAAGTCTTAGCGGAATTAGTTAGGGTGTAAACATTTATTGCAGAATTTAAAGGCACTTAAGCACACATACAGATGTAAACATTTCTTTCCTTCTGCTAACTTTGGGGTTTTTTTGTTCTTCTTTCTCTAATTGCTTTAGTTGTAAGGTTAGGTTGTTTATTTGAGATGTTTCTTGTTTTTTAAGGTAGGATTGTATTGCTATAAACATTCCTCTTAGAACTGCTTTTGCTGCATCCCATAGGTTTTGGGTCATTGTGTTTTCTTTGTCATTTGTTTCTAGGTGTTTTTTGATTTCCTCTTTGATTTCTTCAGTGATCTGTTGGTTAATAAGTAGGGTACTGTTTAGCCTCCATGTGTTTATATTTTTTACAGACTTTTTTCTGTAATTGATATCTAGTCTCATGGCGTTGTGGTCGGAAAGAACACTTGATACGACTTTAATTTTCTTAAGTTTACCAAGGGTTGATTTGTGACCCAAGATATTATCTCTCCTGGAGAATGTTCCATGAGCACGTGAGAAAAATGTGTACTCTGTTGTTTTTGGATGGAATGTCCTGTAAATATCAATTAAGTCCATCTTGTTTAATGTATCATTTAAAGCTTGTGTTTCCTTATTTATTTTCATTTTGGATGATCTGTCCATGGGTGAAAGTGGGGTGTTAAAGTCCCCTACTATGATTGTGTTACTGTTGATTTCCCCTTTTATGGCTGTTAGCATTTGGCATATGTATTCAGGTGCTCCTATGTTGGATGCATAAATATGTACAATTGTTATATCTTCTTCTTGGATCGAACCCTTGATCGTTATGTAGTTTCCTTCTGTGTCTCTTGTAACAGTCTTTGTCTTAAAGTATATTTTGTCTGATATGAGAATTGCTACTCCAGCTTTGTTTTGATTTCTGTTTGCATGGAATATCTTTTTCCATCCCCTCACTTTCAGTCTGTATGTGTCTCTAGGTCTGATGTGGGTCTCCTGTACACAGCAAATATACAGGTCTGGTTTTTGTATCCATTCAGCCAGTCTATGTCTTTTAGTTGGAGCATTTAATCCATTTACATTTAAGGGAATTATCAATATGTATGTTCCTATTACAATTTCTTAATTGTTTGGGGTTTGTTATGGTAGGTCTTTTCCTTCTCGTGTGTTTCCTGCCTAGAGAAGTTCCTTTAGCATTTGGTGTAGAGCTGGTTTGGTGGTGCTGAATTCTCTTAGCTTTTCCTTGTCTTTAAAGGTTTCAGATTCTCCATTGAATCTGAATGAGATCACTGCTGGGTAGAGTAATCTTGGTTGTACGTTTTTCCCTTTCATAACTTAAAATATGTTTTGCCACTCCCTTCTAGCTTGTAGAGTTTCTGCTGAACGATCGGCTGTTAACCTTATGGGGATACCCTTGTATGGTATTTCTTGTTTTTCCCTTGCTGCTTTTAATATTTCTTCTTAGTATTTAATTTTTTTTTTCTTAGTATTTAATTTTTGATAGTTTGATTAACATATGTCTTGCTGTGTTTCTCCTTGGATTTATCCTGTATGGGTCTCTCTGTGCTTCCTGGACTTGATTGACTATTTCCTTTCCCATACTGGGGAAGTTTTCAACTATAATCTCTTCAAATATTTTCTCAGTTCCTTTCTTTTTCTCTTCTTCTTCTGGGACCCCTATAATTCGAATGTTGGTGCGTTTAATGTTGTCCCAGACGTCTCTGAGACTGTCCTCAATTCTTTTCATTCTTTATTCTTTATTCTGCTCTCCAGTAGTTATTTCCACTATTTTACCTTCCAGGTCACTTATCTGCTTTTCTTCCTTAGTTATTCTGCTATTGATCCCTTGTAGAGAATTTTTAATTTCATTTATTGTGTTGTTCACCATTGTTTGTTTGCTCTTTAGTTCTTCTAGGTCCTTGTTAAATGTTTCTTGTATTTTCTCCATTCTATTTCCAAGTTTTTGTATCACCTTTACTATCATTATTCTGAATCCTTTTCAGGTAGACTGCGTATTTCCTCTTCATTTGTTAGGTCTGGTGGGTTTTTATCTTGCTGCTTAATGTGCTGTGTGTTTCTCTGTCTTCTCATTTTGCTTAACTTACTGTGTTTGATGTCTCCTTTTCACAGGCTTCAGGTTCGCAGTTCCTGTTGTTTTTGGTGTCTGTCCCCAGTGGCGAAAGTTGGTTCAGTGGGTTGTGTAGGCTTCCTGGTGGATGGGGCAAGTGCCTGTGTTCTAGTGGATGAGGCTGGATCTTGTCTTTCTGGGGGGCAGGTCCACATCTGGTGGTGTGTTTTGGAGTGTCTCTGGCCATATTATGATTTTAGGCAGCCTCTCTGCTAATGGGTGGGGTTGTGTTCCTGTCTTGCTAGCTGTTTGGCATAGCGTGTCCAACACTGTAGCTTGCTGGTCGTTTAGTGTAACTAGGTCTTGGTGTTGAGATAGAGATCTCTGGGAGATTTTCGCCATTTGATATTATGTGGAGCTGAGAGGAGTCTTGTGGACCAGTGTCTTGAACTTGGCTCTCCCACCTCAGAGGCACAGCTCTGACGCCTGACTGGAGCACCAAGAGCCTTTCATCCACATGGCTCAGAATAAAAGGAAGAAGTAAAGAAAGAAGAAGATAAAATAAAATAATATAATATACAATAAAGTAAAAGAAAATAAAGTTATTAAAATAAAAAATAATTATTTACAAAAATTTCGTTTTTTAATAGTTTCATTCTGCAACTTGTTTTATTTTTAAAATTTCTTTAAAAGTAATAGAAAATAAAGAAAGAAAGGAAGAAAGAAGAGAGCAACCAAACAAAAAATCAAATCCACCAATGATAACACGTGCTAAAAACTATACAAAAACAACAACAATAAAAACGGACAGACGCAACCCTAGGACAAATGGTAAAAGCAAAGCTATACAGACAAAATCACACACACAATCATACACATACACACTCACAAAAAGAGAAAAAGGGGAAAAATATATATATACTGTTGCTCCAAAAGTCCACCTCCTCAATTTGGGATGATTCGTTGTCTCTTCAGGTATTCCACAGATGCAGGATACATCAAGTTCATTGTTGAGATTTAATCTGCTGCTCCTGAGGCTTCTGGGAGAGATTTCCCTTTCTCTTCTTTGTTTGCACAGCTGCTGGGGTTCAGCTTTGGATTTGGACCCGCCTCTCCATGTAGGTCGCCTGAGGGCATCTGTTTTTCACTCAGACAGGACGGGCTTAAAGGATCAGCTGATTAGGTGGCTCTGGCTCACTCAGGCAGGGGGGAGGGAGGGGTACGGAGTGAGGGGCGAGCCTGCAGGGGCAGAGGCCAGCGTGACTTTGCACCAGCCTGAGGTGTGCCGTGTGTTCTCCTGGGGAAGTTGTCCCTGGATCTCGGGACCCTGGCAGTCGCAGGCTGCACAGGCTCCCAGAAGGGGAGGTGTGGATAGTGACCAATGCTTGCACACAGGCTTCTTGGTGGCTGCAGCAGCGGCCTTAGCATCTCATGCCCATCTCTGGGGTCTGCACAGATAGCCGCGGCTCGTGCCCGTCTCTGGAGCTCCTTTAAGTGGCACTCTTAAACCCCTCTCCTGGCGCACCAGGAAACAAAGAGGCAAGAAAACGTCTTTTGCCTCTTCGGCAACTCCATACTTTTTCCTGCACTCCCTCCCAGCTAGCTGTGGAGCACTAGCTCCTTTCAGGCTGTGTTCACGCCACCAACCCCAGTCCTCTCCCTGTGATCTGACTTCTGAAGCCCGAGCCTCTGCTCCCAGCTCCCACTCGCTCCAGTGGGTGTGCAGACAAGCCTCTTACGCTGGGGAGTGCTGGTCAGCAGTGATCCTCTGTGTGGGAATCTCTCCGCCTTGCCCGCCACACCTCTGTTGCTGTGCTCTCCTTCGTGGCTCCAATGATCCCCCTCCGCCACCCGCAGTCTCCGCCTGCAAAGGGGCTTCCTAGTGTGTGGAAACCTTTCCTCCTTCACAACTCCTTCCCACTGGTGCAGGTCCTGTCCCTATTCTTTGTCTCTGTTTTTTCTTTTTTCTTTTGCCCTACCCAGGTACATGTGGAGTTTCTTGCCTTCTGGGAGGTCTGAGGTCTTCTGCCAGCGTTCAGTAGGTGTTATGTAGGAGTTGTTCCACATGTAGCTGTATTTCTGATGTACTTGTGGGGAGGAAGGTGATCTCCACGTCTTACTCTTCCGGCATCTTCCATGTTATTTTAGTATAGGTTTTAGTGCTTCTTACCTTTGGTGGATTTATTTTTCAGTTTGGTTGCTCTCTTCTTTCTTTCTTTCTTTTTTTCCCTTTTTAAAAATTATTATTACTTTAAAATTTTTAATAATATTTTATTTTAATTACTTTATTTTATTTAGTTTTTTCTTTCTTTCTCCCTTCTATTCTGAGCCGTGTAGCTGACAGGGTCTTCGTGCTCTGGCTGGGTGTCAGGCCTGTGCCTCTGAGGTGGGAGAGCCGAGTTCAGGAAATTGGTCCACCAGAGACCTCCCACCTCCACATAATGTCAAACAGCGAGAGATCTCCCAGAGATCTCCATCTCAATGCTAAGCCCCAGCTTCACTCAATGACCAGCAAGCTATAGTGCTGGACTGCCTGTATGAAACAACTAGCAAGACAGGAACACAACCCCACCTGTCAGCAGAGTGGCTGCCTAAACTCATAATAGGTCACAGATACCAGAAAATACACCACCAGACACGGTCCTGTCCACCAGAAAGAAAAGATCCAGTCTCATCCACCAGAACACAGGCACCAGTCCCCTGCACCAGAAAGCCTACACAACCCACTGAACCAACCTTAGCCACTGGGAGCAGACACCAAAAACAATAGGAACTACAAACCTGCAGCCTGCAAAAAGGATATCCCAAACACAGTAAGTTAAGCAAAATGAGAAGACAGAAAAATACACAGCAGATGAAGGAACAAGGTAAAAACCAACCAGACCAAACAAATGAAGAGCAAATAGGCAGTTTACCTGAAAAAGAATTCAGATTAATGCTAGTAAAGATGATCCAAAATCTTGGAAATAGAATGGAGTAAATACAAGAAACATGTAACAAGGACCTAGAAGAACCAATGAACAAGCAAACAATGATGAACAACACAGTAAATGAAATTAAAAATTCTCTACAAGGGATCAATAGCAGAATAACTGAGGCAGAAGAACGGATAAGTGACCTGGAAGATAAAGTAGTGGAAATACCAACCGCAGAGCAAAATAAAGAAAAAAGAGTGAAAAGAATTGAGGACAGTCTCTGAGACCTCTGGGGCAACACTAAATGCAGCAACATTCGAATTATAGGGGTCCCAGAAGAAGAAGAGAAAAAGAAAGGGACTGAGAAATATTTGAATAGATTTTAGTTGAAAATTTCCCTAATATGGGAAAGGAAATAGTCAAGTCCAGGAAGTGCAGAGAGTCCCATACAGGATAAATCCAAGGGGAAGCACGCCAAGACACATATTAATCAAACTATGAAAACTAAGTACAAAGAAAAATATTCAAAGCAGCAAGGGAAAACAAGAAATACCATACAAAGGAATCCCCCTAAGGTTAACAGCTGATCGTTCAACAGGAACTGTACAAGCCAGAAGGAAGTGGCAGGATATATTTAAAGTGATGAAAGGGAAAAAGCTACCACCAAGATTACTCTACCCAGCAGTGATCTCATTCAGATTCGATGGGGAAATTGAAACGTTTACAGACAAGCAAAAGCTAAGAGAATTCAGCACCACTAGACCATATTTACAACAAATGCTAAAGGAACTTCTCTAGGCAGGAAACACAAGAGAAGGAAAAGACCTACAATAAAAAACTCAAAAAAATTAAGAAAATGGTAATAGGAACATACATATCAATAATTCCCTTAAATGTAAATGGATTAAATGCTCCAACCAAAGTACATAGACTGGCTGAATGGAAACAAAAACCAGACCTGTATATTTGCTGTGTACAAGAGACCCACATCAGGCCTAGAGGCACATACAGACTGAAAATGAGGGGATGGAAAAAGACATTCCATGAAAATGGAAATAAAAGAAAGCTGGAGTAGCAATTCTCATATCAGACAAAATATACTTTAAAATAAAGACTGTTACAAGAGACAGAGAAGGACACTACATAATGATCAAGGGATCAATCCAAGAAGAAGATATAACAATTGTACATATTTATGCACCCAACATAGCAGCACCTCAATATATAAGGCAAATGCTAACAACCATAAAAGGGGAAATGGACAGTAACACAATCATAGTAGGGGACTTTAACACCCCATTTTCACCAATGGACAGATCATCCAAAATGAAAATAAATAAGGAAACACAAACTTTAAATGATACATTAAACAAGATGGACTTAATTGATATTTATAGGACATTCTATCCAAAAACAACAGAATACACTTTCTTCACAAGTTCTCATGGAACATTTTCCAGGAGAGGTAATATCTTGGGTCACAAATCAAGCCTTGGTAAATTTAAGAAAATTGAAATCGTATCAAGTATCTTTTCTGAACACAATGCTATGAGACTAGATATTAATTACAGGAAAAAATCTGTAAAAAATAGAAACACATGGAAGCTAAACAATACACTACTAAATAACCAAGAGATCACTGGAGAAATCAAAGAGGAAATCAAAAAATACCTAGAAACAAAGGACAATGAAAACACAATGGCCCAAAACCTATAGGATGCAGAAAAAGCAGTTCTAAGAGGGAAATTTATAGCAATACAATCCTACCTTAAGAAATAAGAAACATCTCAGTAAACAACCTAACCTTGCACCTAAAGCAATTAGAGAAAGAAGAACAAAAAACCCACAAAGTTAGCAGAAGGAAAGAAATGGTAAAGATCAGATCAGAAATAAATGAAAAAGAAATGAAGGAAACAATAGCAAAGGTCAATAAAACTAAAAGCTAGTTCTTTGAGAAGATAAACAAAATTGATAAACCATTATCCAGACTCATCAAGAGAAAAAGGGAGAAGACACAAATCAATAGAATTAAAAATGAAAAAGGAGAAGTAACAACTGAGACTGCAGAAATACAAAGTATCATGAGAGATTACTACAAGCAACTATGTGCCAGTAAAATGGACAACCTGGAAGAAATGGACAAATTCTTAGAAATGCACAACCCTCCGAGACTGAACCAGGAAGAAATAGAAAATATAAACAGACCAATCACAAGCACTGAAATTTAGACTGTGTTTAAAAATCTTCAAACAAACAAAAGCCCAGAACCAGATGGCTTCACAGTTGAATTCTACCAAAAGTTTGGAGAAAAGCTGACTCCAATCCTTCACAAACTCTTCCAAAAACTTGCAGAGGGAGCTACATTCCCAAATTCAATCTAAAAAGCCATCATCACCATGATACCAAAACCAGACAAACATGTCACAAGGAAAGAAAAGTACAGGCCACTATCACTGATGTACGTAGATGCAAAAATCCTCATCAAAATAATAGCAAACAGAATCCAACAGCACATTAAAAGGATCATACACCATGATCAACTGGGGTTTATCCCAGGAATGCAAGGATTCTTCAATATACACAAATCCATCAATGTGATACACCATATTAACAAATTGAAGGAGAAAAACCATATGATCATCTTAACAGATGCAGATAAACCTTTTGACAAAATTCAACATGCATTTATGGTAAAACCCCTTCAGAAAGTAGGCATAGAGGGAACTTACCTCAACATAATAAAGGCCATGTATGACAAACCCACAGCCAACATAGTTCTCAATGGTGAAAAATTGAAAGCATTTCCTCTAAGATCAGGAAGAAGACAAGGTTGTCCACTCTCACCACTGTTATTCAACATAGTTTTGGAAGTTTTAACCGACAGCAATTAGAGTAGAAAAAGGAATCCAAATTGGAAAAGAAGTAAAGCTGTCACTGTTTGCAGATAACATGATACTATACACAGAGAATCCAAAGATTCTACCAGAAAACTAGTAGAGCTAATCAATGAATTTGTTAAAGTAGCAGAATACAAAATTAATGCACAGAAGTCTCTTACATTCCTATACACTAATGATAAAAAATCTGAAAGAGAAATTAAGGAAACACTCTCATTTACCATTGCAGCAAAAAGTAAAATACCTAGGAATCAACCTACCTAAGGAGACAAAAGACCTGTATGCAGAAAACTATGAGACACTGATAAAAGAAATTAAAGATTATACAAACAGATGGAGAGATATACCATGTTCTTAGATTGGAAGAATCAACATTGTGAAAATGATTATACTACCCAAAGCAATCTACAGATTCAATGCAATCCCCTATCAAACTACCAATAGCATTTTTCACAGATGTAGAACAAAATATTTCACAATTTGTATGGAAACACAAAAGACCCCGGATAGCCAAAGGAATCTTGAGAAAGAAAAACAGAGCTGGAGGAATCAGGCTCCCTCACTTCCGACTCTATTACAAAGCTACAGTAATCAAGACAGTATGGTACTTGCACAAAACCAGAAATACAGATCAATTGAACAGGATAGAAAGCCCAGAAATAAACCCACGCACATATGGTCACCTTATTTTTGATAATGGAGGCAAGAATATGCAGTGGAGAAAAGACAGCCTCTTCAATAAGTGGTGTGGGAAAACTGGACAGATACATGTAAAAGAATGAAATTAGAACACTCCCTAACACCATACACAAGAGTAAACTCAAAATAGATTAAAGACCATACACAAAAGTAAGCTCAAAATAGATTAAAGACCTAAATGTACGGCCAGACACTATAAAACTCTTAGAGGAAGCATAGTCAGAACACTCTATGACATAAATCACAGCAAGATCCTTTTTGACCCACCTCCTAGAGAAATGGAAATAAAAACAAAAATAAACAAATGTGACCTAATGGAACTTAAAAGCTTTTGTACAGCAAAGGAAAGCATAAAGAAGATGAAATGACAGCCCTCAGAATGAGAGAATTTATTTGCAAATGAAGCAACTGACAAAGGATTAATCTCCCAAATTTCCAAGCAGCTCATGCAGCTCAATATGAAAAAAACAAACAAACCAATCCAAAGATGGGCAGAGGACCTAAACAGACATTTCTCCAAAGAAGATATGTAGATTGCCAACAAACCCATGAAAGTATGCTCAACATCGCTAATCATTAGAGAAATGCAAACCAAAACTACAATGAGGTGTCGCCTCACACCAGGCAGAATGGCCATCATCAAAACACAAACAATAAGTGCTGGAGAGGGTGTGGAGAAAAGGGAACCCTCTTGCACTGTTGGTGGGAATGTAAATTGATACAGCCACTGTGGAGAACAGTATGGAGGTTCCTTAAAACACGAAAAGTAGAACTACCATACAACCCAGCAGTCCCACTACTGGGCATATACCCTGAGAAAACCATAATTTAAAACGAGTCATGTACCGCAATGTTCATTGCAGTTCTGTTTACGATAGCCAGGACATGGAAGCAATGTAAGTGTCCATCGACAGATGAATAGATAAAGAAGATGTGGCACATATATACAATGGGATATTGCTGAGGCATAAAAAGAAATGAAACAGTTTTTTGTAGTGAGGTAGATGGACCTAGAGTCTGTCATACAAAGTTAAGTAAGTCAGAAAGAGAAAAAGAAATACCATATGCTAACACCTATGTATGGAATCTAAAAAAAAAAAAAAAAAGGTTCTAAAGAACCTAGGGGCAAGACAGGAATAAAGATGCAGACATAGAGAACGGAGTTTTGGACCCTGGGAGGGGGAGGGGTAAGCTGGGACGAAGTTAGAGAGTGGCATGGATATATATACACTACCAGATATAATGTAGATAGCTAGTGTGAAGCAGCCGCATAGCACAGGGAGGTCAGCTCAGTGCTTTTTGACTGTCTAGAAGGGTGGGATAAGGAGGATGCAACAGGGAGGAGATATGGGGATATATGTATATGTATAGCTGATTCACTTTGTTATAAAGCAGAAACTAAGACAGTATTGTAAAGCAATCATATTCCAATAAAAACGTTAAAAAAGTGAAATACTCAAAGGTAAAATATTAAAAATAAATAAATAAAAAATACAAATAAATAAACTGGGGGCAAATACATGAATCACACATAAGAAAAAAGCATTGAGGTATAACCTTATTTGCTGACTTCCTAATTAAAATGAGAAAATGGTGCTTCTTTTTGTTAAGGAAAAAATATGATTACCAGTTAATTAGAATACAAGAGAATATAATAAATGTATAATGAATAGAAGATCTTGTCCCTAACCCTGAACATTTGGAGGCATAAATCTTCATTTATGCATTCTTAAACCTCAGTTTCGTCACCTATAAACAGGGATATAAATTCCTGCCACAAAGTAGATGCTCAACAGTTTTTCTGTTATTTAGATAGTCGGCTTCATGTCTGGATGACTAATCAGAAATATCTTTTGCCCTCTGTTTCATGTCCCTAAAAAGCAAGTGTTAAACATGGAAATTTCTAAGGTTCCTTCAAGCTTTAGCTTTAGCTTTATAGAATTGTGCCAGGTCTCACAGCTTACCAGGTCCAACATCCTCCCTTGACAGATGAGGGGCAATTTGTGAGTGCATCCCCTGACTACTTTTCCATCTTTGTCACTTTAATATGCTTCCTGCAGTAGGGAGGAGAGTTGTGGTCAATGAGAAGCAGAAGAGTTTGCTGGGATCCAAGGAATATGGCCTCACTCTTTGGGGAAACAACGATTAGCAGCTGCTCTTGGATCATGTGAATTGTTTGACTATTCAGCGTGTGCATTTTGTGCAGTGCTGCAGGAGGGGGCTCACAGGATTCCGGCCCCACTGGCTGAGAGGAAGCAGAACCAGATTGGGAATTGATTCGAAAGTAATGAACTTTTCGTCTCGTCAGTCACTTTTGAAAGAGTTTGCAAAGTCAATAGGTGATGGGGACTTTAATTAAAAATAAAAGAGAAATTGAAGCTTGACTATAGCATCTGAAAGGAAAGATGACTGTAGAGATCAGGAGAAATATTGTCAGAATCCCAGGACAGAAAGAGCTGTTTCTATGGAAGTCAAGCAATTTAAACATATAACGTACAGCAATACCTGGGAGAAAAGCTGATACATATGCTCACATACCCCCATGGAACCATTCTCTTCCTTCCACCTAGGAGACACGGCCTGGAATGTAAAGACACACTGAGTGGGGATAAAGGTGAGGTTCCACAGGCTTTTATCACTGGTAGTTTGATCACAGTGTGCTGTGTGCATGCCCAGGCTCGGGATTGCTGCTTCTTGAGATGACTTAATTCAAGTCTGGTGTGAGCCCTCCTTGTGAACCAGGGTGAACTTGGGATGAGATGCCTGGGTCTGTTCTGAAGAATAAGGACATGACCTCTTCTCTGTTTACATTCTTTCATTCATTGATTCATTTCACATTTAGTTGGTGCCAGTGATGGAAAGTTTCCTGCTCTGGAAACGCTGGGCTGACGTAGAAATGAAGCAGGGTCTCTTTCCTCTAGGAGGTTATCCTATAGTGGAGGAGAAAGACAGCAAATGACTAATTATGATGTAGGATGGAAGGAAATAAGCAGAGGCATACACAGTATGCTGTGGAAATAGAGAGAAAGGTTATGGAGAAATAAATGATACCCTTTGAGCATTTGCTCTGTGCCTTGAACCCTCTCAGACACTTTCTTTATAGCTTTCACAGTCGTGAACGATTCTGAAAGGGAGATATAATAGTTCTTATTTTACTGTTGAGTTCATCAAGGCTCAGGAGTTTAAGGAAGTTGCTCAAGGTCACACAGTGAAATTTAAAGCTGGAGTTGTAAGCTTTAAAGCTTATAGAGGCACGTGTTCTCCACAGCAGCCATTCTCCGGGGACCACGGTGAAGCAAGGGTTGATCTGAGAGTTGATTTCAGTGAAGAGTGTTATGAAAAGGGTTTATTGATGTCAGTTACAGTAGCTTAGTAGCCTTGAGTGCCTTGATTTGAATTCCAAACTCCTTGAGATCCTAACTATATACACCACCCAATCTTTTGCTATCTTCCACACGATCCTGGAGGTACTCTGAAGTAGAAAGGAGGTGTGGCTGGTGAAAGAGGATTGGTTTTCTGGCTTTAGATTCCTGGTCCTCCTAAAGTAGCCTGTCATTTGCACTTGTCAAATTGTATGAAAGTCTGGGAGGACAGGAACCAAGTTCACACTTACTTTTTAAGATAATCTGGACTCACTGATCTAGATAGCAGCCCTCTTCTCAGTCAGTTTTCAGCATCTCCATTGACATTCTTCCCTTATTCTCTGTTTGGTGCAAACACTGAATATGCATCAAGGAGAATCTTTAGCTTCTGTTTTCACAGCAATTTAGAAATACATCTCTTTGGCTGCTTTTTTTTTTTTAACATCTTTATTGGAGTATAATTGCTTTACAGTGGTGTGTTAGTTTCTGCTTTATAACAAAGTGAATCAGCCATACATATACATATATCCCCATATCTTTTCCCCCTTGCTGCTTTTTTATTCATATTACGTCCTCCCTGACACCTCTCTCTGGTTAAACACACTTATTTGTTTTCAACCTTGAGTTTCCATTTTTTGATGCTCTTGACAATAATAATTGTCTTAAATATCATTTCAAAATTGAAATTATCAGTTTAAAGTCTTCAAGGAAACGTTTATTTCCCAGAATGTGTTTTTAAACTAGTGAGAAAGGGTGGAGAGTGAGGGCTTGGAAAGGGGGTGGTGATGACCTCTTTATTCATTCTTCTACAGTAGGATCTGGAGTTTTGTCTTGCCTAAAGCTGCCTGATATAAACATTCAAGTCCTATTTTATATTTTCCCCGTACTTAGAAGAGTTATTCATTCAAAATCTGTTACTGTTTATTAGGTGTATCTAGTCCTAACCTCTCCCACTCACACTCTGAACTCTAGACTTGTACATCTAAATATTTCCTCACTCAGGTAAAAAATCTAGGGGTCAAACTAGACCCCCTTTTCCCCCCTCACACCCCACATTTGATCTATCAGAAAATTATGTCAACTTTACCTTCAACATATATCCCTGGTTCTACCCTTCTCACCGTGTCCAGCGCGTTCCGTCTTAATTCAAAACACCATGATCTCTCACCAGTATTAATTACTATAGCCTCTGCTGAAACTGTGCCCCCTTCATCTCTGCCACACTTAAATTCATTATCCGGCTGCTAAAGAGATCTCTTATATTTCTCATCATTATTAGGAAAGGACTAAACGTCTTTAACATAACAAAACCCTACTCGATCTGGATTCTGGTTTCTTGAACATCATGTCCTTTGACCTTTTCCTTTTTATGCAACCTTTTAGCCACACTGGCTCTTCTTCTGAATTTCTAACACGTTGAGCTCATTCTTGACCAGAGGTCTTTGTGTTCCCTGTTCCTTTTGCATGGAAAGCTCCTCCTCCATTTTACAATGGCTGACATTCAGTCTTTTTCTAAAGTGCTTCATCTGGAAGTTCTTCCTCGACCATCCAAACTAGAGTGTCACCTTCCTGCCCTCATCACATCCCTGTTTCCCTGCAGCCTGAAATTATCTTGTTTATGTATTTATTTGCATGCTTATGTTCTATTTCTTCTGTTAGAATGTAGATTTCTCGAGGGAAGACACAGTGTCATACTAGGTTATCACTGAATTCCCATACCTAGATCCAGTTTGTATGTAATTGGTGGTCAACAAATAGTCTTCTGGTAAGCTGTATGACTTTTATGCATTATATCATTTAAATATAACAGAAATTACTTTGATTAAGCATCTTGAATATGTGAAGCGCTGTGCTAAGATCTTCATGTCATCATCCTATTTAATTCTCAAAAAATATACAAGACAGTTTTTATTATTTACACTCTAGGGTTATGGTGCTAAGAGAGTGTTTGCATAACTAGTTCAAGGTGTAATCTAAATACTGAAAAGGTCTAGGGTATGACCAGAGCGGGTACGTGCAGAGGTAGGATGAAGAATAAGTTCACTGGGGGCTTCCCTGGTGGCGCAGTGGTTAAGAATCCGCCTGCCAGTGCAGGGGACATGGGTTCGAGCCCTGGTCTGGGAGGATCCCACATGCCACGGAGCAACTAAGCCCGTGTGCCACAGCTACTGAGCCTGTGTTCTAGAGCCCGTGTGCCACAACTACTGAAGCCCACATGCCTAGAGCCCGTGCTTCACAACAAGAGAAGCCACTGCAATGAGAAGCCCGTGCACCGCAACCAAGAGTAGCCCCTGCTCGCCACAACTAGAGAAAGCCCGCGCACAGCAACGAAGACCCAACGCATCCAAAAATAGATAAATAAATAAATAAATTTATTAAGAAAAAGAATAAGTTCATTGGGAGACAGAAGGTCAAGGAACTGAATTTATCTCTGAGAAATAAATGGCTCACCAAGAATTATGACATAAGCTGTGATGGAGCTAAGAGCTAAAATTATCAAGGAATGAGGTATTTGGCATGAGAATCTGTAGGTGACTGTAACAAAGAAGAGTAGTTGGTTATAGTATGATGGCATGAACAGCTCTTTTCATAACTGAATGTAGACTTAACTCCTATCTCTGGACTTGGTTGTCTCATAGACAACACTGTTTGGAATGCTTTAGGTCTGGCAACTTACAACAAAACTTTACTTTGCTTTGTCCACCTAATATGTCTCCCTAAAGAAAACATAGTAGTTGCAACAAAATCTCCCATTTTGAAAAAAAAGAGGATGGAGAACAAAATCAGTGGGTAGTGGTAAGCAGCAAACATGTCACACTGGCTGGAATAGCCAGGACTCATTGCCTTGGTTCTGGAATGAGATCCCTGGTCTTCCTTTCCTTGTTCCCACTTCTGTTCTCTTGGAGATCTTCCTCATCTTTTGTTTTCCATGGCCACATCTGGGAGGGGAATTAGAAGGATTCCGCTTCTGCAGGTAGTATGTCTTTGAAGTTTAGGTGTCTAGGGATTCCTTCCCATTTTGAGCAATACAAACTGTAAAAAATCTTTGGAAATGAAAAACTCTGAAAATAATGGTTGAATTCCCATTTAATTCTACTAGCTTAGCTTCAAGAGCTGGTAACCAGAGGTAGAGGTCCCATTGAACTACCATCTTTAAGTCTAGAATGGGGCTGTGCTCTGCCCACTCCTCTTGCCTTCAGCTCAGTGCTGCATCTTGGCCACTATTTTGGCAAAATTCAAAACAAAAAGATGGGTTGGGAAGGCACTTGAATGTTCTCCTGCTCCCAGGCTGTAGTGATTACCTGTTTTCTACAGTGGGGTTATAGTTTCCTTTTCTCAGACTATACCTGCGTACAGGATATACACGGGAGGGCTCTGGATGTTTGGCTTCTATGAGGCTCAATGCTATTCTTGTTTTCACCACCTGTAAGCAACCCTAGGCTTAGGTAGAGAATTCATCTTTTCTAAATTTACTGGACTCCAAAGTACTAAACTCACAGCTATGTTGAATTGCATTCACCTAGCCTAAAGATTCTCTCATAGTAAAGCAGTATTCACCCTCCCCCGGGCACCCCACTGGCCCTTATTCTTTCAGATAGGTCAGTTTCAACTCAAAACCTCTTGATGTGGAGCCAACTGTTCAGGCTAGATTGTGTTGTCTCACTGCCCTCATTTCCTCTGAGACTTCAGCTCAGGTCTCATCCACTCTCCCTCTCACGTTAGTGAGTCTGAACCCCAATTTAAAAGTTCAGGACCTACAATCCCATTATAGCCTTCTCAGCAATTGAAAGCCCATCAGGATCTCACCAGTTTTGAGGGTCTTTTTTGCTCCTCTCTACTTCTCTGTCTGGACACCTCCATTGAGCAGAGATAAACTCTTGTCCTCCACAGGCACAAGTCTCGACATCACCTCCAGACACTGCTTCTTCCTGCTGCAGTTCACAGTCTGTCTCCACAAGAGATTTCCTTTCCCTTAAGTCATACTTGGACACTTGCCCTGACTTGGCTGCTTCAGAGCATGACAGAGGTCCTCAAGTACCGTTCCCTCCAGCGTTCCCCTTAGGTCCATTCTGGACCTGCCCTCCACAGCCAAGTTCTTTTTTTTAAAGCAAAGATTATTTTATGATCCTCGCTGTTCAAGCATTGACACTTGTTTCCCAGCATCTAATTTGATCTGGCTCCATCTATCTCTATATATTAGGTACGAATATGTTTGGTCCAATCTCATTCCCCACAATTCTGTTTTTCATGGGATGGATTCTTCTTTCCCTCTGTAACCATGAAAGTTTCCATGTGTTTGTGTTTTCTTATGCTGCTACATCTCATGCCCCCATTCTCTGCCTGCCAAAATTACACTTACCCAGACCTTTCCCAAAGTTTCTTATCTTAATAGGGTCTATTATAAGCACTTCTTCTTTAGGGATATTCCCATATATGCAAGTTCCTTTCTCCTTTAACTGGATTCCTTCCCCCTTTCACATCTGGTCTCAATGATAAAGAATATCATTTCAAGTAGAATTGGATTAAAAAGTCTATATTTAAAAAAATTCTTCATGGATCCAAGAGTTACAATTCTGTTTGTGCCTCTGTCTCCTTGCCAGATAAAAAAGAGCTTAATCTTTATATCATTCCTGTAAATAGTATTCAGAACCAGTTAAATCTGATCCTCAGTTTTTATGCATGTTATCAAATATGCATTAATCTCATGCCCTGGTGTCTAAGTGTTTTATTTCCCTTGGTAGCTCCCCAATAAAACATCCAAACCAAATATTTAGCTGGAAAAATGAAATTATGGAATAAACTTGGACTCGGCAATTTGGCTCCATCATTACTAAAATATCTCATAAGACCTAGCTAACTCACAGATAGAAAGAGGGCCCTTTCTTTGCCACAAATACAGAGAATACACACTGACAGTGCTTCAATTACTTCCCCCTTATTTCTGTTTTATATGTCTCAGCAGAATTCCAAAAGTCACACATAGGAAGCAGCCCCCAGTGTGGAGTTTTATTTTAGCAAACCCTCATGAAGACCTTCCTGGTTCCAAATCAATACAGTAGTAAAATACCAGCAGGAAGTATATTAGTGGTATATTTAGAAGCATTACCTGAAGCTGGATAATGAGTTCCTGAACTTATACCCACCCCCTTAGTTTCTCTAGGAAAGCAACACCTCAGCCTTGCTTGTAATTAGGTGTAATTGTTTCCTTGTAAAAAACAGAGTAATTTAACCAGTGATCTGTTTTTGTTTTTGATAATTCAGTCAGCTGCCATGCTCATGTAGTGAGTCTGGCCAGGGTAGGGCTGAACAGTTGATGCTATTAGTTTCTTGAAGCTCCTAACTTCGAGTTTCTAGGGATCTCATGCTTTTTTGCTCTTTTAGTTATATAACAACGCCTGCACTGCAATTACTGACAGTGTAAGCACAAAGAAATTGCAAGGAAGTTTTTCTTCTTCGGGAAAAAAAACTATCTGGCTGTGTCTTAGTGGTTCAGCATAGATGAGTGAGTCTAGGAGTCTAAACAATCAATTCCTTGACTGGGTGAACGCAACCTAGCATGGCAGTAAAAGATGCTGATGCTGAAGAAGTGGCAGAACATTCTAAGAATGGGCTGCGTGCAAAACTAAGCTAATTACCATGTTTGAAATTGCCATATACTTAGGTGACAACTAATGCATGAATACTGTAGGTCATGGGAGCAGATTCCACGATTAGGAGCAAAGAGACCTTGGTTTCTAACTGAGCTCTGACCCTTCTGAGTTGTGTGATCCTCAAGGAAGTTCTTAACATCTCTGAGCCTTAGATTTCTCACTACTAATAAAGGGATGTGTAATTCTTAATGGAATTAAATAATTTGCTGGCTGTGCAGTTAGATCTGCAAGTGCAAGTAAGCATTATTAATCAATGAACTCCTTCACCCAGTGGACTTATGCCAGGGCAGACAGTGTAAAGGAGAGCTTTCTCTTAGGGTAACCCAGTTCATACTAGGTGAATTTAGGAATATTTTTCAAATTCTGCTCCCAGAAACATAGCTCCAAAAGGACGTTCCAGCGTTTTGTAAAATAGATCCCATAACTGTCATTAATCAACTGAGATGTGCTGAAGGGGAATTCAAGTACGGAAGGGAAAAATCAGCTCATACTTACTGATAAGAGTTCTAGGCACCGAGACAGGTGTTTTATATATTTTATATAACACTTATAGCTACTCAGCGAGTTATGTTAAAAATCTCCTTTTAATCTCCTTGTGGATCAGAGCGATAAATCACTTTGCCCAGAGCCACACAGCTAAAACAGAACATAGGCATACATTTACCCAGTTCTGTCTGACCTAAAACAGTTCCTTTTCTTTTCACTAAACTACACTGCCATTACCTTCAAGAAATTTAGTATCTTACAAATCGTCAAGTACATACCATAAATATTTAGTCAATAATAATGGGCAAGAATAATTATATCTTAAGTGGTAAATTGTCTATAATATATACTGTCAGTATCAGAAATAAGAGAAAAAGAGAATCAAAGCTTATATCAACAAGGTGAAGGGGAAATTTAAGTGTGGGCTAACTGTGGCTCACTGATTGTTCTGGAAACATGTAGGTATAGAAATCATTTTTTAAACAGGTTGTTGCCAGACGTAGCTAAGTTACCAGACAATGCCAAGAAAGCAAAAAGTATTCAGTCTACATTTTGAGTGTTTCCAATATGAAAATCTGATTTAGCATAATAAGTGACTCAGCAGTTACACAGACCAAATTGAGTGCTTTGAAACAAAATCTCAATCTAAGAACAAGTTATATGTTGATTCTTGCAAAACGAGGATCATCCTCCTCTACCCATGACCAGGGATGTTTCTCTACTGCTAACGTGTCCTAGTGTTTCTTTTAATCAAAGTATACAATGGGAGAAGTGATTGGGCTGTGAATTGACTTAGTGATGTAACCTGTTGCTTGTTTTTCCATCACGATAGGACAAAATCATGAGAAAGAGAAACAGCATTCCCAGCATCATACGGCAGCTGGATGATAAATTAGGGGGAGAGTGAGTATGTATAAATGATCTTCTGTCTCCTTTATGGCAAAACTAATTCAAATCAGTCAAGCACAGAGTTAAAGTCTAAAAATAACGGTTTCAAACAGAGTATTCAATCTGTACGCCAATGTCAAAAATAATAATACTTGGAAGAGATAATGCATAATGTAAACATAATTACATAATAATAATCTATTTTCCCAAATTAAATAATAAAACTCCGGAAGCTAGGAGAAGCAGTTAGGAAAGAAATTGTGCGTTAAATTCTTCTTTTTGCATGGGTGAATTCAATAAATACAAGTTGATTTTTTTATATAGTTATTAGAGAATTATATTCAATTACATTTTATAAACCTTAACGGTAGTGAGGTGCTGAAACTTGCACTGGCTTTTCAGGGCCAATTGTGTGTATCTCTTCACACTTTGAGTTCAGTGACATTATACTGGTAGCTTAAAATTGGCCACAGTGTTAATATTTATACTATTAAATTGACAAATGCTACAAATCAGGGAGCCTGTTTTAATTCCCAAGGGCCTATTGTTAATGCACTGTTGCTTAAAGGTTATCATTTGGAGAAGCATACCTTCCTAATCGCTAAACAAAATAATTAAAACAGCAAAAGCCTCTGGCAAAAGGCACAAACCAAAGAAAAAGTGAGGACACGTGAGAACAGAGAATAACAGGATAATAGTAGCAAAGCAAATCATACTGATACAATGTGAGTAGAAAAGCAGAAGGAGGGGCAAATGTTCCAGGCAAAGGAGGTGGCATCCAGAAAGATCTGGAGGCAGAGACTTAGGTGGATTTAAGATACTGAAAGCAGCCTGGCGTTGGGAGGGACAAGAGTTCAGAGAGAGACAGACTGAGTAAGCAACCAGGTTAAGGATGGTCTTTTCTGTCACACTGAGGAATTCAGGTTACTTCTTAAGAGCAAGTGGAGGTCCCTGAATGCTTTCAGTAGGAGAGAGAAATGATCAGTTTTGCATCAGTTGAAGGTTTTCTTGCCCAGTGGATGGAAAACAGAATGAGGGCCGATGTGGAAGAGTGGAGGGAAGGAGACCCCACATAGGAGGCTGATGTGTATTCCCCGAAGAGGTATGGTGAGACAGGCTGGGACCTGGGACCCTCTACCAGAGTGCTTGCACCTGGACGAAGGTCTTCTCAAGCAAGAGAATATAAGAAACTCTAAGGGAATAAAAATAGCTACACGCAGGTGCAGTTGGGGCAATAATGAACAATAAGATGCAAAGAGGCCACAGACCGACTGCCACTTTTGGGGTGCTGGGAGCAGAAGCAGGGTCCTAAACATGATTCCTGCCCGCAACAGCACCAAGGGGGTGGGCAGACCACTTAAGCTATACCTCCTGCCCCATCCAGAGACTGGCCCCAGTTGTTACCCCCTTTTAAAAAAAAAAAATTTATTTATTTAGTTTTGGTGGTTTTTTTGGCTGCATTGGGTCTTTTTTGTTTTTTAAACACCTTTCTTGGAGTATAATTGCTTTACAATGGTGTGTTAGTTTCTGCTTTATAACAAAGTGAATCAGCTATACATATACATATATCCCCATATCTCTTCCCTCTTGCGTCTCCCTCCCACCCTCCCTATCCC
Organism: Neophocaena asiaeorientalis asiaeorientalis; assembly: GCF_003031525.2. Classification (NCBI taxonomy): domain Eukaryota; kingdom Metazoa; phylum Chordata; class Mammalia; order Artiodactyla; family Phocoenidae; genus Neophocaena; species Neophocaena asiaeorientalis. The sequence continues at coordinate 352,462 of NW_020173401.1, forward strand.
ACCCCTTTAGGTGGTCACAAAGCACCGAGCTGATCTCCCTGTGCTATGTGGCTGCTTCCCACTAGCTATCTGTTTTACACTTGATAGTGTGTATACGTCCATGCCACTCTCTCACTTTGTCCCAGCTTACCCTTCCCCCTCCCCGTGTCCTCAAGTCCATTCTCTAGTAGGTCTGCGTCTTTATTCCCGTCTTGCCCCAGCGTGCTGCAGCTAAGACCCAATGCATATGCGAATATGCACTGGGTCTTAGTTGCGGCACGTGGGATCTTTCCTTGTGGTGCGCGGGCTTCTCTTTAGTTGTGGCGTGCGGGTTTTTTCTCTTCTCTAGTTGTGGCGTGTAGGCTCCAGAACGCATGGGCTCTGTAGTTCGTGGCACGTGGGTTCTCTAGTTGAGGCCTACGAGGTCAGCTGTGGCGCTCGGGCTTAGCTGCCCCGCGGCATGTGGGAACCTAGCTCCCCAACCCGGGATTGACCCCCGTGCCCACTGCATTGGAAGGTGGATTCTTTACCACTGGCCCACCAGGGAAGTCCCCTGTTACCCCTTTTAAGGACCCAAGAAGCTCCTCTTGGGGAGCGATCAAGGGCACCTATTTCTTGTTTCGCTTCCTTGGGCTGCAGCACAAGCCCCAGTAAAGCCTTGCCTGACATTCTTGTCTGGCCTCTTATCACTTTCTATTGATTAGAGAGAGACCAAGAGCCTGGGTCAGTAACCATGGTGGTTGACTAAAGAGTAGGGTACATTTTGCACCTGACTTGGTGACTGTATGTGGGCAATCATGGCACAGGGGTAGTTTGGAATGATGCCAAAGTTTATGGTTTGGCAACTGTGTGATGATGATGGTGTTTAAACTAAAGAGGAGTGGATTGCAGCAGGCTTTGGATATGATGAATATGACCTGTCTGTGAGAGCCCAGTGGTTATGTCCAGAGAAGAGTAGAATATATGTATATGGGTCTCAAACTCATTGGGAGAATTTGGATGGAATATAGAAGTTTGAGAATCATTAGCAGAGAGAGTATACAGATTTGGACTGGAGACAAAGATTTGGAAGTCATCAGTATAGAGTTTATAGATAGTTTTAGAACTATCTATAAATTTGGATGAAATTTCTTAAAAAACTGTGGAGCAAGGATAGAAACAGGTGTAGGACAGAATCCTGAAAAACACTAACATTTAACTGTTAGGTAGAGGAAAGGACTTCTACAAAAAGGTTTCAGTACACTTAACACCTAACAAAGTGCTCTACTCAAGGTAGGCATGCCATTAAGTATCTGGTAAATGAATGGCTAAAGAAGGAAGAATGGGTGAAAGAAATTTGAAGACAGAAAAATGAGGTTCAGAAGATATACACAAGCATAAGCTGAAGTTTCAGGGCCCCTCACTTCACAGGCCTCTTCCAAGGCTCTGTAACTAAACTTGTATTCAAAATTGAGTACATTAAAGAATGTATATATGTGTGTAAGTGAATCTCTTTGCTGTACAGCAGAAATTAACACAACATTGTAAATCAACTATACTTCAGTGAAAAAATAAACAAAATCATTACTTAAGTTAAAAGAACAAAAATTGAGTATTTTTAAATTTTTCCTAAAAAGGGTTCAATAAATAGCAAAAGCCTCAGGTCCTTCTAAACCTGATTCCAACTCTGTGTAGAATTCAGGAAAAAAAATATCAAATGAGGTAATGATAGGCATTTTCAGAATATAAGCTCATAAATCTTCAGGCACTGAGTTACTAAACTTGGAAAACCTGAAATACAATCTCTAGGAAATAGAGAGGAAACTGACAAAACCACCATGGTGGGAGGAGAGTTCAGCTCTTAGACCAGGACTAATGAAATACAGAGAAACAAAAGTAGAAAAGCTATAGATGATCTGAATAACATAATTAGTAAGGTTGATCTAATAGACATATAGTTAACATATATCCAATAAACACCATAATTGGGAATAGTTCAAACTCTTCTCTTTGGCCGCAAGGCAATACAACTTGAAATTAGTTTAGAAACAAAAATATAAGTGAAGCTATTACTTCAAAAATTTTTTAATTCCTTCAAAAAGTTTTCACTTCAAAGGTAATAAAAGTGGGTATTTTAGTACATGTAACCATAATAATAAAAATGTAACAATAGGTGTAATAGTCATGATACTATGCATTAAAAGCCATGTAAAACGGGCTTACATTAGGAAACAAGAATAAATGAAAATAAATGCACAGCGTCTATATCAAGAAGTTAGCAAAAAGATCAAGTAACTTTGAGAAAAGCATGAGTAAGGAAATAATCAAATTAACACAGAAATGGTTTTCTTAGAAAATAGGACAACAACAGAATTAGTAAGTAAACCCTAGAGCTTATTTGGAAAACCAAGTGAAACAAAATAGGTAACCCCAAGCTTGCCTAATCAAGTAAATAAAGAAAGAAGTGTACATACACAGACTTAGAAATGAGAAATGACCGTCAGTACAGAGATCATGAAAACTCCACAGGAATATTTTAGAAAACTCTCTTCAAATAAATTTGAATAGTTAGATGGATAATTTTCTAGGAAAATACAACTTACTAAAATTAAACCTGGAAGATACAGAAGACTCTGCATGGGCCAACATACAAGATGTTCAGAAAGTTTTAAAGACTTCTTTCTGCCTCAGAGCAGTGCCAGGCACAGATGGTTTTCTGGGTGAATTCTTTCAACCTTCAAGGAACAGAAACTTCAATACTATTTAAATTGTTCCCAAGCAGAGAGAAAAAAGGAAAGCTTCCAAATTATCTTTCAAAAGCCAACAGAACATTGATTCCAAGACCTTAGAATGGGAGCACAGAAAAAAAAAAACTTGAGACAAATTTCTGTTATGAACAGAAGAATTGAAGTTCCACAGACATGGAAGGGTCCTGAGTCATTTCAGTTCAATTTCTTCCAAAAGTTGGAGGAATTGTGCATATACAGTCACTATTCACATGAAAGATTATATGTATAGTGTTCCTATATCCAAGTACAGATATAAATATTCATTTTAATTATTTGTTTTATGATGAAATATAATTTAATTTTTAAAGCCTTTCCATTATAGCAACAGCAACAATAATAAAATAATAAAGTTCATTTAGTATTCATTTGTTGCTGGACCCTATGTTAAGCTCTTTTCCAAGAGTCATTTCATTTAAATAATGCCATTTGCAGCAACATGGATGGACCTAGAGATGACCATACTAAGTGAAGTAAGTCAGACGGAGAAAGACATATACCATATATCACATCACTTGTATGTGGAACATAAAAAATGATATAAATGAGCTTATTTACAAAATAGAAATAGAATCACAGACATAGAAAACAAACCTGTGGTTACCAAAGGGGAAGGGTGGGGGAGGGATAAACATATACACAGTAATATGTATAAAATAATCAAGGACCTCCTGTATAGCACAGGGAACTCTACTCAATATTTTGTCATAACCTATAAGGGAAAAGAATTTGAAAAAATAATAGATACATGTATATATGTATAACTGAATCACTGTGCTGTACACCTGAAACTAACACAACATTGTAAATCAACAATACTTAAGTTTTTCTTAAAAAAAAGTAATTTGATTTAATCACAAAAACACTGGGTGAGAGCTATTACTTATGTATATATATTTATATACATTTATATATACAGTATATCTAGATTCCCCCTTAAGTATGAGGAATCTGAGCCACGGCAAGTGTATTTCACAGCTAGAGACTGGTACAGCAAGATTTAGACAGAGGCAGGCTGTCTCTAGAGACTCTTCTTAATTTTGAAATGAATTTCAGTTTGTAAAATCGGCATCATTTGGTACCCTGAAGGAAGTCTTATGCCGCGCAGATCCCAAGTGCTGGAGAAAGCCCTTTTCCATAGGATCTAGGGGTGACATTTACGCTCCTGTTGCCGAAACTCAGCCTCTGTTCACCGGTGCTGAATAGAAACATGGAGACAGAGTTTTGGGTGAAGTAGAAAAGAGTAGCTTTTATGGCTTTGTTAGGCAAAGGGGGCCACAGCAGGCTAATGCCCTCAAGACTGTGTGACCCACCGTGGAGGAGGTGATTAGCTCATGGACAATTCTTGGATTGGTTGGCATCAAGGCAAAGTTTCAAGGTTCATCAAACTCTGGTTTCAACCAGTCTAGGGTCTATTCTGTGTTCTTGTGGTCCAGTTTTCATCTGGAGAGGATCTGCTTCCTGTAAAAACAACTCAAGAGTGTGTGTCAGACCTTTATATCTTTCAGGGAACTGAGGGTTTGGTGATTCTGCTAGGTGGCAGAATTATGGTCTAATTGTTACCAGTTCCCCAGCCCAACAGCTATTCTCTGTTTCTACATCTTCACATTTCCCAATCATTAACTCTTGAGTAAGCATTTTATTTCAAAAGACAAGGACACAGGGGCTTGTACATGGTTTCACTCCCATGTAACATGTGAATTTGTTGTAATTGAGTAGTGGAAAATCCAGGCTGGTTAGGGGCAGAGCTGGGAACCAAAGCCAAGAGAGTAGAAACCTAAAGAGGGTGAGTTGAGTTCGGTTGGCATTGAGGGAAGGAGGCGATGACATCCATGCCATTCGTAGAACGACAACTGTGTGTTGATCTTGGGTCAGAGGATGCTTTCTTGTGCCAGTGATTCATGGGAAAACTGAAGTAGTAGAGAGAATTTTGGCTGTGTGTACATATAGCAGCATCTTCAGATCACATCTATGCCTTTCAAAAGAGTCTCAAAAAGGGTCACACGTACACAAGGGGTTGCGATCCCCGCTGCAGATGGGAGGGAGGTGCTGGAAGAGTACAGTGGGTCCAGGAAGCAAAGGAAGCAGCTTGGACAGATGTCTGTTCCCAGGATGTGATCACCTAGGAAAAGGATGCCTCATGCTCTGTGCTCTCCTCTTCCCTCCCGAGCAGGGCCCCTACTTTGGGTCTTTGCCTTCCTGCTCTCTCCTGTCCATTATATGGATAGGGCAGGGGAAGTACCCTTTCCTATGAGAATTTCAGCCTTTATGCCTGTGCTGGTGTGTGTGTGTGTGTGTGTGTGTGTGGGTGTGTGTGTGTGTGTGTGTGTGTGTGTGTGTGTGATGTTTGCCAAGGACCTGGATTACAGAAGTGTTCTGGTGGCTCTCATTCTGGTCCTGAGTCCCCATCAGTTAGATTAAGAACAAGTAACAGAAGCAGGAGACAGATGCAGGGGTAGAATCGGGATAAAAGATTAGTATGCATTTCTTCTTTCTACAGATTTAAAATCACTGAGCCTTTCATACTGATCTGTGTTTTGCCAGGACTAATCATTCACTTACTGCTTCCATGCTCTGACTCGGTGCTTTCATATGGGACTAAAAAAATAAATAAATTGGAAAACTCATATTTCCAATCCTAGTTCCAGAAAACAAAAACAAAAACGAAGGGTATGGCTGGATGCTCACAAGTCTGCCATGTAAGGTGGGTTATCAGGTAGAAACTTATCTCTTACTGAGGAAATTTTCTTTGCAAACATCCTCAGTTTGAACCCTAATAGGCACAGCCAGAAAAGGAGTGCCATGTTGCTAATATAGCTTGGATGAACTCTCGGAGGTGGGGAGTGTAGTGTCTTTATTTTAAGCAATACCATATTCTACTTGGAAATAACGGAGCTGAGAGCAGGAGAGCAGGTGGTGCCAAAGCACCAGGAGGAAAGAATCCAGGAGAAAATACTAAATTGCCTACAGCAAGAGAATAAATAAAAAACTGCAGGAATTACTGATTGCTGGAGTCTCAAAGACCTCATAAAAAGTAACTCTTTGATTTACCTTCCGTTTCCTGTAGTGGCTGCCAGACAAAATTAAAAATCGGCCCATGATACTAGGGAGACTGAGACAGACATAAAGTATGCTTCAGAGGCTCAGGCCATAAGTGCCTTTCCCCTTAATTGTCTTTGGTTGCCAGCTCCGGAGGGGTGGAGAGAGAGAAGAGGCAGTGCTGGCTTGAAACATCTGCAGAAGATCTCAAGACGGCACCGTGCCCCGTACATTCGGATGGCTGCCGTCCTGCATGTTTGCTGTGCCCCAGCGCTGCATCCTCCTAGTCGGGCGTAGGCCAGCTCTCAGGTATCATGGATTGCTAGAGCAGGGGACATTTGGGGGAAGGCTATTAGTGTAACTCTCTCCAGAAATATCACTCAGTATTTCCCTGCTTTTCTGTTGAGGCTTTGGTTGGACATAGTTTTGGGGGTGGCAAGGGGAAATAAAAATCTCTCCTCTCTGCCTCCATCCAGCTCTTCCATGATGGTGCAGCTCTCTGCCCCTTTGATGACATAACATACTGCTCCATATGCAGTGAATGTTTATTGCACTCTTACTGTAACAGCTCTTAATACAGTGATGTTGTGAAATAAGCACAAATCACAGTAGTATACCAGAATAAGTGATTGTTGTGTCTAGAATCAGCTGGAGGACAGTTAAGTGATTGCTGATCTTGGCTGGTCTCACTTATGAGTCTGAAAATTAGTTGCCTGACTGTTGGCTAATCTATAATGACCCCAGTTGGGACAGCTGGGATGACTTGGCTCTCCTCCATGTGTCCTTCATCCTCCATTGGACTAGCCTGGGTATGTTTGTTCTTCATGATGGTAGAGCTCAAGAGGGCAGGCAGAAACACATAGAGCCTCTTGAGATGTAGGTCTAGAACTGGGATGCTGGTAACTTCTGCCACATTTTCTTGGCCAATGCGAGACACAGACTAGTCCAAATTCAAAGGCTCGGATAGGAAAGTAGACTTTTTCTCTTTAGTGAGAAGAGCTGCAAAGTCACGTGGTACCTAACAAGGACACAGGAAAGGAGTAAAAAATTAGGATCATCATTGCAATCTATCACACATACTATAAGCCAAGTATGCACTACATGTTTGTAGAAATCAAAGTTCCTTTGACCTCAAGCCTCTTTCCCTTTCTACCATGTGATATACATGAAGCTCACCCTTGCTAGGAAGGAAGGGCAATCCATCCTGGCCATGTCACTGTGTATGCCATTCTCAAGTGTTTCTTGGCCCCATAGCTCTTTGCAGAAAGCAGCAGTGGTGTAAATGTATATAGGAAATATAAGTCCTTTCATTAAACCTTGTAACGTGGCTACAAGAAGAACGGCACTGAAACCCACAGTGAGGATGCTGTTGGCGTCCCACTCAGATCCCAAACCCCACCTACTGTGAGCGTGGGCTGCTAATGGTTCATAGCAGTCCTCTTCTCCAGAAGAGCTTAGCCACGCCAAGGCTGCCTTGCTTCAGGAGTTATGTGCATACCTACACCTCCCACCACAGCAGACTTTGGCCAAGGATTGGATGAAATGAGAATATGAAAGACTGCCCCCTTTCCTGGAGGGGAAGCCAACTCTGTGGTGTAACTTGAGCTCCAGAACTCCCCAAGGCCTGAAGTTAGACTTTAGCTGAAACTACATCCTTGGTTCACATCTCCTCTGCTTACCTCACTCCCATCCTCCCGAGAGTACACCATCAATCAATCGTGTGCAACTAAACTCCTGTCTCAGGCTCTGCTTCTAGGAGCCCAAACTAAGGTAGCCATGTAACATAAACATAGAGTGGGGAAGGTATTCTCCTCTTCTTCATCAAAGACCCTGGCTCTAGGGTAGCTGCAGTGTAATAGAGGGAGTTTCTAGCTAAGGGGCAGCAGTGCCCAGCAGGCCATGGAAGGATGGCTGGCTGGGCAGTGGTGATGCCGGAAATGTTTAGAATCATCAGCCTTACCTGTGAGGCGCCCCAAAGGCTCTCAGACATAACTGGCTGAGACTTGGAGAAAGGAGAGGGGAATGAGGTCTTGTGTAAGTAATCGAGGAAAGAAACCAGTAACATTGGGATTATTACTGTTGCTGTGAGTCCATCTATACTAATGATCCAATCTGGTGAGACCCAGTAAGGCTTGGGTTATGTTTGCATCCTAAGTAAGTCCAGGAATTTTTTTCTTTTTTTTTTTTTGTACAACTGCTGGACCAAATATGTTTCTCTGTGTGAGATCTAAGGATGAAGACACGTTGTAGTACCTATTATTTCAAAAGAGCTACTGCCTATCTCCACATCTCCACTGGAGCCCCAGCACCCTGTGAAATTGAGTATTAGGCCTGCTGTTAATGAGCACTTAAGCTTTCATATTCCCCATCAACCTCCTAACTAGCATCCCGCCTCAGTGTTTATCCTCTAATTCATTCTCCAAATGATGGTCAGATTGATTCTGTAAAAGTTGATTGTTATCTTTTTATAACTCTGATTAAATTCTTCCCTCCCCTTTGATGTATACATTTATATATAAATGTATACATCAAACTACCTAGTATGATGGAAAAGGCATCTTTTTGCATGGTCCCCAATGCCTTTCCATCCTTGCTCTTTCTTTACTCTTTGCTGGGTCTTGACTGTGCTATAGGCTGTTTGCTGAGCAGGCCAGGGGTCTTTCCCCAATGGTCCTGCGTGCATGATTTTCCTCGACTTGGTGTGTCCTATTTTATATTCTATGACTGGTAAACTTCTAATCACCTCTCTTGATTCACCTTCATCCTCACCTCTTTGTGGAGCGTATCTTGATCATATTAATATCATTTCTACCTCAGGATATATTATATACTCATTACATTCATTTTGAGCACCCAAGATACTTTGAACCTACATGTATCATAGAAATTATTTGATGTATGAATAAATTTGAATGCATAACTCTTTCTAGAAAACCTGCCTAAACTCTGAAAGCAAGTACAGCAAACAAAAAAATACACAAAATGGTTCAAATGTAGTGAGCAAAACAGAATTTCTATGAGCTTTAGGTCGCATTCACTTTTTTATTCAAGCCTACCTAGTATGACTCCTTGATGTTACTTATAAAGTCTGAATTACAGAATTCGGGAATGTTTTCTTGTCTTGTGCTAGTAAGAACGCCATATGGGTAGACAATGTGTCATATCAAATCCAGCACAAAGGAATAAACCAGGCCCTTTTTCTTTGTTAATTTATATATATTTTTCTGTTTTCTTCCAAATTTAGGTCAAACATGTCTCTATAACAACTCATATTCATTAAAGAGAAAAGTTAAAAATTTTTTTAGCAAGAGATAAGATGTGGGAAGATTTAGTGGTTTTTCTTTAGGTTCTAGAATGGTTTGTGGTGGAGGAAGGGGATGGGAGAGGGGAAAGCTCTTGTGAGATACAGCCCACATCCATCAATGCTGGACTGTAGTCCTCAAATGGATCTGGAGCTTGGGCATCTTAAAGCAAAGGTTACTGCCCATATATGCCCTCCTTTTTTTTTAAAAAAAGTAAACTTATTTATTATTGTTTTTTCATTTTTATTTTTTGGCTGCATTGGGTCTTCATTGCTGCGTGCGTGCTTTCTCTAGTTGCAGCAAGTGGGGGCTACTCTTTGTTGCCGTGCATGGGCTTCTCATTTTGGTGGCTTCTCTTGTTGCAGAGCACGGGCTCTAGGTGCGTGGGCTTCAGTAGTTGTGGCATGTGGGCTCAGTAGTTGTGGCTCGAGGGATGTAGAGTGCAGGCTCAGTAGTTGTGGTGCACGGGCTTAGTTGCTCCGCGGTATGTGTGATCTTCCCGGACCAGGGATCGAACCTGTGTCCCCTGCATTGACAGATGGATTCTTAACCACTGCACTACCAGGGAAGTCCCTGCCCTCCTTGATATCCAGCATCAAATCACCAAAGTTGGATCATCACCAGAGAAACACAATACCTCACTAATACATAGAGGAAGGTGAAGGATCACATAAGAATCATGCGGGGAACTTGATACAAATGCCTAAGCATAACCACTCAGAAAATTCTGATTAAGTGAGATTGAGTGTGGTCAAGGAATCTGCTTTTTTACATAAATGCTCCAGATGATTCTCCTACAGGAGTAATATTTACCACATGCTGAGCGCTCACGGCTCTATTCCCTAATTGCAAAAGCTATAAAAACCCTGAGGAAAAAAATAATATAAAATATCATTCTTCCTGAAGAGCAGGTCAATTGCATGGTCGATAATTTTGGTCTCTCTCTTGCATAGATCTTCACCTCACTTGCCTGTCTCTGACTTTGTTATACTCAACTCACTTGGGAAAACCACAGCCTTGGTCAAACTGAACTCTCTGGTCACTTCACAACTGCATTCATGCAACAGAAAGTGACTGAGAAAGACTCAAACTCACAGCCATGCTGATTGACCTCCCTCCTGGCTCTGACAATGACTGGGGCTTTTATAGAGCTAAGATTCCCATCGAAAACAATTCAGGAAGATGGACAACATGAATGAAAGGTATGATTTGAAGGCATTTGATTGTAACGAACCCAGGCAGGACTTGAGGGACTACAATCACTGAGAGAAAGGAAGCAAATGAGATGAAGCTCTCACTCACTCCAGCTTTTTTACTGGACAATTTTCAATTTGTTTTGTGGAGAAACAGAGCCCAGGAAGAAAGAGGCAGCCATGTTGGGCTGATGAAGCGTATGCTGGAGCTCAGAGCTTTTAAGACTGTGGGAACTTGAAGGGTGAAATCCCAGGAGAATTTTGTTACCTTTTCTTCTCAAAAAATCCGTTTTACTTAATTGAAGTGGCAGCCATGAAGGTGTACTTCTTGGAACTTCCTTCAATAAAGAACTTGCTGAGGAGTTCGTTTAGTTTACAACCTTTGGGTGCATCACCTTTGGGATCTTCCTCAGCTTTTGAGCCAAAGCTCTGCTCTTCCCATGCATACCCCAGGCAGTGACGCAGCATGGTGGGCTACTAAGGCCTGGCTATTTCTGCACAGTGCAGGGTTCCTGGATAGGCAGTCATTTCACCGGAGCTCCGTGATGGGCTGGCTTTGACTTTCTAAGAGCTGCACCGTCGTCTGAGACTCTTACTACCCATACCTCCTTTCTTCCCCGATCTCCTTTCATAGATCACAGACTTGCACATGGGCTGAAAGTTCTCTTCTGCTATATTCCTCCTTTATGTTTCATAGTTTCACTTTTAATTCTATCTTGTATTTGTTTTTCCTGGGGGCCCAATTGGCATGTTCCATCAGCTACCACCTCAATTCTTTGCTCCTTTTTAGCAAAACTTCCCCCAAATAGTTGTTAATTCACTGCCTATAATTCCTCTCTTCCCATTGGCTTTTAACTCACTTCAGTCACATCTTAACATGCCCCACCACTCCTCCCCCCACACATGTATTCACATACTCCTTGGAAAGTGCTCTTATTAGTATCACTAATGACCATTTCCACATCCCTAAAACCAGGCTTAATTCTCAGCCATCACTGACTTACTAAAGTGAATCACTCCCTCTCCATTTTTTTTTAATCTTTAAATTTTTATTTTTTTATACAGCAGGTTCTTATTAGTCATCAGTTTTATACACATCAGCGTATACATGTCAATCCCAATCGCCCAATTCATCACACCACCACCCCCACCCCCTGCCGCTTTCCCTGCTTGGTGTCCATACGTTTGTTCTCTACATTTGTGTCTCAATTTCTGTGCTGCAAACTGGTTGATCTGTACCATTTTTCTAGGTTCCACATATATGCATTAATATACAATATTTGTTTTTCTCTTTCTTACTTACTTCACTTTGTATGACAGTCTCTGGATCCATCCACGTCTCAACAAATGACCCAATTTCGTTCCATTTTATGGCTGAGTAACATTCCATTGTATATATGTACCACATCTTCATTATCCATTCGTCTGTCGATGGGCATTTAGGTTGATCCCATGACCTGACTATTGTAAATAATGCTGCAATGAACACTGAGGTGCATGTGTCTTTTTGACTTATGGTTTTCTCTGGGTATATGCCCAATAGTCAGATTGCTGGGTCATATGGTAAATGTATTTTTAGTTTTTTAAGGAATCTTCATACTGTTCTCCATAGTGCCTGTATCAATTTACATTCCCACCAACAGTGCAAGACTCTTCCCTTTTCTCCACGCCCTCTCCAGCATTTGTTGTTTGTAGATTTTCTGATGATGCCCATTCTAACTGGTGTGAGGTGACAGGTATTTTTTGGTTTCCTCATTGATTTCTTCGGTGATCTCTTGGTTATTTAGTAATGTATTGTTTAGCCTCCATGTGTTTGTGCTTTTCTTTTTTTTTTTTTTAACCTGTAATTGATTTCTAATCTCATAGTATTGTGGTCAGAGAAGATTCTTGATATGATTTCAATTTTAATCTGCTGTTTTTGGATGGAATGTCCTATAAATGTGAATTAAATCTATCTGGTCTGTTGTGTCATTTAAAGCTTCTGTTTCCTTATTTATTTTCATTTTGGATGATCTGTCCATTGGTGTAAGTGAGGTGTTAAAGTCCCCTACTATTATTGTGTTACTGTCAATTTCCTCTTTTATAGCTGTTAGCAGTTGCCTTATTTATTGAGGTGTTCTTATGTTGGGTGCATATATATGTATAATTGTTGTATCTTCTTCTTGGATTGACCCCTTGATCATTATGTAGTGTCCTTCGTTGTCTCTTGTAACATTCTTTATTTTAAAGTCTATTTTATCTGATATGAATATTGCTACTCCAGCTTTCTTTTGATTTCCTTTTGCATGGAATATTTTTTTCCATCCCCTCACTTTCAGTCTGTATGTGTCCCTAGGTCTGAAATGGGTCTGTTTTTGACAGCATATATATAGGTCTTGTTTTTGTATCCATTCAGCAAGCCTGTGTCTTTTGGTTGGAGCATTTAATTCATTCACGTTTAAGTTAATTATCGATATGTATGTTCCTATGACTATTTTCTTAATTGTTTTGGGTTTGTTTTTGTAGGTCCTTTTCTTCTCTTGTGTTTCCCGCTTATAGCACTTCCTTTAGCACTTGTTGTAGAGCTGGTTTGGTGGTGCTGAATACTCTTAGCCTTTGATTGTTTGTAAAGCTTTTGATTTCTCCATTGAATCTGAATGAGATCCTTGCCAGGTAGAGTAATCTTGGCTGTAGGTTCTTCCCTTTCATCACTTTAAGTGTATCATGCCACTCCTTTTTGGCTTGTAGAGTTTCTGCTGAGAAATCAGCTTTTAACCTTATGGGAGTTCCCTTGTATGTTATTTGTTGTTTTGCCCTTGCTGCTTTCAGTAATTTTTCTTTGTCTTTAATTTTTGCCAATTTGGTTACTGTGTGTCTTGGCATGTTTCTCCTTGGGTTTATCCTGTATGGGACTCTCTGTGCTTCCTGGACTTCGGTGGCTATTTCTTTTCCCATGTTAGGGAAGGTTTTGACTATATCTCTTCAAATATTTTCTCTGGTCCTTTCTCTCTCTCTTTTTCTTCTGGGACCCCTGTAATGTTGTCCCAGAGATCTCCTAGGCTGTCTTCATTTCTTTTCATTCTTTTTTCTTTATTCTGTTCTGCAGCAGTGAATTCCACCATTCTGTCTTCCAGGTCACTTACCGTTCTGCCTCAGTTATTCTGCTATTGATTCCTTCTAGTGTAGTTTTCATTTCAGTTATTATATTGTTCATCTCTGTTTGTTCTTTAATTTTTCTAGGTCTTTGTTAAACATTTCTTGCATCTTCTCGATCTTTGCCTCCATTCTTTTTCCAAGGTCCTGGATCATCTTCACTGTCATTATTCTGAATTCTTTTTCTGGAAGGTTGCCTATCCCCACTTCATTTAGTTGTTTTTCTAGGGTTTTATCTTGTTCCTTCATCTGGTACGTAGCCCTCTGCCTTTTCATCTTGTCTCTCTGTCAATATGTTTTTTTCCCACAGGCTGCAGGATTGTAGTTCTTCTTGCTTCTCACTCAGTCCTTCTTAATAAGGCCTGCCCTCAGGGGAAACTAGTTAACCAGAGCCTAACTGACCTGGATGATGGGAAATAGCTAACTCCAGCCAGTTCTAGCCATCCTGTCTCACCTTTCAGGCAAATGATTTACAAGGAACCAGGGCAGTGTGGAGGTGAGGGGCTCGTGCAGGGGAAACACCTCATGATCTTCTCCAAACTGTAAATCACTACCCCACTCCCAAGGTTCTGATATACAGCAACAATTCTAGGGTCTGGGAAGTCCAAGATCAAGGTGTCAGCAATATAGGTTTCATTCTGAGGTCTCTTCTCTTGGATGTAGGCAGCTGCCTATCTGTGTGCTTACACAACCTCTTCCTTGTGTTAGGGCAGAGACGAGCTCCCTCTCCTTGATGGTGTGTGTTTTTCACTTGATTTTCAAGACACCATTCCCCACCCCACCCCCCTCTCCTGCTTTTTTTATTCACACATCTTAGTGGCAACCCTTTCTAAGTCTTCACTGTGATTCTTCCTCTTATGTTCAGGTTGCCCCAGAGCTAAACCTTGGACATCTTTTGTTCTCTACCTATTGACATTTCCTAGGTGATCTCACCAAGTCCAATACATTTAAATACTGTTAAAATGCTTACAACCCCCAAACAATCTATCAGCCAACCAGCCTTCTCTCTCCTCACCTTCTGCCCTCAACGTGATATGTCTGATCTTCATTCTGTTCCCCTGCTCTCCTCCTCACAGTTTATTATGATTCCAATCCTTCCATCTGCTCAGGTCCCAAATCCTTGAAGCCACTTTCTGTCATGCTCTGGATCTAATCCTGTTGGCACTAATTTCAGAATCTCCAGAATATATCTAGAATTGGACCAGACTTTCCCTCTCCCACTAACACTTTGCTGTCTGTTTCCTCCCTGGATGATCACAGTAACGGAGCTCCTAAGTCCTCTTCTTGCCCCCGTCTGTAGTCTAGTCTCAGTACAGTAAACAGTGAGAACTTTTTAAGTATAAATTAAATTATGTTCCTTCTCTACTCAGATTTTCCAGTGGTTCCCAGTTTCACTCAGAGTTAAAGCTGGAGACCCTTCAAAGGCCTCCTTCTTTCTCTCACCTCCTGACCCTTCCCTGACCTTCTCTCCTGTTAGTCTTTCTGACTCACACTGGCTTCCTTGGCATTTTCCTGGTGCACCAGGCACACTCGATTGCTTTCCGTTGAGAGCAGTCCTCAACACCCTCCTCAATCTTGCTACCAGAGCATGGCTCCCTAATTCTCCCCCTCCCCATCCTCCTCAGCAACTTTTTCTTGTAACAGTTATAGCTGTTTAACCTGCTATAAAATTATCTTACTCATTGTGTTTACTATCTGTTATCTGTGTTGTTTATTGGTGCATTATGAATCAGGTTGAATGACTTTTCTAGATATTCTAAATTCTGAAAGCAAGTCCCTTACATGAAATAATGCACGAAGTGGTTCAGGTGCAGGGAGGAGTAAGTTGTATAATGGCAAGGGCATCTGCCCCTTTTGTTCCCTTGTGTGTTCAGTGTCTGTTATATAGCAGGTGTTCCATGAATCCTAGGGTGGCCAAAGCGCAGATCAACGTCCGAGGGAGTCTGACCAAAGATTCTGCCGTGATGTGAAGGTCCTGATCTTGTTTATTCTATTTAGCTTCCAAGCACCCTGTTGAATCTCCTCCACAGGCTGCATCTGTTTTTTTCCAAAACCTTTTCAAATGTGGTTTCTGGGCATATTCCCATCTGGCACTAAACCTACCTGAAGCTTCTCAATTAAGTAATATGAGATTTTTAGCTGTGAGTATGCAAGAAATAATAACTTTTCCGCATTACTGCCAGATACATGAGGTTTGCCAAGAGTAAAAAATGTCATAAAGGACAGAGTAGTAGATGCCTTTGTTCCATGTTGAAATTGCACGTCTTTTGAAATTCAGGGGGCTGTAACACAGTTTTGAAGCAATGATGATGACGGTGATACTTTTCTTTTTAAATTTATTTTATTCAGGTATAGTTGATATACAATGTTATGTTAATTTCTGCCGTACAGCAAAGTGATTCAGTTATACCTGTATATACATTCTTTTCCATGATGGTTTATCACAGGATATTGAATATAGTTCCCTAAGCTATAAAGTAGGACCCTGTTTTTTTTATCCATTCTATATATGATTTTGCATCTGCTAATCCCAAACTCCCAATCCATCCCTCCCCACCCGCCTTGGCAAGCACAAGTCTGTTCTCTATGTCTGTGAGTCTGTTTCTGTTTTGTAGATAAGTTCGTTTGTCTTATATTTTAGATTCCACATATAGGTGATATCATATGGTATTTGTCTTTCTCTGTTTGGCTTACTTCACTTAGTATAATCATCTCTAGGTCCATCCATGTTGCTGCAAATGGCATTATTTCATTATTATGGCTGAGTAATATTCCATTGTATATATATACCACATCTTCTTTATCCATTCATCTGTTGATGGACATTTAGGTTGTTTCTGTCTTGGCTATCGTGAACAGTACTGCTATGAACATAAAGGTGCATGTATCTTTCTGAATTATCTACTATATGTTTTAATTGTGACCCTCCTCTGTGTCTGGCTCTGTGCTAACCTTTGGGATAAAAGATGCAAAGACATGGTTCATGTCTTGTAGGACTTTCTAGTCTAGGGGAGAAAATATAACCTGCTAACAGATATATGAACCATTAAAAACATAACAGAATTTTAAAATGCAATAAGATTGCAGAGGATTTAAAAACAAAAAACCAAATCCCAATTCTATCTAGGGCAGTCATGGAGTATTCACAGAGAAAGCTTGATCTGAACCACAACTTGAAGGATGAATGGTAATTTGGACAGTGTTTAAGGATGAGAGTGTAAGAGAGGAGAGAGAAAAATGAGGGCAAAAGTATGTTGTGATAAACAACCTGGTACTTAGGAAAACTGCAAGTAGGTCAACGTGGCAATAATTTAGGGAACATGCAGGGTATCAGGGACCAGTCACAAAGGCTCTAGAATGCCAGCTAGCATTTTGGCTTTTACCTCTTGGGCACTCATTCTTGATTACATCTATATGAAGATCTATATTATCTTTCAAAACATGTTTTAAAAATATAAGTATCTCCTTGTGGTATATAGTAAGGACAATGGCCAAAGGTTCATAAAGACAGGGAGGGAAAAGCAGAGGAATAATAAACCTGTAGAAAGTAACATGAGCATAGGCTGTACTCTGGGTTTCCCAGAGGCACAGAGAAAGGGGACAATTCACAACTGGATGAGTTACTTCTTTCTAACAAAGAACAATTGTCTCGACTTCATGGAAGATGCATGCTTTCTCAGGTTTGGACTTAGAAATGTCACTCTCTTATGGGTCTCTGCATAAAGAGTCATTGAGTAATGGTGAGAGGCGTTGTCTATGAACATGTAATGCAGAGGTTTGTACTTAGAACTGCTTGTTTCATGTTCAGCCTCTTGGTAAAAGATGAAGACCATTAGCCTGACACTTAATGAAGAAGCTCAGAGCTGTAAGACATGTTGAGAAGACAGGGTTGTGTGCCTTCTACCCGTGGTGTTTCTCATGGAGCCCAGCACAGAATTAGGGACATGATAGATGCTTCAGGACAGACGTTCTCATATGATTTTACTGTGACTAAACTAACTTTGAATTTGGCTTTGGTTTTCAGAGTGATTTTCATGGTAAAACCATTCTTTGGTCTGCTCTCAGAGCATGCTCTGAGATGAGAATTATAAACTAAAGGAGGAAATAATGACAACCAAATAATTGCCCAGGCTCCTATGGAGACTTCTTAATCGAGGTGGATTTGGCAACTTGGTGAGTTGTTTGTCACTGGCAAATTCAGGATTCACATGCCAAACATAGAATCATGTTCGATGCTTTTCCCCCTCATATGGCAGACAGTCACGAAGTCAGAGTAGGACCACGGACAGAAAGCTTATGGGGGGCAATAACTTTTTAAATGATTAAAAAATTAATTCTTTGATTTCTGTGGATTTATATTGCAAAGATGAAGTATGGTGGGAGAAAAACAGGAGCCTCTTCTTTAACTAGCATTGGCAAAGCATAGTTCACAAAGGGTAAATAAGTTCCTTTAACATGTATGACCCCCTAATGCAGAGGCATTATTATTTCTCCTTCACACATGAGGGAACTGAGGTGCAGAGAGGTGAAGTGAGAGTACCCCATTTCATAGACCCCAAGACTTCTGAATCCCAGTGCTTTGTACATTTTATTAGGCCATAGATGTTTCTTTTAAGATGCTTCCCTGCATGAAGATCTCTGATAGGTATCTTAGAAATCGGGATCGTGGCTTTTTGAAATGAGATTGTGTGCAGGCCAGAAGCCAGGAGATTGACTATGTGATTTCTTTTTTTTTAAATTTATTTATTTTAGGCTGTGTTGGGTCTTCATTGCTGTGCACAGGCTTCTCATTGTGGTGGCTTCTCTTGTTGTGGAGCACGGGCTCTAGGCACGTGGGCTTCAGTAGTTGCGGCATGCGGGCTCAGTAGTTGTGACTCATGGGCTCCAGAGCGCAGGCTCAGTAGTTGTGGCGCACCGGCTTAGTTGCTCCGCGGCATGTGGGATCTTCCAGGACCAGGGCTTGAACCCGTGTCCCCTGCATTGGCAGGCGGATTCTTAACCACTGCGCCACCAGGGAAGCCCTGACTATGTGATTTCTTAATGTGTTTTTCTTCCCTGAAGTCATGTGGCTCTTCAGTCTGACTTACGGGTGGAATTAGGTTAACTTTGGCCGTTTCGGAGGTGGTGGATGGGTGGGTGGTGCATGCAACTTCGTTGCACATGGTGGCTGTCTCCAGTAGCTGCCGGGCTGCCTACCTTTTTCTTGTGTTTCCCAGGAGGAGGTAAATATTTCATTTTTGCGAAACTGGACTCTAACCCAAAGTGACCCTGAAGTCTGAGCTGCATATTAATCTCTATCAATGAGAGAAAAGCACTTTGTTCTTAAAAATTCACTTGCTCCTTCTTCTTGCCCTTGAAGACTTCATATTTGAAGCAGCAGGGAACAGAGGAAAGCCTACAGTTTGTTCTTTGGATTTCTACCAGTCCAATTTTCTAACTGTTACTTGCCTAAAATAAGTGTTACCATAAAGGACCACAAAAGACCTCTGATTTTGTCACTCCATCAAAAGCCTTAAAATGCAGGAAGAGTACATGTCTGTAAGGGCTGAACCACTTAAGGTGTACTGACCACAAGTCTCTCTGTTTGCTATCATTTGAATGTCACTGCAATCAGCAGCCACAAATCTTTAGTAAATGACACTGATTAGGAATTTTTCTCAACAGTTTGGGGCTATGAATCCTCTTTTTTCCTTTCTGGTTTCCCTCTTGGGGCCTGTCTCTTCCTTTGTGTTTGATCTCTCCCTTTTTCTAATGCATAGCACATATCTTTTTTCCATCTCTGTACCTTAATCTTCTGTTAGTCTTCCGCAAGTGTATTTGCTTGACTGAAAGGACAAACAGATGTTGACTTCCTTATTGTGAAACACACACACAAAAAGGACAATTAACTTATACCTATGACAATCTGCTCCAACAGTGACAGCCCTTGAAAATGTCTATTCCGTTGGAGACCCAAGCCATATTTTGTTTCCATTCAGCTGCTCAATAGAATTTAACTTCAAGTTTGGTTTGTATTCCCCGAGTGAGAGTCTTTAATTGTTCTCAGGAATAAAACCAGTGAATATTTCCATTTTAAATATTTGAAAGGTCTTTTTTTCAAATGTGCTTATATTTTTTGCTTGCATTTAAAAAATTAACTCTTATCTGTCATCATTTTGCTTCATCAGAGGCAAAATACAGTTACAGATAGTTTCTGATTATAGTTATTAAAAATAATTCTTAATCGAGGAGTTAGGCAGATAGAGATACAGGAGACAAACATGTTTTAGGGTGTTCCTGCTGGATAAAGTCGCCATTTAGTGAGAAACAGATTTCTTGACTTATTTGCTCTTGGAACTGTCTGAGGATGGACAGATAAATACAACACACACACACACACACACACACACACACCTCACATGTCTGCTTCCCCTTCACAACTTTCTAGCTCAACCTGTCCATGTCTTGAGCTTATCCTGACATAGCAGAGGGGCTTAGCAGTCTTCTAGTAGTCAGGCCTGAATTACTTGTGCAGGTCTGGTACCTGGTAGATGTAAGGTTAGCATCTGGAAATAGTCACCTGGTAGGTCCAAAGGAACAGTTATGCTAGTTGAGCAACAGATAATCAGAAAGCTGATTAGGTGCTGCTCCGGCTTCCTTAGTAGAACTTCTCTGTTTATGCCC
This sequence comes from Neophocaena asiaeorientalis asiaeorientalis, assembly GCF_003031525.2. Lineage (NCBI taxonomy): Eukaryota > Metazoa > Chordata > Mammalia > Artiodactyla > Phocoenidae > Neophocaena > Neophocaena asiaeorientalis. The sequence goes on from NW_020173401.1 coordinate 372,535, forward strand.
TTGGCCCTTTCTATTTCTTCTAGTTCCTGTCACTTGTAACTCTTTCTTAACTCTGTCTCTGTTCACATATTTTAAACATAGCTTTCAATGCTTTTCCTTCACCTAAGACTTAAACCTCTTTCCCTGGTTTGTGTTTCCATTATTCTTTGCCCAAGCATGAGATTGCCCAAGAAACATACCTCCTATCAATGTCCCCTATTCCAGGAATTTGACTTGTTGGGCCTAAAAAAAAGTTTGGAGATAATACTGAGAGCTCTTTCTGACACCGTGAATCTGGGGATACCTGATGGGTCAAAAACATCTTATACATATTCATTCACAAGTGGGCACTTTGCACACCTCTGCTAACCATGTAGCAATGTGCTTGTTAGGGTTTACTATTAATAATAAAGTGACAAATGGATAAAGAAGATGTGGCACATATATGCAATGGAATATTACTCAGCCATAAGAAGGAATGAAATTGGCTCATGTGGATGGACCTAGAGACTGTCATACAGAGTGAAGTTAAGTCAGAAAGAGAAAAACAAATATCGCATATTAACACATATATGTGGAATCTAGAAAAATGTAACAGATGAACTGGTTTGCAAGGCAGAAATAGAAACACAGATGTAGAGAACAAACGTATGGACACCAAGGGGTAAAAGCGGGGGCGGGTGAGGGTGGTGGTGGGATGAATTGGGGGATTGGGATTGACATATATATACTAATATGTATAAAATAGATAAGTAATAAGAACCTGCTGTATAAAAATAAATAAAATGTAAAAAACAAAAACAAACAAAAATAATAAAGTGTCTGAGAGCTACATAGAAGATTGAAAAAAAAGTAATAATAAATTTTCATATAATAGAATCTGCTCAAGATAGAGCATTGAGATTAGCTGGCAGACACAAAGACAAAGAGATCTGCCAAGAAAGTCATTTAGTAGATAATACATCTAACCCAAAAGAGGCCTCTGGGTCCCACCTCAATGCATCAGATACCCTAATTTCAGAAATGCAAATGTTATAGGATTAAAGCAAAATGAAATATTGAGAGAAGATTAAGCATAACCTGATACACTATCAATCTCAGCTTTCCTCTGAGAGTCGTGTTTCAGAAAGAGGTGGGAAAGAACTCCCCAAAGGAAGCATTTATATCTGGGAGCCTATTCAACAGGAGCAAACAAGCCCTGCTTAATGTGTAGACATTACGGAAGGGAGACTTCTGTATCCCCTCTGTCTGGCTTTCTAGAAGAAGCACTGACCTGTGCCGTAGTCAGAATATATCAACGTTGTTTGTAATTATGGCTCTTACCACGCTACTGACACTGCACCACCAGTAAATTGAACTTAGAAACACAAGACAAATTATACAATTTGTAAGTGCCCAGAAAACAGCTACTGTGGATGTTACCATTAATAACAACCTCATTGTAAGTTTAGCATATTCTAAGCTACAGAGAATCTTGAATTCCTTACCAATGTATTCTATCTTCTATTCTGAAGATTATTTTAAATTGTTAGAAAAATGGGCTTTTTCAGTAGCAGAAGCATCAAATCAAAAAGCAAAAAGAATGGTACTTTATAGAATCCCATGATTTGTACAAATGCTTCATGTCAATAAAGAATCATCAATACTTGTCAAATCTGCACTGAAATTTCTGATGACTGAAAATACAAATTCCAGCTGTCCAATTTCAAGTCAATACCACTTGTATAAATTCAACCCTTTGACATAAAAACAACTTGAAATTTATTGAACGTCTTTAAGCTGGTGGTTTAGACTTGTCAGATACCCGGGGAACACAATTGGGCCGAGACAATCCAACTTGCGTCATATACAAGGATTACACTCAACCAGATTTTCTTTTTTAGGCCTTCCAATCAGGCTCCTATTCAATGCACTGTTTGATCCCGACGTTACTAAGGTCCACAGGGCTCCATTTTCTTGCCACAGGGGGATCTTTTTTTTTTTTTTTCTAGCACAACCTAGAATAGACTTTATTTGTAGAGCTTAATAAGGCCCCCTTAGAGTCAGAAAATAAGATTGTCTCAATCATTATTTGCCTCTTTGAGTATGAAAATATTCTATGCAGGTTAAATGAGTTATTAAAAGAAATATGAATTTTCATTTGTTGATCTGAAGTTCAAGACTTGCTATGTGTCACAGTTCTGTCCTTACTCTCTAATTGTTCTGACCTTATTGGTTCCTGGATCCCTCCTGACTTCTGTGTCATCATCCTCTGGAATAGGAATCTTTGGAAACAGTGGCTTTATATTTTGATCAGTTCGACAAACATATTCTAACCACCTGCTCTGGATCAGACCTTGAGTTAGGCCTTGACATTACAGAAATGGAGCAATCCCTGCTGTCATGAACCTCAAAGTTTGGCAAACAGCTGGAATAATAGGGTCTAGGAACATGGAGTTCCTAGGAGAGAGAAGAGAAGCTGCTAGAGAGGGGAGCTGTGCCTCTAGGCATGACATTGCCTGAACCCCTTTACTTATTTTGGGCATGAAAACACCAGTCTTTCCTGGGGGACTTGAGGTGGGGTGGGAGGGAGAAGGGCTCCATCTTCTACAGATGAGTAAATATTCCCAAATATCCTGCTTGATAAAGTCCTCCTTTCTTCCATCTGCTTTGTTCAAGCCCCTGACATATACAAATATGGCATGCAGTGCCTGTTAGATCTCATCAGTGATCTTCAGTGGCCATAATTATTCACTGAATGTGAACCATGAGCTGTACTTTGTGTATCATGGGTCGAGTACAGCCATGGTGCTTGTTCTTGTAAAGCCAGCCCTGTGCTGATGAAGACGGAAAATGAACGAGTATAGGAAGGACAAAATAAATAATTAAACCTTTAGTGGTGCCATGAAGAAAAGGGTCAAGGCACAGCAATAGAAAATAAGTGTATGAGTCCTGTTCCTTAGGGTGGTAATGTATGGCCTCTCTGAGATGGTGACATTTAATGAGAGACTTGACAGACAAGGAGCAAGCCACATGAAAAGCCACAGACAAGGAGAAAGCCACATGAAACAGACAAGGAGCAAGCCACATGACAGAGTGTTTCTGTCAGTGCGAAGGAAGCCAGAGTAGGTCGAGGGGGGAAATGTGGAAGAGAGTGGTAAGAAATGAGGTTTAGTATTAACTTAGGATATGGACAGGTTTTAGAGGACATCATCACAAGGAGTTAGGATCTTATTCAGGTCCAATGTGAAGGCATGAAATGTTTTTAAGCTTATCATATGTCCTACTATATGATTTGCATCTTACAGCTGCTCTGTGGAAAATATATGTGTGCCAGTAGGATGGCAGAAGCCATTGCACCATCCTTGGCTGTGGCGGCAGTCCAGGCAAAGGATGTTTGTAACTTGGTGTACAACAGGGGTCATCAAAATGCCAACCCTAGGAAGTGAGGATTTGGAAGCTTGCTACCTATAGTCTGTTTGTTCTTCACATGTCATACTATATCCCAACTTTTCCAACAAAACTCATCTCCACGAACCCATTTGCTCATTTAGACAAATGGGAATGTGTGCTTGGCACTTTACTAGATATGGTGGCATAGAAACCAAAAAGTCTCAGTCCTTGTCCTGTGAAAACTCACACTCAAATGGGGGAACGTAGAGACCTGCAAGTGATAGTTCACTAACAAGTGCAGCCATGGAAGCTCATGTAAAGTTAACAACTTGCATGAAGAAGGGGGTGGTCTGCCTCCAAGAAATCATACATCTACATCGTGTGTGTCATCTCAGTGTTTACCATATACCTAGTACAAGGCTGTGTCCACTGGAAGCTATTTATTAATGGAAATCCAAGGATCACTTAAGGTGGGCTTTTCTATTTTTTAATTTTTTTTTTGCGGTACGCGGGCCCCTCACCGCTGCGGCCTCTCCCACCGCTGAGCACAGGCTCCAGACGTGCAGGCTCAGCGGCCACAGCTCACGGGACCAGTGGCTCCGCGGCACGCGGGATCCTCCCGGACTGGGGCACGAACCCATGCCCCCTGATCGGCAGGCAGACCCCCAACCGCTGCGCCACCAGGGAAGCCCTGGGCTTTTCTATTGATGAGACAACCTCAGAAGTCTCAAAATGTTTACATTCCAAGCATATTGGGAGCTGTTGGTATGTGAATGACCTCAACCATCATCTCCTTCACTTCCTGTGTTTAAAAGTTGACATACGTGCTGATAAGAAGTAAGATTGTGCCTTATTATAGTTACAGAAAATAGGCAATGTATAAAAGGTATTGATGGTGGAGGTTCAATGAGAATGTTTAGAATTTAGGAGATTCTTGGCCAAATTATCTCATTAAAAAGTTTACCTTAAGAACAAATGGAAGGCCTTTAATCCATTTTGAATTTATTTTTGTGTATGGTGTTAGGGAGTGTTCTAATTTCATTCTTTTACATGTAGCTGTCCAGTTTTCCCAGCACCACTTATTGAAGAGGCTGTCTTTGCTCCATTGTATATTCTGGCCTCCTTTGTCATAGATTAGGTGACCATAGGTGTGTGGGTTTATCTCTGGTCTTTCTATCCTGTTCCATTGATCTATATTTCTCTTTTTGCTCCAGTACCATACTGTCTTTTTTGGGTTTTTTAACATCTTTATTGGAGTGTAATTGCTTTACAATGGTGTGTTAGTTTCTGCTTTATAACAAAGTGAATCAACTATACATATACATATATCCCCATATCTCTTCCCTCTTGCGTCTCCCTCCCACCCTCCCTATCCCACCCCTCTAGGTGGTCACAAAGCACCGAACTGATCTCCCTGTGCTATGCGGCTGCTTCCCACTACCTATCCATTAGGTTCTTTAAGGAACCACCATAGTGTTCTCCATAGTAGCTATATCAATTGACATTGCCACCAACAGTGCAAGAGGATTCCCTTTTCTCCACACCCTCTCCAGCATTTATTGTTTGTAGATTTTTTTATTTTTTTATTTTTAAAAAATTTTTTAAACATCTTTATTGGAGTATAATTGCTTTACCATGGTGTGTTAGTTTCTGCTCTA